>NC_137139.1:7831864-8424364 GCF_949319135.1 Squalius cephalus
CTCAAACTTTTTGGGGCCATGGACCTCTTATAAGTTAGGCTTAATTAATAAGTTTGATTAATAATATTTAGGGGTTTAGGCGGGACCATCAAAATAAAGTGTTATCAATTATTGATTTCCATATGTGGGCGGGCATGAAACACCCCTTTCCGCCGATTGGTCGACCAAAGATCAACCCGTGCCTCTTTAGTTCTTCCACAGTTCCAATAATAGTCCTCCGCTTCTGGACGGATTCTTAAACTGTTTATTACTAATAATCTCTCTCTCATCCAACAACAGGACTAAGGAAAGTTTTGACACAAATCGCACTGGGCAGGGCCTAGAAGGGGTTTCTTCTCTATAGGCATGGTTTCGACAACCAGAGAAATATCAGTTGTTTATTTCAGAAATATTAATGAAGGTTATCTCGCATCTGTACCCACATTACCCATCAGCCTACTTCTTTGGCACACCAATGGTTTTATTTAGCTGTCCAACTAAAATCGATGTGGCAAAGCTGCCTGACCCACTGGACAGTGCGGAGATGCATTTACAATACGCTGAGTTTTGGACAAGGGATTAAGTTGAAATATGTTAGATATGAAACGATTATAAATGACATTATTTTGTATCAATGTCAGTTTACAAACAGCACTTTTCTACTTTTTATAATTTCAATATTAAATTGAAAAATTAATGAACGCAAAGTACACGGACCTCACTCCCGCCGTCTGACTGGTTTCTTAAATGAGGACAGTACAGTATAGTACTTCTAACTCCTTAAGGTAAACGGGTTGGGGTGGATATGGAAAGTTGAAATATTGAATTGAGTTATTCATGGTCACTCAAGATAAGACGAAGGTATCATTCAGCCCTGCAAATTATTTAATGCTCAAGTAAAGCCAACAAATAAAGCTAAATAAAATTTAAATCAAATGATGGATGCTTTACCGTCAACACAACCCTTCGTTATATTTCGGACTTGGCTAACGTTTACTTTATATTCTTTTAAGAATAAGCAAACCGTTTTGCTCTGATTGGTCCTGTTTATTCATAGTCAACTGTTTTCTATAAATATGTTTGAATTGCCTAACGTTTATTCAGCTAATGCTTGACCTGTTTATAATGTGCAATGATCAAATGCAAAGACATCATGTCACAAATGTAAACACTTTTTTTTCTGTGGGATTAAATATCATATTTGGATATTGGAATAAAACATTAAGTAAGTTTTTTTTTTTACTGTTTTCTAAGGATTTCTTTTTAATTTTAGACTAATTGACTAGTAATTTCTAAACCTCAGTTTAAACGACAAATGTCAAATTAGTCGATGAAGATTATGAAGATAGGCGTGTGTTTGTGTGTGTCTTGCATTCTCAAAAAATTGTGCATTTTCTTTATTGAATTGACAGGCCATGGTCTATTTTTGTGCCTGGCCATAATTCCTTTAAAGGAATCTTTCAATAGGAATATGATTCCAAGCCTTTGAGCTCTGCCGAAATGAAAGTGCAGTACCAGTACCTGTTTGCTTGGGCGGTGGCCATAGGGAATAGTGTCACTGACAGCTCGCTGGTGCGTCCTTTGGGGAATCTGACTCTGGCAGTCTGGAGAGTCATTACTTTGAGTTATTAGTCACAGCTGATAAGACATGCATTCCCCTCAGTATGGCGGAGTGGGTATTTGTTCCCCATAGCGTCTTGTCAGATGCAATGCGAGTTCCCAATCGAAAGGGAACGTCTCCGGTTACAAATGTAACCATGGTTCCCTGAGAAGGGGAACGAGACCCTGCATTTTGTTGCTATGCTTCTGAGATGCCTGCTACATCTCCTTCAGATGGAGAATTTAATGATGTGTTCCTCAGGCGCCCTTTTATACTCATGGTCACACTGGTAGTGATGTCATAGGCTGATGCTTAGACATGTGCTTCATATACAGTTTCTCATTCCCCTTCTCAGGGAACCATGGTTACAAAGAGATGTTTTATTGGCATAAACGGTATCCCCATTTATAAATATGCACTTTTTAATAATAAAGCACAATTTTATAATTTTTAGCCTACCTTATTTTCCGGAAAATAAGTCCCACCTATGTCTCATGCAACATGTTAAACTTGCCCTTAGACACTTACCAACAATTAGACAATTTAAATTGAACTTTTTCTGGAGCGTGTTGCAAAAATTAACCAGAACTCAGTGAAAACTTGTAGCACAGATGTGAGAAATACATTTATAAAATCCCTTCAGTGTCTACTTTTTTGTGTGTATAGCCTATTTGATGTTAAATGCATTATATAAGTAACTTTGGAAAATAAGTCGCAGCACATTTCAGATGATAGAAAACGCAACTTAAGGCCCGTTCACACCAAGCACGATAACTATAAGGATAACGATAAAGATAACTATATATGCGTCCACACCAACGAACGATAACGGTCTTTTTATTCTAAGCACGCGCGCGCGCGCCCCATTTTAAATGCGCGAGACCTTTAAATTAGAATGGATTCTGATTGACTGTCAGTGTTTTATCGTTTGACAGCTGAAAAAAAATCGTTCTGAAAGTGATCCCAACGATATCGTTCCTCATATCTTTATCGTTATAGTTGTGGTGTGAACTCTGTTATTCTTTAATATGGAGAACGATTTTTAGAATTATATCTTTATCGTTATCTTTATAGTTATCGTCCTTGGTGTGAACGGGCCTTTAGTCTGGAAAATATGGTATAGCAAATCATTTTGTGGACCCCGTGGCTATTGGTCGCGGACCCCATTTTGAGAACACCAACAACAGTTTACAATTAGGAATAATGTTATAATGTTATTCCGATGAATATTTCATTATCCTCTTTAAGTATAGTGGCTACATTTACATGTAACCAGATAATGAGTTAGTGATCGGATTGACGGCTCAATCGAACTGTAAACTTTCATGTAAACACCTTAATTGATCCGATTGAGCTCGATCCAAAATGAAATTTCGATCGGATTGAAAGGGGTGGTTTAATCCTATTCTAATCCGATCAAGAGAACATGTAAACACGATCGGATTGAAAACCGAAACTGAAAGGACTGCGTATGTGCAATGACATTGAAATAACGTACTGATGTATGACGCACGGAACGAGCTGTTGTTCCTGTTGAATAAAGTGTCGTACAAATGAGTGTCCTGTCATCCTAAAATTCTCCTTTCACTCAGTGTCTGTGAAGTGGAGCAGAACAACGTCCCGGCAGTCCTTGTTTCGGATTCCCATCCACAGACGACGGTTTTGGGCGTAGGGAGGGACATTTTTACTATGTGATAAATATATGCAGCACGCATGGCACAAAGGTTAATTTGCTCATTATCTCCAAATTATGACCAGAAATGGATAAATATTAAGTCTGCTGTTTAAAACAAATAAAGAACCAATGTAGGAGAATAGTTAGTATGCGCAAACAGTGGGAAACTCTGTATATTTGTGCAGTGTGTGCATATCAAAAAATCCCTCGCCCTGGCCATAGTGGTCAAGCCAAGCTCCCAGGTTAAGACCACGGAGGAGCCCTGGCTCCCTGAACTCCTGGCACCTCCCTGGTTCCCCAAAATACCTGTACCTCCCTGGTCTCCTGTACTACTGGTACCGTCCTGAAGGCTAACTAGCCTGTCCTTATCACCCTGGTCAACTGCCTATCTCCTGCCATGACTCCAGGACGCCTCCCTCCCTCCCTCCCTCCCTCCCTCGACCTTCAAGCTAGGGTGACCAGATGAGATTGGCTGAAATTTGGGATGGTGTTCGGGGGGGCTACTATGGTATCATAGTCCTACTATGAAAAAACAAAACAATGACTGTTGTAACAGTGCGTAAATCAGACCTTTCAGGCTATAGCCTAATGCTAAACTAAATTGCTGGTCATTAAATAAGAAAACTAAATAATTGTGTAGATGATTTGCTTTGTGTAACCCGACATCAGACATTAGGCCGAAGTATTTTTTTGCACACAGTGCCGCGACCAATCAATCACTCCTTTACGACTGGCTGGCAGAGATATTTTTGCTTTTTAGCGGCGTGTTGGGGTTCCGGTACACCAGCCATGTCAACGAAGAATGAATGAAAATTAGCTTATTAATGCATATCTAAATTTGTGCCTACAGTATCTTTGTAGAACTTCAAAAATAGAAACAAAAAAGATGCTGCAGCCAATGAGCAGCTGGCGGGGGCTGGCTGCAGGACGACTCAACCTCCACGGACAGTTTTTAATGTTTTATCAGACAATAACTCCTCAAGACTTTGCTTTAGTATAATTTTCGGGACAATTAGGGCCGGATTCGGGACAACAGCTTAGATTTCGGGACTGTCACGAATTTTTCGGGACGTCTGGTCACCCTACTTCAAGCATACATGACACAATACTTATTTGAAGAGGACATTGAGAGACCAGCTGTAGCTCTATTAATGTGTAGACCAGTGGTTCTCAGTTTGGGTTTTAGCGACCCAACGCTCTGCACATTTTGTCTCCCTTATCTGCCCTAGACCTTTTGTGCTTATATATTTTATTTCTGTTACAGACTTGCAGGCTGCAATCTCAGTGATGCATGCTGTCAAATTGTGGCCTTACTTCTACAATCACCAGACTGCCCCCTGAGAGAGATGGATTTAAGTAATAATAACCTGCATGATCCACAAATTAATTATTTACAATTTTTAAACTCCCTGAGAGAGACAGACCCGCAGGATATAGGAATGGAGCTGCTTTTTGATGGACTGAAGAGTCCACAATGTGTAATGACAAACTGATAGGAAACAAGTGCGAGTGCACAATAAGTTTATTTTGTAATAAACACTCAGGGTAAATGACAGATACAGTATTCTTCTTGATGAGATCGTCAGTGCACAGCCAACAGGAGATCGCCAGGAACACAGCAAACAGGAGAGCGTGACACAGGGGCTGAGACAGGCGATCCTCAGTGAGTGGGTGAGTGAAGAATCCGTAGTGAGATCGACCGTGAAGAATCCGTGGTGACATCGACAATGAAGAATCCGTGGTGAGATCGACAATGAAGAATCCGTGGTGAGATCAGCAGTGAGGAATCCAATCCAGCACAGTGCAGGCGAAACACGAGGAAAACAAACAGGAGCAGGCACGCAGACGGGGATTCATCAAACAACGATCTGACAAACATGGGACGAAAGACAGGGCATTAAATAGGCTGTGATAATTACAATCAGCTGTCGCAGATCAGGATGATAGGGAGATCAGTGACAACGCCCACATGAAACAATGAATGAACTGAGACACACCCACACACTCACACACACACACGTAAACACACAGACTAGAATGAGACAGCGGATCTACCAACCGTGACACAATGTCAACTAGAAAAACTGAGGTATGTATTATGAAATTAAACATTCACACATGTGCCTTCTGCCCTGTTCCTGACCTAGGAAGTTGTAAGCCATGTTCAACAGAAGAGTAGATGTAGGAGACCACTTCAGTAGAGGTGGTTTTACAGAATTGGCTAGGCGTGACTCCTCATTTTATAACTCCACCACATGCCACTGCACTTCAGGGATAACTGTATGGAGAAAATGCCTACTAAGTATGCAACCCTCAATGGATAGGACCAGGCAGCTGCAAAATGCAGTCTTGTTCCGTGTTGTTTTTTTGAGGTACCTTTAAGTCATAGGTGTCCCTGTTCCTGGAGCTCTACCTTCCTGTAACGTTTAGCTCTAACCCTAATCGAACACACTTGAACCTAAATAAGATCTACAGGAACACTTAATAATAAAAGTGTGTTAGAGCAGACTTGGAACTGAACTCTGCAGGAAGTTAGATCTCCAGCAACAGAACTAAACAAGCACCTTAAGGTTTGTTGTTTATTCTGTGGCTTATTCAGGCAATTTCATGGATCTGTTTGTGGATCTCTCTTGATCCCATTCTTTAATCTTGAGTGCCCTGTTACTCTTACCACCTTAAATTAATGGCCCCTAAGACATGGCAACATTGCAATGTACAGCTCTGCAGAAAGGTGAACACCCCTGCTTTAGAGCCCCGTGCTTCTATTCTGCAAAAAAACAAAAACAAAAATATCTTTATTCCACATACCCACTGCACAGCAAAGTTTATATTAGGGCTGGAGCTAAACTCAGAGAGATACATTTTCTTGACTTGACAAATGCTTTAAATAAAGATGTAATCTTTTGACCACACCTATTTTCTATTCTGTTCTTCCTTGTTTTATAAATTATGAGCTTTGCCTGTCCAAAAAGAAAATTGAGCTGTTGCCATTTAGGGCCCTATCTTGCACCCAGCGCAATTGACTTTGTACACCGACGAATGTATCATTCCTATTTTGCACCGGACGCACAGCGGACTTTTTCCTCCACAGACGCACGTCGGTAAATTAGGGAATTAACTTGGGCTCCCGGGGGCGGTTCAGCGAAAAGAGGAGGCGTGTTCCGGTACAAACGTTCCCTGGTGAAATCTAGTCTAAAGTCAGTGACGCGTTATTCAGATGCTATTTTAAGGGCGCATGCTTGGCCATAAAGTAGCGTGTGCACAACGTGCATACACTTTTTTCTTCTCTCATCTACACAGACGCAGCAGTTCCCATTTTTTGCAAACCATACATAATTACAAGGAAAAATATTACCACGAGCGAAATCATTGTGGTGTCCATGAAAATGTGAAAAAAATAGGCTTAAATCTAGCTTACACATTTACCCAAATTATACCTTTACCCAAAGTTAAACACGCCTGTTTAACTGAAGCTAATTTGGGTGGGTTTCTCCATCCCCATACAATGTCACTTCTCCGCCATTATAACAGCAATCCGCCATGGAACAAGTGTGCCTGCTTTTAAAGGGAATGTGAGATGATGCTCTGATTGGTTTATTTCACGTTACGCCCAAACCACACCTATGAGTAATGTAGCTACTTCAGACCAACCCATTTTAGATTTGCGTCGGGCACAAGAGTAATTTATCCCGCCGGTATAATAGCAACAGCGCCCGAGATCCGCCCACGAAGTTACTTGCGTTTCACGTTTGTTACTTGCGTTTCAGATCGTTAAAATAGGGCCCTTAATCTTTTACCTTAGATTGTACCCTGCCCCCAAAATAAAAAAACATCTGGTGTAAACTTTCCCCCGCATTTACCACACACACAGAAAAAAAATGAAAAACGTTTGAAGTCTTACACACTCCAAAATACAATGAAAAATAGTTTCTCTGGATAAACACATTTATTATCAGTGTTTTGATTAATCACTGAAACAAATGTGTTAACAAGCACAGCACCATGTAATATTCTCTATTGTAAGTCACCAGATTGTTTTGTCAATAATGGTTTGTACAGCACCCTCCACACTGGCTTCATTTCCTCTTTCAACCTGAGTTTATCCCTCCACACTGTGTCAGCCCTATCATTTAGTGTTCCTTTATTAAAAACATTCACAAAACATTTATAACTCACTTTTCCTTCTACTTCATTCAGCTCTAAATTTTGCAGTCCGTTGAGATCCAACAAAGGACCTGACATTTCTTTTAGGTCTGGTATAATCCCAATTTATGGAAATGAGTCTCTTATATCCACTATGGTTAGTAGGGGTGACCCTGAATAGTCGAATATTCAATGCTTCGATAGGAGGAGTCTGATTCGACTACCAATCTCACGGTCGAATCTTCGCAGAGGTGTTATGAAACGAGGATCATGCCATTTTGGCTATATGGGGGTGCTCAATGTCTGATTTCACATCTAACTACTGGTTTTCTGCCAATAAGTTAATATACAGCCTATTATGATAATGCTGTAGGCCTAAATAAAAATGTGAAAAGAAAGAAGAAATAAATATTTTTTAACTTGCGTGAATAAATCCAACCACCCCTGTGACAGTTTTAAGTTTCACTTTCCATGATCCGTGACCGACAGAGGAGCATCTTGGCGGCAGGGATTTAAATCTTTAACAATGTCTGGGATAAGAAAATCTACAGTGTGGATGCACACCAAAAAAAGATACTCTCCAAGGCTGGATTTAGCATCAGGAAAACCATGATCTCTCTTCTGTCTGCCAACATTAAGTTGGTTTTCCTCGGGACATTCTAAAACGCTTAACGTAAAAAACGCTTTTAAAACACTCGAATGGCACTTTAACATGGCTTAATGTATATTAAGACAGTGATGTTAAAAGACCAAAACTCAGTAAAGACTATACTAAGCACACAATGTACAGAAAAGCAGATGAGCGCAGAATATGAACGCAATGCGTTTTCTAATAACGGATTTATATGGGAGGAAAGTGCTTAACGTGTAATTAAACACATTGCGTTCATATTCTGGGCTCATCTGCTTTTTTGTAAGCTATATAGTCGGCTATGCTTTATTAATAAGGTGTGTGCAGAATTTGATCTTTTAATATAACTGTCTTAAGCAGTTAAGCGTTTTTCAAGTTAAGCGTTTTAGAATGTAACGTAAGTATACTTTATTGCACACACAATTTGAAAAGACCCAAATGTTTTTTTGAGATAAAAAAAAATAAATAAAAAAAAATCCCTTTAAAAAGACACAATTCTGGCTATACTTTCGTTATTTTAATAATTTCTTTATTTTATTTTATTTATTGATCACTCAGGGTTATCTAATTTAACTATTTGTGACTTGTATTTTGAATATATGTTCCCCTGTACTTTAGGCATCTTGCACACATTTGTTCTGCACCTTGTGACTTGATTCTGACTTATTTCGTTTCGTATTTCACTTATTAGAAAGGTATATTCTGTTCTAATTTAATTCTGTAAATTAATTGTTGATCATTTTTCGGTGCATCGATGTTGCGCTGTACTTTGAGTGTGCTCGCACAGGCAATTTAGTCTATTTAATTTGATTTTCCGACATGTGAAATGCAAATCATGTCTGCAGTGTGGCCTTTCTGCAGTTATTTATGTTATTTCTTAGTTTTATTGATCCAATATGTTTTTATACATTTTCTTCTTTATCTTTGTGTGACGTTCTGTACATCATGGCTTTAAAATGTTACATTTTAAAAACCTTCCCTCTTCCAAATCATCCCACTAGGGAATTTTGGTAGCCCTTCCTCCCATTTCCCAACGGCCAGTGCTTCACTCTTCTTCCAATTAACTTTTGCAGCTGAAATGATCCCAAAATCATATTAACAGAAATCAACTAGTTAATGTCTTGTTGCCTATTTACCATGATCATAATTAGCTGATAAGCTTTTCATCAGCATAAGCATAAGCTGAAATTTGATGTATTTCGTGATACAAGATTACATCTTTAATCTTGTTTCTTAGTTTATTCAGCATTGGGTCAATAGCTAAAGAGTCAAGCATACCAGATAGTGCACAACCGTGATCCCTCTACTAACTTTAAAAGGGTAACACACTTTTATCATACCAATAAAATTAGAACTAAAACCAAAAGCTTCTAGGGTGTTCCATAGATACTGGTGTTCAACTCTGTCAAATGCTTTTCCTTGGTCAATATATATTAAACCCTAAATTTACCCCCTAAAAGACTTAAAACATTTCATATGAGACATTTTCTGTGATTGACCTGCCCGGCACAGAATACGTCTGGTCAAAATGAATGACCTGCCCCATCATTTGCTTTAAGTCTATTAGCCAGAGTCTTAGAAAGGACTTTAAGATCAGAACATAACAAACTCACAGGTCACGAGTTCTTGGTCTCCTGCAAATCACCCTTTTTAGGTAGTAATGTGATCACAGCTCTACTACAACTCAAAGGCAAAGAGCCATCAGCCAAACTTTCATTTATGACTGCCAGCAATTCCTTGCCCAGGACAGCCCAAAATTCTTTATAAAACTTAACAGGAGTTTTATTCCATGCCCTTCAGAGCATTCAAAAGCTCCTCTTCAGAAAGAAGCATCTCCAACTCTGCTTTTGAGTCCTCCAAGACATGTGGCAATCCTTCATAGAAGCCAGTAGATAACTCCTCGTCCTTTCTGTATTCACCACGATACAATTTGTCATAGAATTGTAGAGCTTGTTTCTAATATCAGATGCCTTTGTTAATTCTTGCTCATTTTCATTGCATAAGGAGTGAACATAATGACTCTGACCATTCTTCTTTTCAAAACTAAAGAAAAACTTAGATAGGGCATCCATTTGCGTTCAATTCTGAAAGAGAGATTGGACCAGAGCCCCTTGTGGTTTAATGCCAAGCAAATCTGCAAGAATTTATTTGTGTTCACATACATGCACTAGAGAGCGTCCGTTAGTGCGCATATTTGGAGAAATATTGATTTATAATCATGTTTGCAAAATAGAAAAAATACTAATTTCCCACTGAATTATGAGATCTGATGAGCTAAAACGGCGTACATAGCAAGCTCTGTCTCTCCTCTTCCTAATTTGCGTCAGATTTGACTCATCGCACACTCATTCATCTCTAGAGCCATCAATCATCTTATGTGTCAACGTGACCCTAATTCCTGCCCTTCTACATTAGCTGTCCTGTACAGTTCCTTGTCCTGAGCTCCATGAAGAACAAACCAAAGAAACATTTCTACACGCGAAATAATAAGCTAATAAACATAGATAACAATGGCATATGGTTTGTGTGTGATTTTCATGCGTTTTGGGCTATTTTCATATCATTAATGGATGTTGGAATTATAAATACTAAGCAGGTGTGGCGATTAGCTCCATATAAAATGCTAAATATAACATTTTAACATCATTATGAGACTAAGTAGGTAATACAAACACTTATTTGTTGTTTAAAGTGAGTTTTGAGTGAAAGTGTAATATTAATCTTTTAAATTGTGTTATGTAGCTTGATGCTAATTGTAGCTCTAATGCACCTGTTGTGCCAGGAGCTATATTCTATTTCAGGAGCTATAATCTATTTTGTTAAAAGAATTCACATGAGGTCCCAAGAACACTTTTTTGTTTTATTTTCTAGAAAGACTTCAGATAATAGGTGGATTAATGTATAGTGGGATGAAAGTGGTGTAGATGGGCATTTAATGCCAGAATAGAGGTTAATAATGTCTGAAAACAAACAAAAGATTAACGATAAAAGAATTATGAAGATTAAGTATCATACCGGCAGAGGTGAGAACAAAAGAGCAATAATTGAGCAGTTCTCCTCGCCAGACATTAGACATGAGACTGCAAATGGGTGTTTAAAAGGTCAATAAAATATTGCATCTTATCAGCCTTCTCTAAAAACTTACCTGACATGATCTTCTGAAATTATTCACAGAATGCATAGTTTTAGAGATATCATCCTCAGATTTGAAATGAGGCATAACCACACTTGTGGCTTGAGCTTCATTGTGTTTCTGAGTGTCTATAACACAGACTGGGTAAGGATTTTTTTTTTCTCTATTATATACCCACGTGTCATCTTACACATCTTACATTATTATTTAGATCACCCCATATTTCACATAAGCTATGTGTCTCAATTAATTATTTTAAAACACGACTTGAAGCAACAAGAGGTTCCATATGATTTCTGTCTAATCTATTATTCTCTATAATTCTCAATTAAAGGAGAACTCCGGTCAATTTTAACATTGAGCTCATTTTTTTGTACATTTGGAGTGCTGTCAATACAGAGAACAACGACAAAAATCGGTGTTGCCTACACCGAGTTATTCTATTTTTAAAATTTGCACCCTGTTGACTTCAATGGGGCAAGTTTTAAACCTGCTATTAGCCTCTTAACATCCTTGATGTGTCATTACAAGTGCACAGGTCATGTGAGTGATTCCTTCAGAGTGAACACGAGTGAATCTGACTGCAGAAGATGTGAAAGATATGTATAAAAATGATGTTATTTAAGCCAGCGCAAATACCTGTGTTTACATCCTGTTTTCGGTTGAAGTCCAAAGTAGTCGATTGCCGAGTTCATGCGCATAGGTTTAGTTACCTATGATCACGCGTGTGAACTCGGCAATCGACTACTTTGGACTTCAACCGAAAACAGGATGTAAACACAGGTATTTGCGCTGGCTTAAATAACATCATTTTTATACATATCTTTCACATCTTCTGCAGTCAGATTCACTCGTGTTCACTCTGAAGGAATCACTCACATTTTCTGTGCACTTGTAATGACACATCAAGGATGTCACAATAAACAAACTTTATCCACTTCCACCAACAACACTTGCTTTTCTTAGCAAATCCAGAGGTCTGCAATGTCTTTACCCAAATGATCAGATTGGAGAGGCAGATTAGTGGCTGTTCGGATCTTTTTAATTCTTCAGCCATCCGAATGGGCTAGTGACAGGCAGCACACATGGCACGACTCGTGTTTGTCATTAGTCTTGTATTTTTATTTTTATTTACAACAGACCACAGGTCATAAACCTGAAATAAGAAATAAACCAGTGTTACAAATATATCCATTGAATATAATGCAAAATAAACAAACGAAGTAGTTACAATAAAATAACTAGAACTATTTCTGCTGTAAATAAGAATACACTATTATATAATCTCCTATACAGTCTTACAGAGCTGCGTCAGAACACCGCTGAAACTACATTTCCCATCATGCATTTCAGCGCACCTGCGCAGAGTACAGCTATCACACGAGTCAGCAGGCAAAGTGCAATAATCATTATAACACTTCAATTCAATGTTTTACTAAATGCAACTCCGTCGCCTACCACACAGCCGACTGCTACATTAGTTTACTTGGTAATTTGTTAATTATCCAGCATTCGAACATATCGCAAACCGAGAGAACTGAACAGTACACGCGCTAACTTAAACTACAAATTAAGTCTCTCAGCACGGACTAAGCGCAGCCAATGTCAACAATTACACAAGTACGAAACTTTAAACATTCCTAAATTAAAGTACAGCAGACCGTAGCTCATGGTAAACATTTCAAAAGGTTCTAAATTCGCTACATACCAACGGGCTGTGTGCTCCTGACGATGGGTTGTGAATAAACAATGGACGCGTCGCTACTCCCTTTACGTTTTTTATGAAGCTTACGGCGAAACTGCGCATACTCATACCCAAATAACCATCACGCAACAAATAATCATTATGAACTAAATATAATTTGCTTAAATAAATCCCTTTTGTATACATACATATATATATATATATATATATATATATATATATATATATATATATATATATATATATATATATATTTAAATCCTACTATTCCCAATATTTTAAGCAGAATTTTTTATAACCATGAATTTTACCAATATATTTTTTCTAGTGACCCAAAGAACCGAACAGTGGCTCTAACATTCCTATTAGTCCCTACAATTATTCAGTGGTGCCTTTTGGACTGACCAACCCCCCAGTTGTCTTCCAAATTCTGTCCTGCATGCTCTGCATGATATATTAGAAACTTGGGAATCAGTCTTAGCCAGTCAGTCTTTCTAATGGCTTTTTCTACTTGTCCAATTGCCAGACAGAAAAATCATACAGGATGTTTTGTTGTTTAATTAATTTATACTTTTGACCTAATTTGTGTCTCTGTTTTGTGAAACTTGCTCTATAATTCCTCCTATTCTCCAGTGATTCCTCCTATTTGATTTTGAGATTTATTAATTTCAGAAATGTGACCTCTTTAGTTTTTGTTGCTTTGTCTAGATTGAGCAACTGTAATCTCACTGATCAATCCTGCGAAGGCTTGGCCTCAATTCTACAATCATCAAACTCTTCACTGAGAGAGCTGGACCTGAGTAATAATGACCTGTATGATTCAGGAGTGAAACTGCTCTGTGTTGGACTGAAGAGTCCAAACTGCACACTGGAGATATTGAGGTATTTAAGAACATTACTTGGATTGTACAAAAGATTATTAAGTTACATTTGTCCTTTATCATTAATTATTAATTCCCAGATCAAAGTGTTTATCGGCATTTACATTTATGTAAACCACACTGACATTTCCTGTTCTCTCTCTATGTCTTTAGATACAATACATGTATAAAGTGTGTCTGACAGCAAAGCTTTACTCTAGATGAATCTGTATTGAATCTGATGGATAAAATATATCTGCTAAATGGGCCATATATTGAAGGTTGAATGGTATATGACATAAATCAGTATGAGAAGGAAATTCTTGTCCAAGCACTCAAGGTGGCTTGTAAAAACATTGTGAGAACATTACATTGAGGAAGTCTTGCTTAAATTCATAAGGAGACATTCTAGGGTACCTTGCTATCTGACTACATGTACAGTAACTTTATATACTGCATGACATTACCTGGAATGTTGATGATATTCTCTGGTCTGACCCAGACTAGAGGCTGTAAAAAGTGTTTTGTGTATCTTTGTAGATTATCTGGCTGTATGGTGACAGAGGAGGGATGTTGTTATCTGTATTCTGCTCTAAGGTCTAACCCCTCGCACTTGAAAGAACTGGATGTCAGCTACAATAACCCAGGATACTCAGGAATAAAGCTGCTCTCTGATTTACTCAATGATCTACACTGTAAATTGGACAATCTCAAGTATGTTGGGCATTAAAAATCACCTTTTCCAGTGTTTATGTGGGTGTAAAGAAATGTATGTGTACATGTGTGGATGTTATAACATGTAATCCACTGTCTTTAGAGTTAATATAGTATATTACAGTTTAACCCTCTGGGGTCCGAGGTGTTTTCTGGGCACTGGAGGTGTTCTGACATGCTCTGACATTTGTGCTTATTTCTGTTACTTTTAACATTTTCATGACTAAAGTCGGATTACACTGTATTCAGCACAAACTCTGCTACACTAATATGTCAGCAGCATGTATGTAAAAGTCTTAGTCACTCAGATAAGGCCATAAAACCCATACTGACTATTTGTTCACAAGACTTTTGAAAATTGTATCACGTAGTCTAGAGTTTTGTTTTAAAACGATGTGAAAAACATCCTGCCCACTCATTCACATAAAACAATATATTGCTTTAAAATTTGTAAGACATGTTTTGTGTAAGATAGCTCTATGCAAGGAGGTGTGAATCATCATGAATGTTGATGTGTTTCACACCTGGGAAGACAAAGACCCTCCCATAATGATCCTATCAGGTGGGACTGTGAGGGAACTATAAACAAAGAATGAGGAGAGATTTAAAAAAGAATGGCTTTTTGATTGTTTGGACTTATTTACAACACAACATAGTCCTTAGATACAAAAGATAAAGAGGCACATTGAGCACACTGACCTAAACAAGTCAAGTCATCTTCATTTATATAGCGCTTTTAACAATGTAGATTGTTTCAAAGCAGCTTTACAGAGATAAACGTATGATTTAAGGTAACAGAGATTGTTTTGGCTTTATAGCGGTTCTTTAATAGAGTTATTTTCCAGCTAAAGTTATTTTTGAATGATTCGCTTCCGTCGCAATGAAAATTTGTTATTAAATTAGGGGCCGCTAAGACGACACCATTCTCTTTACACAGACTTTAAACGTGAACCTGTGATAAATGCTGATGGCGTTCACATGAGCATTAAGAATTGGTTCTATAGTTATGTGCGTTTGAATATATGTGTGCAGGTTTGTAATTCCCTACAAAATCAAGCCTAAACAAAGTACTGGTCTTTCCTTATAAGTTTTGATACAGAATTTTATTTATCACTTTGGGGTAGGTACGCGAAACAAATTTTCCGACAACGTTTTATCTGTAGAGTGGTAAAGGGATCCTCCATAGGTAGAGACTAAACAGACACGTGAACAGTCACACACCTTTGTGCCCATTTCCAATGTGTTTGCTTCAGTTTACCATGTTCATGTACAGAGACTCGTGTGAATGTTTAAAGGCCCACTGAAGGGTCTTGAAACGCGCAGGTTTGTTTGATGTGTTGACGTAATTTTACATTGACGTAAAAACAGGAAGCTAAGGCGGGACATATTGAATGGCTTCTCCCTCTTTTCAAACAGCCAATAGTGTTTAGTTTGTCTCAGACTGCAGTCATACTGTCATGATGAAAGACAGGAAGCAAATGCAAGTAAACTCTTTATCGAGAAAAAAGTTAACAGTAGAATAAAGGCTCCAGCTGATGGCAGGTGGCGCAGGGACTTCAATGGTCAGTACAGGACAGATGAGACGGTGAGTTGAGTGCGCTGGTGAGTGACGGTGAGAAGTCCACACGGTGACGTAATCCACAGGGAACACTGAACAGGATCAATGAAGCACGAGACTGGAAAACGCCGAACAGGAACGAAAACAGACATGCAGCACGGAGGACCTCAAACAACGATCTGACAAAGGAGATGAGAAATGGGTGAGTATTTAAAGATGAGTGGATTAACTGCAGCTGGCGCCATGAGTGAGATCAGCTGTTCGCTGATAGATGATGATTGCCGGTCACGCCCACTCACACACACCCACACACATGTAA
Organism: Squalius cephalus; assembly: GCF_949319135.1. Taxonomy (NCBI): domain Eukaryota; kingdom Metazoa; phylum Chordata; class Actinopteri; order Cypriniformes; family Leuciscidae; genus Squalius; species Squalius cephalus. The sequence goes on from NC_137139.1 coordinate 7,848,182, forward strand.
CAACATAAACACGAGACAAGCAGGAAACAATGCCGGGGCAGGCGGATTAATATGTGAACGAAACACAGGCTTAATTTTAGATACATGAAAGGCGGGATGAATTCTCCTGTACGTTGGAGGAAGATTGAGGCGGACTGCCACCGGACTAATGATTTTGGTGACAGTGAACGGGCCAATGAATTTGGGAGCAAGCTTATTAGAAACGGAGTGGAGAGGAATGTTCTTGGTAGAAAGTCACACTTTTTGACCAACGATGTATACGGGAGGCTTAGACCGGTGGCGAACGGCTTTAGCCTTGGTGCGCGCCCCCACTTGGAGTAGAGTCTCACGGGCTCTAGTCCATGTGCGGTGACACCTCTGGACGAAGGCGTGAGTGAAGGGAACCGCGACTTCGGATTCCAGACTGGGAAAAATTGGTGGCTGGTACCCTAAACTACACTCAAACGGAGATAGGCCCGTCGATGACACTGATAACGTATTGTGGGCGTACTCCACCATTGACAGTCGTTGGCTCCAGGATGAAGGATTCTTGGAGACCAAACATCGCAACACCCTTTCCAAATCTTGGTTGGCTCTCTCGGTTTGACCATTGCTCTGGTGATGAAACCCTGAAGACAGACTGACAGTCGCTCCCAACAATCTACAAAATTCTCGCCAAAATTTGGACACAAATTGGGGTCCCCTGTCAGAATCCACGTCTGTCGGGAGGCCATGTAAGCGAAAGATGTGATCTACAATGGTCAACGCTGTCTCCTTGGCTGAGGGTAATTTGGGCAAGGGAATAAAGTGGCCACCTTCGAGAACCGGTCCACCACGGTCAAAACTACCGTGTTGCCCTGAGAGGGTGGTAATAAAATCTAGCGCAATATGGGACCAGGGTCTCGAAGGGACAGGCAGCGGTTGAAGTAACCCATCTGGGGGTCGATTGGAAGTCTTACCAGTGGCAAAAACCGAGCAAGCCAAAACAAAACTATGAATGTCGCGAGCCATAAGTGGCCACCAGAATCGTTGCTTGACCAGAAATTTAGTACGATTAACTCCTGGATGACAAGCCACATTGGAACAATGCCCCCACTGAATGATGTCGGACTGTAATCCCTCCGGCACAAATAACCGATTCGGTGGGCAACCGGGCGGAGGCGTTACCCCTTCTAAGGCCGTCTTGACCTTCGATTCGACCTCCCATGTGAGTGTGGAGACAAATAGGGTCTCAGGTAAAATGCACTCGGGAGTAGACGGGCGTTCGGAACGGTCAAAAATGCGCGATAAAGAATCGGGTTTGATGTTTTTGGAACCCGGGCGGTACGAGAAAGTAAAATCAAAACGACCGAAAAAAAGTGCCCACCGAGCCTGCCTGGAGTTCAATCTTTTGGCGGTTCTAATGTATTCCAGATTCTTATGATCAGTCCAGACGATAAAAGGTACCCCCGAACCTTCTAACCCAGTGGTCTCAAACTCAATTCCTGGAGGGCCACAGCTCTGCACAGTTTAGCTCCAACCAGCTCCAACTCACACCTGCAAGGAAGTTTCTAATAATCCTGAAGACCTTGATTAGCTGGATCAGGTGTGTTTGATGAGGGTTGGAGCAAAATTGTGCAGAGCTGTGGCCCTCCAGGAATTGAGTTTGAGATTACTGTTCTAACCAGTGGCGCCATTCCTCCAATGCTAACTTGACTGCCAACAACTCTCTGTTACCAATGTCATAATTACGTTCAGCAGGAGATAACCGATGAGACAAAAACGCGCAAGGGTGCATCTTGTCGTCTGAGGGAGAACGTTGAGATAGAACTGCACCTACCCCCACCTCTGACGCATCGACCTCCACCACGAACTGACGTGATAGATCAGGGGCAATTAAGATGGGGGCTGAAACAAAGCAACCTTTCAGTTTGGCAAACACAGCCTCGGCTGTGTCTGACCACCTGAACGTAGTTCTGGGGAGGTCAAGGCGGTCAGAGGTGCGGCTAGTTGGCTGAAGTTGCGAATAAAACGCTGGTAGAAGTTGGCGAACCCCGGTAATCAATACAAGGTCGCAGAGATCCGTCCTTCTTCCCCACAAAAAAAGAACCCCGCCCCCGCTGGAGAAGAGGAAGGACGGATGAACCCCGTTGCTAGAGAATCAGAAATATATTTCTCCATAGCCTCCCTTTCTGGAGTAGAAAGCGAATATAACTTGCCCTTAGGCAGAGACTTACCTGGCAGTAAATCTATGGCACAGTCATAGGGACGATGCGGAGGAAGAGAAGCAGCACGAGACTTACTGAACACTTCCTTCAGGTCGAGGTACTCCGCGGGCACGTTAGACAAATCCACTGCTTCCTCCTGAAACACAGACACAGAAACAGACGGACAGGCAGACACAAGACAAGACTCATGACATTTATTGCTCCAGGCAAAAACAGATCTCAGTTGCCAGTCCACTTTAGGGTTGTGACGGATGAGCCAGGGGTGTCCAAGAACTATGGGTGCAAGAGGAGAGTCCAGTATATAGAAGAAGATGATCTCGGAGTGGTTGCCTGACGTGATGAGGGTGATATCTTCAGTGGTGAGCGAAATGGTAGGAAGTTCTTGACCGTTGAGGGTGTGTACAGCAATCTTGTGTGTGAGTGGTTTGAGAGGAATCTGAAGTTTGTGCGCAAGTGAGTGGTCCATGAAATTACCCTCAGCCCCGGAGTACAGAAGTACCTGACAGGCGTGGGTGTGTACTGACCATCTCAGTCTTACCGGGAGGAGCGTAGATGTGGATGAGGTCTTCTCGGTGGAGATCCCACCCGATAGTAGCCTCATACTTACTATCGGGCTTGGCCCTTTTACCGGACAGTTGTAAGCGTAGTGGCCTGCTCCACCGCAGTAGAGACAGAGGCCCTGGGATCTCCGCCTTTCCTTCTCCTCCCAGGAAAGCCGAGCTCGCCCTACCTGCATGGGCTCGTGATTGTAGACGGGGCTGACCGCATCCCCGCCGCTGGCTCGTGGACCCTCCGCTCCTCCAGGAGTATGACTGGGCAGGACCCGTCGCTCAACTCGAGACAGTCGTGCATCTACTCTCAGAGCCAACTCAATCAGTTCGTTAAGGGATGTCGGAAGATCCAGGGCGTAGATCTCTCGCTGGACGCGGTCAGCCAACCCATGCAGGAACATGTCTCACTGCGCCTCCTCGTTCCATTGACACTCAGCCACTAAAGTTCTAAATTCGATAGAAAAGTCAGAAACCGATCTCTCTCCTTGTCTCAGGTCCGCAAGTATTCTGGCCGCCTCTCTCCCGGCGACGGCTCGATCAAATACTCGTTTAATCTCAGCGGCGAGTGTCTGGAACGAGGCGCAGCATGGATCCTGGTTCTTCCACACCGCCGTCCCCCATAAGTGCCGCTCTCCCAGTCAGCAGCGTCAAGACAAACGCGACCTTGGCTCGTTCGCTGTTGAAGGTCCTGGGTTGGAGAGAAAAATGCATGGAGCATCGTGTTAGAAAAGCTCTGCAGTAACTGGGTTCACCGGAATATGACTCGGGAACTGGTTGGCGGGGCTCCGACTGGGAGGGACTCTCTGGTGGTGTGGGGGAAACGGCCGGCGTGGGCGGCGTAGTGGGAGCTCGCAGGAGTTGGAATTGCTGGTTGAGCTCGGACACCTGCGCCACCAAAGCCTGTACTGCGCGACCCGTGTCATTGAGGTTCTTCTCCTGAGAATCCATTCGATGGACGCTGCTGTTGAGAAATTCCCCCAGTGATGCAGATGGGTTACTAGCTGCTTCCATCGATGGGTCAGATCGTTCTGTCATGATGAAAGACAGGAAGCAAATGCAAGTAAACTCTTTATCGAGAAAGTTAACAGTAGAATAAAGGCTCCAGCTGATGGCAGGTGGCGCAGGGACTTCAATGGTCAGTACAGGACAGATGAGACGGTGAGTTGAGTGCGCTGGTGAGTGACGGTGAGAAGTCCACACGGTGACGTAATCCACAGGGAACACTGAACAGGAACATGAAGCACGAGACTGGAAAACGCCAAACAGGAACAGGAATGGAAACAGACATGCAGCACGGACGACCTTAAACAACGATCTGACAAAGGAGATGAGAAATGGGTGAGTATTTAAAGATGAGTGGATTAACTGCAGCTGGTGCCATGAGTGAGATCAGCTGTTCGCTGATAGATGATGATTGCCGGTCACGCCCACTCACACACACCCACACACATGTAACAACATAAACACGAGACAAGCAGGAAACAATGCATTCATGAACCGTGACACATACTTGACAGCACCATGGAAACGAATCCGAGCGCTGGTGATACGTTGGATTCAATAGTAACGTTAGAGGTGTGAATAAGTTCTAGCCATTTCATTCTGAAAACGGAATAAAACTCGAGGGTTTGAGCCAGAGGTGGGACAAAGTCATTGTTATGCAAGTCACAAGTAAGTCTCAAGTCTTTGCCCTCGAGTCCCGAGTCAAGTCGAGTCAAAGATGAGGCAAGTCCCGAGTCGAGTCAAAAGTCAAAGCCAACAAGTCTCAAGTCGAGTCCAAAGTCCTACCATTTTAGTTTCGAGTCATTTCAAGTCCTCTACCACAGAAATAAAATTTATACAAATCATGTATGTCTGTAAGATTTGTATTTATTTAAACCTCTTTTTATACAATGACATTAATTAAATACAGTAAAAAACAGAAAATTTAATGTTCACAAAAAATGCTTGCATTTCAACAGCATATTGCACTACAACAATGCACAGCATGCAGCTTCAGTCCTGTATTGTATTGACCTCATATTGCAAAACAGTTTAACTTTCAAATAGACATGGGTCGTTTTAGCCTAAACCTTTTTAAACATGTCATCAATAAAATCCTCAAAATGATCACTTCTGAAAAACTGGACCAACCAATAATGCCTCCATAGAGACTGGTGTGTATGAGAGAGAGAGAGAGAGAGAGAGAGAGAGAGAGAGAGAGAGAGAGAGAGAGAGAGAGAGAGAGAAGACAGTTTAAAAGAGACAAGCGTCTATTGGGGACTCGGCTATTATTTGAAGTTTTACGGTACATCCGATAAGGTGCTTAGCATTCGTTCAAAACTTACCTTTCTTTGTGCAACTTCAGGCAACTTCAAATTGCAACTCGTTTTTTGTCGACTACCTCGTAATTTTTATAGCCAAATGAAACTACCTTCGGTATCATTTTGCCTACTGGCGCCAGTGTTGGTCAAGTTACTTGGAAAAAGTAATTAGTTACTGATTACTGATTACTTCTCCAAGAAAGTAATCCAGTTACTTTACTGATTACTTATTTTCAAAAGTAATTAGTTACTTTACTAGTTACTTTACTAGTTACTTTTCAAAAACATGATGCACGAAATGAATAAGCTATGTAAAGCCATAGACCTTTCTGCATAATTCTATTCTTTCTGCATATTCCATCATCTAAAATTTAATCAAATTAAACATTCTTTTTTAAAACTTGTTTTATTAGTTTCAGTATTTTAACTTTATGCACATTGCATCAATGACTCACGCATTAAGATGGTCGCCTGCCGCCTCCTACTGGCGGTTTATAAATATTATTTCTATGCACAAATAATATTTCTTATTTGTATATTCAAAAAATATTTTAAATAATCTCATTACATTATTTAATGCAGTTTATTTGATTGGTAACAGCCCATTTATTGATCAAATTTAAGAATTTTAAATGAAAGATGAAGCAAACGATTAGGGAAAAATGCCCTTTATAAAGGTTAAAATATCATAAATATGCCGATTTATATATGTTAAAGCTGACTGAACTGATGAGAATACTGATTCGGAATAAATGATATTTACAACACACACACAAAAAATCCAAAAAAATTCCTGTTCTAACAAATGTTTTTACTCAGACAAGTGAATGACCGACCGAAGGACAAATGCAAAGGCTTAAATGTTGAGCCCTGGTATATTTTTTTAATTATTATTCATTTATTTACCCATAAACCTGTCTTTAGGAAGCCATAAGTTACAGTGGCAAGAATAACTTTGTGAAACCTTTGGGGGTGGTGGACAGGGTTTACATTAAGACAGGAGTTTGCCTTAATCTAGTTGATCATGCATTTCTTTTCTTTTATTCCACAGCTGATGTGTGCAGTTTTTTATTGCTTGCATTAAAATAATTTTCTCTTGTTTTGTTTTTTAATTGCAGTCTTTTTCTTCTGCCATTCATGCTTATCAGCTCCATGCAATCTTAAGCTTTTCTTGGTTCAGCTGCACACAGTCTGAAAAGGTTTTTTGGCAGTTTGCTAAAATAAAAGACCCATTCTAAGAGCTGTTGTCTTTTCTACCTTGGGAAATAATGTTAAACGAACAACTTAAAAAGGCATGACAAATCATAAGAGATAAGACTGACATCACTCACAACGTACCAATGCATTATCCCTCATGAACAAATATAACGTGTTTGCACGTTCATACCAGTTTACCATTACGACATCATTCATGAATAAACATGACGTCTGAACACGGACAAACGGTGCGTGTTGACGCGTCAAAATTCACGCGTTTCGTTTAAAGACTTTTGAACGCGATCGCTTGCCATAGTGTTTACCACTGACTTCGCGGCGCTCATGTCATTTGTCACTCACGAGTCACTGCTCATGTCGCGAGACAGTAACGCAGTAACGCAGCCTGCTTACAGGAAAGTAACAGTAATCTAATTACTGCTTTTGCAATTGTAATCCCTTACTTTACTCGTTACTTGAAAAAAGTAATCAGATTACAGTAACGCGTTACTTCTAACGCGTTACTGCCCATCACTGACTGGCGCGTTGTTGCTTGTTGCGCTTCATTGGTTGTCTTGCAATGGCCTGCTTTACGCCGTTTCACACATACTCCGTGTGCAGTGCGTAAGCGGTGCGTGTTGCAGTGCGTATGCGGTGGAAGACCAGCACGCGCAATAGTGCTTTCACATATGCTGCGTTTGCAGTGCGTGATCCGCGGCTGTACCACAAATACATAGCCTACTCACTATTTGTATTTCAAATCCAGAAGTTAAGCAACTTTTATTTAAAAAAAAGTTTTTTTGTCAGCATTGCGATTCTCTTTGTACACACTCTTTAATAGACGTATTCACGTTTAAATACAATTTAAACAACGTATTATTTAATGCATTACTCTTATATAATTATATATTAAGTTGCTCAAGCAAGTGGTAAAATATTTAACCATGTACTTATATTAAAATCGCATAGCCTACATTTTAAATTAAAACTTAAAATTGACAAAAACAGCAGACTCATACTCTTTCTTTTGCATAATTTAAATCTTTATACAATAAATCTCACATGTCACAAAGAACTTGTTTTTCCACCTCCACGAATGAGACGAGTGTTCATTATGTTGCCTTGTTGAAATATGTATTTTCCCTTGATTTACCTCGGTCTTAACGTCTCAGCATTGCGATTCTCTTTGTACACATATACACTCTTTAATAGACGTATGCACGTTTAAACACAATTTAAACAACGTAGGCCTATTATTCAATGCATTACTTCTACCTATATTAAGTTCCTAAAGCAAGTGGTCAAATATTTAACCATGTAGGCTACTTATATAAAAAACAGCCGACTCTCATGCCTTTTCTTTTATATTTAAATTAATACAATAAATCTCGCATGTCACAAGGAACATGTTTTTCCACCTCCACGAATGAGAGTGTCGTTCATTATGTCGCCTTGTTGAGGTAAATTGTAGTTTTCCTTGCTTTCCCTGGTCTTAAAGTGAAAATAGTATTTAATTAAATACACTTATGGTGAGATTACTACATTTTATTTAATTAATCGCATTTATGGTGAAATTACTACATTTTTAGGTCAATCTGTGTTCATTTTGACCACGAAACATGCGCTGTCACTTTAATTCAGCGTTTGCAGCACAGCAGAAATAGACTCGGTGCGGAAACGATCGCGGCACTGCTGTATACGCACCGTACCTGGAACGGATCGACGGACTTCAACCGCGTGCAGTGTGAAAGCTCTAACCTGTTAACATGGGTACGGAAAAAAAATACGCACCGCTGGCGCATACGCACTGCAAACGGAGTAGCCTATGTGTGAAACGGGCGTTAGATGCTGTCGAATCAAAACAACGTGGGACTACTGATTGGATGTCGTGCAGGCAGCGCGCGCTCTCTGCATGCATACAGGTGGTGCACATTTTTTTCACAGATGCAGATAAACTGAGAGCGGCGCGGCCATGTAAACATTTTTTTCCCCAGTTTTCATGGGAAGTAGCAAGTCTTCTCGAGTCAAAAGGCGCAAGTCCAAGTGAAGTCACGAGTCATTGATGTTAAAGTCCAAGTCGAGTTGCAAGTCTTTGTACATTTTGTCGAGTCGAGTCTGAAGTCATCAAATTCATGACTCGAGTCTGACTCGAGTCCAAGTCACATGACTCGAGTCCACACCTCTGGTTTGAGCAACCGAACACACATCTCCAACCCATATTGCTCCGTGACGTGACAATGGTAGTGATGTCCAGTTCGCGAACGAATCGTTCTTTTGTACCGGTTCTTTTTTTGTGAACTGGTCAAACCAGTTCATCAAATTGAACTGAATCATTCAAAACGGAGTCAGCGCTGATCCAGTTTTCTAAAGTTACTCTCTTTCGGATGTGCCTGACAGTCACTCTGACTCGAAATAAAAAAATATCCTGGAGTATATGTTACTCCAGTAACTCCAACAGATAACTGATGGAACTGAAGAGCATGAGCAGCTGACATTGAGCATGCGTGTACTACCGAACATACAGTCAGGTACAGCCATAGTCACTTTGGCCAGGTGGTGTTTATAGCAGAGGGGGCGGGACGCTTCAGATTCTAGAGAGCATTTGATTGGACAGAAGATGTGATGAGAAGCTGAAGTCCACGGTGACGTCATACAAATCCGTGATCCATTTTAGTGGAAGTGAGGGACTGGAAGTTTTGAATGCTTATATCTCCAAATGCAAATTTTGTCATTGTTTTGGAACACACCAGCTTATTTATAGCATTTAGAGCTAAAAAAAACGTACATTTTGATTTCAGGGGACCTTTAAGTCAGCAGGGCTCATCAGTGTCAGCTGGTCTCTGTATAAAAAAATGTAATTAAACAAAATTAAAAAAGATAACTATGAACATGCTGATATTAGGAGAAACTATAGGGCTGCACAATTTGGGGAAGAGAATCTAATTGTGATTTTCTGGTTAAAATTGTGATTTAAAATTCACACAAATATATTTATAATGAACACCAGGTTTGTTGGGTCTTGTTGGCATATACTTTTGTTGCATAAAATAAGAATATATTTTACTTTACAGAAATGCAGGCGGCCTATAACGATAAATCAATAAAAAGGAACACTTCAGTACACTACACTAGAGAAACATATTTGGATTATCATATGTTACTTCAAATGTTATCATTCGTTATGACGAAATGGGTTTCCCCTCAGGGAAAACCCTCTGGTCCTGAGCCACCACTGTTAGGGGTCTCATGTACAGTAGGCCAAAAGGTACTATGTTGGACGCTGCTGCTATGAGCCCCAGAACTCTCTGGAAGTGTCCTTTAGATCTATCGTGACAAACCAGTCCTCGGACCTGATTTGACTCATGATGACAGGGATAGTTAGCATCTTGAACCTGAATCTCCTCAGAGAACGATTCAATATCCTGAGATCCATAATGGGATGTAACCCCCCATCCTTTTTGGGAACTATGAAGTACCGGCTGTAGAACCTGGCCTTCCTCTTATGAAGAAGAACATGCTCTATGGCCTCTTTCGCTAAAAGGGACTGAACTTCTTGTTCCATGACCCGACCCTGCTCGGGGTTGACAATAGTATGAACTACCCCGCAGAATTTTGGTGGATGGTACTCGAAGTGAATTCTGTACCCCTATTCCACAGTGCGCAGGATCCACTGAGATATATTTTGAAGACCCTTCCAGGCTTCTAGAAATTTCACTTGGGGGATCAGTCTCTCGAGAGTCTTGAGAAGCAACACTCTCCTTCTGCTGCTGCAGGTATGAGTAGCTGGCGGCTGGCAGCAGCCCCACGAGATCTGGAACGACAGCGGGGGATGAACTGTTAAAATGCGGCTGACTGCCTCTTCACCTCCTGAAACCTCTCAATGACGGTACTGATGGCCAGAAGGCAAAAGTGTGGCATCAAGGAGGAAAGCCCTGTCCTTCTCCCTGATGCCCGATAGATTCAGCCACAATTGTCTCTCCGTAGCTACTAATACTGCCATGGAGCGGCCGACGGCACACTCAGTTCTTCCACGTCCTCGAGCGCGACCTCCCCACTGTCGTCCATCTCTTTTAGAAGGTCGGCCTGGTATGTCTGAATAATCTCCATTGTATGCAGGCATGCACCAGCCCGACCAGCTGCCATATATGCCCTGCCCACCAAAGCCGATATTGTACGGCAGGGTTTGGAGGGCAGAGCCGGAGTCGCAGCGTCGGGTGAGAGATATGATGTTAATGTCTCTGAAAAACTGCGGCATCACCCCATAGCCATTCTCTTTCGAGCCCAGGATGGAAGAATGACTTGTTCCATGATCTCGACACCTCAGTGTGGAGATCAATGAAAAATGGAAGACTCTGGCGCGAAGGCTGTGACCAAGCCAGCAGGAAGCACTCATCGAGTTTTCTGATGGCCACTCAATGTTTAATTTGGCCAAAGCTCTGGTCACAACCTCCAGCAGCTCCTCAAAGGCAGGATAATGAGGTGGCGAACCGCAGTCTGTCTTGCCTGACCACTTGTGATCAGAGCACCCAAAATAGATTTTAATACCAGATGTTAACAGGACTTGTGTGTTATGCTACACTGGTGTGTCGGTGAAAACATTTACATTTATCCACTTTGGCTGATGCTATTATCCCAACTCTCTGGAATTGAACCTCTGACTTTGACATTGTTACCCCCATGATCTGCTGATTGAGTTTATTTCTATTTTGTATGACATTAATCAGAATGTAATATTTTTTTATAGTGTGGATCATGCTGGAGAGGTCTTGATTGTCTCAGAACTATGCAAGTGTAAGTCTACAAGAACACACACACACACACCCCTTTTGCTATTGCTTTGTTGTGCTCTAAATGTTCTTTCCTCTGTTTCCTCTTGTGTTCAGATGCCTGTAATCTCACACTGGATCCAAACACAGTAAATGTTAATCTCTGTCTGTCTGAGGAGAACAGAAAGGTGACACGTTTGGAGGAGCAGCAGTCATATCCTGATCATCCAGACAGATTTGATTTCTTTCCTCAGGTTGTGTGTAGAGAAACTCTGTCAGGACGCTGCTATTGGGAGGCTGAATGGAGCGGGTGGAGGGGGGCTGTTATATCAGTGGCACAAAAAGAAATTAGTAGGAAAGGAGGAAGTGATGATTGTAGGTTTGGATTCAATGAAAAGTCCTGGAGCCTTGATTGTTCTAATGACACTTTCACTGTCTGGCACAATAAAAATAAAAATGACATACCTGCCCCATACGCCTATAAGAGAGTAGGAGTGTATCTGGACTGTCCGGGCGGTACTTTGTCCTTCTACAGCATCTCTGACACACACACACTCACACACTTGTACACATTTCACTCCACATTCACTGAACCCCTCTGTGCTGGATTTAGGGTTTTTATTGACTCCTCATTGTCTCTTGTGTAAGTTTGAACAGCTTCCAAAAACGTTAATCTTGTCAATGAAATTACTGATGAAAATGTTTGCTATCAAAGTTTTTTTCTTTTTCTTTCATCAACAATAAAAACAACACGGAAAATGAGAATCATGATGACAAATTAAAAATGTGAATTTTAATTTTTTTTAAAAAAAGAAAAATGTATAATCCATTCAATAAAAAGCATAATTGCTTTTTGTGAAACCTTAAATGTTTTTATTACCTTTCTATCATCTTTTTATGCATGGTACAGACATTTTCGTCGCTAATAAAACAACTGGTGGCAGGGATTATGCTTTATACTTAAGATGCTGTGCTATCCAGATTCAATTCTTTTTTACAAGTTCAGCATTTTTTCATTGTATGTTGTTGATGTTTCTATTTTCATTTTCTTGTTTCAATAATGTTTAATATAGTTTTATGTAAAATTATGTTTGTTATGACATTTATCAACATTGATGTCTATTTGATGTAACTTTTATCTAAAGATATTCAAATAAAAAAAGTGCAGCTCCTCCACATTTTCAAGAATGAGTTTGTGCCGAGAAAAATACGTATTTAAAAATACACATAAAAAGGTGTAGAGCAAATACAAAGTTCTGTCATGAAACTTGAGCAGGCTAATAGGTCGTTTAACTCACCTGCTTGTAATCTCATCGTTAAATATTTGGGCACAGCTGATTGGCTCCTGCTGCATCAGTAGCCAATGAGTTTGCGTGCCTAAACTTCAAATACTTGGGTAGTCAAGTCAAGTCATCTTCATTTATATAGCGCTTTTAACAATGTAGATTGTTTCAAAGCAGCTTTACAGAGATAAGCGTATAATTTAAGGTAACAGAGATTGTTTCGGCTTTACAGCAGAGTTAAGTTATTTCCATCTAAAGTTAGTTTTGATTGATTTGCTTCCGTCGCAATGATAATTTGTTATTAAATTAGGGGCAGCTAAGACGACACCATTCCCTCTACACAGACTTTAAACGCGAACCTGTGAGAAACACTGATGGCGTTCACATGAGCATTTAGAATGAGTTCTATAGTTATGTGCGTTTGAATATATGCAGGTTTGGAATTCCCTACAAGCCAAGCCTAAACAAAGTACTTGTCTTTCCCTATAAATTTTGATAAAGAATTTTATCTTATTTTGTTGCTTTGGGGTAGGAACGCGAAACGGATTTTCCCGACAACGCCTTATCTGTAGAGTGGTAGTGGGATCCTCCATAGGGAGAGACTAGTTGGCACTTCAGCACTGCGTTGTCATCGGTCCAGGCGAAGGTCCTTCGTCAGATCTGGATACGGCCTGGATCCGGCAGGCTGCAGGAAAACCTCGGGATAAACACAGACACTATAATTAGCGTAGATGCCATTCTTCTCATGATGTATCGAGTACATCAGGATTTTTGGGAAGTGTTCCCGGTTCCGGCTGACCTAATCTATGCAGCCTAACATTAAATTATAGAAGTCTATAATGTATTATGTGAAAGCTAGGTCAAAGAGATGTGTCTTTAATCTGGCTTTGAACTGACAGAGTGTGTCTGCTTCCCGGACAATGGTAGGAAGACTGTTCCAGAGTTTTGGTGCTAAATAGGAAAAGGATCTACCGCCAGCAGTCGATTTTGATATTCTAGGTATTATCAACTGGCCGGAATTTTGAGATTGCAATAGACGTGACTGACTATAATGCGTTAAGAGCTCGCTCAAGTTCTGCGGAGCTAAACCATTTAGTGCTTTGTAAGTGATCAGCAATATTTTAAAATTGATGCGATGTTTAATAGGGAGCCAATGCAGTTTTGACAGAACCGGGCTAATATGGTCATACTTCCTGGTTCTGGTAAGAACTCGAGCTGCTGCGTTTTGAACCAGCTGTAGTTTGTTTATTAAGCGTGCAGGACAACCACCCAGTAGAGCATTACAATAATCTAGCCTTGAGGTCATGAACGCATGAACTAATTGTTCCGCATTTGTCAATGAGAGCATATGGCGTAATTTAGATATATTTTTAAGATGGAAAAATGCAGTTTTACAGATACTAGACACGTGACTTTCAAATGAAAGATTGGTATCAAAGAGCACACCCAGGTTCCTAACCGACGACGAAGACTTAACAGAGCAGCCATCGAGTGTTAGACAGTATTCTAGATTATTACGTGAGGAAGTTTTTTGTCCAATAATTAGAAACTCTGTTTTTTCAGAATTTAGAAGTAAGAAATTACAAGTCATCCAATTTTTTATATCCGCTATGCATTCCGTTAATTTTGTGAATTGATAAGTTTCGTTAGGTTTTGAAGAAATATAGAGCTGAGTATCATCGGCATAACAGTGAAAGCTAATGCCATGTTTCCTAATGATATCTCCTAAGGGTAGCATGTACAGAGTGAACAGCAACGGTCCTAGTACTGAGCCTTGTGGTACGCCATACTGAACTTGTGATCGATGAGACATCTCATCATTTACTGCTACAAACTGATAACGGTCAGATAAGTATGATTTAAACCATGCTAGTGCAATTCCCGTAATGCCAACATAATGTTCTAATCTATTTAAAAGAACGTTGTGGTCAATGGTGTCAAATGCAGCACTAAGATCGAGTAACACTAATAGAGAGATACAACCACGATCGGATGATAAGAGCAAATCATTTGTGACTCTAACGAGAGCTGTCTCGGTACTATGGTACGGTCTAAATCCTGACTGGAAATCCTCGCAGATATCATTTCTTTCAAGAAAGGAACACAGTTGTGAGGATACTGCCTTTTCTAATATCTTTGACAGAAAAGGTAGATTCGAGATCGGCCTGTAATTGACTAATTCTGTAGGATCAAGTTGCGTTTTTTTAACAAGCGGTTTAATCATAGCCAGCTTAAAGTTTTTTGGTACGTATCCTAGAGACAAAGACGAATTAATGATATTAAGAAGAGGATCTATGACCTCTGGAAGTATTTCTTTCAGTAGCTTAGTCGGTATAGGGCAGGGGTGGGCAAACTACGGCCCGTGGGCCACATATGGCCCGTTAGGCTGTTTAATCCGGCCCGCCGAGTATTTAAAAAATTGTCTTAAGATCGCATTAATTTTGCCTTTTTTCTTGCAATACTTTGCCTTATATATTGCGTTGCATATATTTGACAATCGGAATATCAGATTTTGCATGCATGCCATAGCTAACAAATGTAAAAAAGGAAAAATGACATAAAAGCTGATCATCATTCATTCAGCGCTGTTGTGGCTGCGGTGCGTCACGTAACAAGCAATGACGCGTCACCATGGAAACCAAACAGACAGCGACTTAAGCGCATAGACTGGTTGTCACAGAGAAAAAAATGTTTGGTAACCGCTTGCACACCTTAGTTTTTCCTTTGATTTGTCTGCTATTTAGTTTTAGTTATTTTAAATATTAGTTATTTAGCTCCTCTGGATTTGTGGATGTATCCTGACGGATTCCGTTTATCGACCTTCATCGCCCGGCTTTCGACTACGCTCGTGTCTGCCATGTAACGTTAGTGCTACAGAACCCGTTTTTTTTTTTTTCATTAAATGTTCTGATCTGCCTTTGCTTTTTATGTTTTAATTTATTATTCTTAAAATAAATTTGTATTCGTTTATTTCGTTTTTTTTCCACAAATGTATGACTTTTGGAAGTGCAAATTGCCATGCAGTTTTGATAAAGGTGAATTAACGTAACCTTCTGTCATTTTTACTCTTCTAAGTGTACACTTGCAGGTATTTTGTTTCTAATTTACTGTTAGGCCCATTAAATAATAAGAATAAACAATATTTAAAAAGTATAGGCTATCTAACATCTGACTAATTAAAAATTAACATCAAGACATAACATGCTAAATGGGGGATATCTAACATAAAAAAATGTATTGTCAGAATATCGTCTCTCAGTTGTTGAATTTCGCGCAGACGTTGCCACAACGTAAATGTCTGTTTGCTCAGCCCGATCTCATGAAAGTGCGAATACCACGAATTGTATTTGTAGTGCTTATGATACGCAAATTTCGCGTGCATATGATACGCACTTTATGGCATGTAATAGGCACGCACTCCACACCCCTAATCCTAACCAAGGGGTTTACAGTGCGTAGCATATGCACGCAAAAAAAACATTTTTGGCGTATAAATGGCACGAGAAATAAAATTTGTGGTATAGATACGCACTTTCATGAGATTGTGCTTCATAATCTGCTACTGGGCCGGCCCTCTGTCAAATTTTAAAACCCAGTGTGGCCCTTGAGCCAAAAAGTTTGCCCACCCCTGGTATAGGGTCTAACATACATGTTGTAGATTTAGATGATTTAATGAGTTTAGTAAATTCTTCCTCTCCTATAGCAACGAATGAATCAAATTTTTCCTCAGGGAGACTACAATGCACTGCCTGATGCGATACAGTAGTAGACGGTTGCATAGTTATAATTTTGTCCCTGATATTATCAATCTTATAATTGAAGAAGTTCATAAAGTCATTACTGCTGTGTTGCTTGGAAACTTCTGGGCTTGAAGCTTTATTTTTCGTTAGTTTAGCCACCGTTTCAAATAAATACCTAGGATTATGTTTATTTTCTTCTAATAGGGTTGAAAAATAAGCAGATCTAGCAGCTTTTAAAGCCTCTCTGTAAGCAATAGAGCTCTCCTTCCATGAAACGCGAAATACCTCTAGTTTTGTTTTCTTCCAGTTGCGCTCCATTTTTCTGGCTGCTCTCTTAAGGGCCCGAGTGTGCTCATTGTACCACGGCGTTGGACTATTTTCTTTAATCTTCTTTAAGCGCAACGGAGCAACTGTGTCTAAAGTGCTGGAAAAGAGAGAGTTAAACGTTTCTGTTGTAATATCTAGTTCTTCTAAGCTATCTGAGATGCTGAGATGATGAAACTGATTAGGAAGATTATTAATAAAGCAATCTTTAGTAGCAGAAGTGATAGGTCTCACATATTTGAAACACGGAGTCGGCTTTGCAGCCTTGGCTAAATGCAAATTACACGAGACTAGGTAATGATCTGAGATGTCATCGCTCTGCTGCAGAATTTCAACGGCATCAACATCTATTCCGTGTGATAATATTAGATCTAGAGTATGATTACGACGATGAGTAGGTCCTGACACGTGTTGTCTAACTCCAATTGAATTTACAATGTCTTTAAATGCCAATCCCAATGCATCTTTTTCATTATCGATGTGTATATTAAAATCACCAACAATTAGTACTTTATCTGCAGTCAATATTAATTCTGATAGAAAGTCCGCAAATTCTTTGATAAAGTCTGTATGGTGCCCTGGTGGCCTGTATACAGTAGCCAGCACAAATCTCAAACGTGATTTATCGTTTACACTATATATTTTTACATTAAGCACCAATGCTTCAAAAGAATTATATTTAAAACTTGATTTCTTAGTGGTTTTGAAACTATTACTATAAATTACAGCAACACCACCCCCTTTGCGTTTCGGACGAGGCTCATGTTTATAACAGTAATCTTGCGGGGTTGATTCATTTAAAGTAATGTAATCGTTTGGTTTTAGCCAGGTTTCTGTCAAACACAGCACATCTAGGTTATTATCTGAAATCATATCATTAACAACGAGTGCTTTTGAAGTATTGATCGAATATTCAGCAACCCAAGCTTTAGCATTTGCTCATCTGTAATATAGCTGTTTTTTATTTGTTGAACATCAATTCAATTTTTAACCTTAGATGGGTTTAAACGTTTTTTGGATTTCCAAATTCGGGGAACAGACACAGTCTCTATATGATGATAGCTAGGTGAAAGAGGCTCTATGTGATAGGATTTATCTGACCTTGGTGACGCGAGGCCGCTAGCAGACGGTCGGTTTAGCCAGTCTGTCTGCTTCCTGACCTGAGCCCCAGATTGTCATGTTTGAGCTCTAAGACTATGAGCCATATTACTAGAGAGAAGAGCAGCACCATCCCAGGAGGGATGAATACCATCTCTTTTCAACAGGTCAGGTTTGCCCCAAAAACTTTTCCAATTGTCTATGAATTCTATATTATTAAGTGGACACCACCTAGACAGCCAACCGTTAAGCGAACACAATCTACTAACTATCTCATCACTCCTGCGAACAGGAAGGGGGCCAGAGCAAATTACAGTCCTTGACATCGTACTTGCAAGTTCACACACCTCTTTAATATTAATTTTGGTGATCTCCGACTGGCGGAGTCGAACATCATTAGTGCCGACATGAATAATGATCTTAGAGAATTTACGATTAGCATTAGCCAGCACTTTTAAATTTGCTTTGATGTCAGGCGCTCTGGCTCCCGGCAAACATGTGACTATGGTGGTTGGTGTCTCTATTTTCACGTTCCGTGTGATAGAATCGCCAATAACTAGGGCACAATCATTCTCAGTGGGTGTTTCACTGAGCGGGGCAAATCGATTTGTTATGGTAATCGGAACGGAAGAGTGGTTTTTAGATCCGCGACTAGAGCGATCCCTCACTGTCACCCATTTGCCCGGCTGCACGGGCTCTACTTCAGCCAGAACCACGCCATGTAAAGTGTTCACTATTCTATGCGCATCCAAAACATCTAAAGCACTAGCACTCTTACTATCCTCAATTAAAGTTTGGATGCGTGTTTCTAATTCTGAAATCTTCTCTGTCAACCTAACTGTCTCCTTACATTTATCACATATAAATCCTATATTGTCGACAGAGAAGGCTATACTAAACATGTGACATGAAGTGCAAGTGACAATAACAGGACAAGACATTACTCACCTTGTTTGTTGACTGATTCTTACTCACCTGAGCTTTTTATGAACTCAAAGGCGCGGACGCGCGAGAGAAAAATAAATAAATAAAAATAGCTGAGCGCACGGGTGGCGCGTTAACAGGCTAGCGAATTACTAGCGTTTTGTGCTAGTAGTACTAATAACAAAAGCTAGCGATGTCAGGTTAATCTGAGATGTTGGGTAAAATGTAGTAGTATAAACAACTAGAAATGGTAGTAAAATGATGGTTCAAAACAAAGAAATATAAGGCTAAGACGGAGCTTACAGCACCGAAGCACACAAACACACTCACAGCAGGCAGCGAGGCAGACAGGAGCAATCTCCTTAGGGTAGCAGGGTAGCATTTGCCTTAGCAGTGCAGTGTGCTTTTAGAAACCCTCTACCTTCCCCAGCTCCACCTGTATAGATCTGCTATGGGTAATTCATATACGCTAGATTGTACAGCAGCAGCATGTCATGTATGTATTGACAGTAGCAAGTACCGTATTTGCTCTGCAGCAGCAGCAGCAATAATCTACAGTAGCAGCAGCGTAGCAGATCTATTCCGCCAAGACCAAATATATCAGCATTGTCATACCTATTATTACTCAGGGTCACCCTGAGTGAGCCAAATCTCCAAGTTATAGCAATACCAAAATAGTAAACAGTGAAAATGGATGCAGTCAAGCAGATATAGGCAGATGGTAAATGATAGAATGATTCACCATGGTAACACTGTAAAAGTGAAACAAGGAACAAAGATCCAAAAGGCATCCAATAGAGCCTAGCCCACGTAGATATTGCTCCTCCATCCTGATGGATTTTAGTTTAGTTTTAAATTTAAGGAGTGTGTCTGGCTGGGCAGTGCTCTGGATTTACAACCTAGAAATTCCTCAAATAAGCTTTATAAGTTTGGCCAGTTGGATCATTGTTGAATCATCCAAAAATCGGAACATGGTTCTAGAATCATTAAGACGGTAGATGCATTTTTTATCAGTGTATGTTTTGTTGCAGCATCAAATAAACATTTCATCAAAAGTCCAGCATGCCTAGACTTATTTATTTACCATATATTTATTTATACATATTAAATAATGAGAAAATGAAGTGAAAGTGAAATGAATTATCAAGTTAATTAATAAAAGATGCACCGGTATAGCTACATCACAGGTGGCTTGGAAGACGTGGGTAATATGGTTTATCCATTTTGCAACATGACCTAGAGATAAGCAGTAATTTACAGCTTGTTTGATTTCTACAGAACTTAAAGATCTCCCTTTTTTCTTTTTCTTTCTTGCTGCATTAAAGATGAAATGGTTTAACTTGTTAACTAACGGAGTTTAGGGCAATTGGTTCGTAGATCTGCTTAAACTGTGCGATACCTCACAAGGGGCGACCAACATTTCTGACATGCCAGTAATTCATCCGACCATCCGATTGCCGGACGGGAGAGGTTAATCGCCTCTCGTTCCCCCCTGTACACTGCATGAAAAACGATGCACAACAAAGCTGAAAATAGTCACGACTCAAAAAAGAGTCGCACGAGTCAGAATTCGGCTCAAAATCGGACAAAAAACGCACAGTGTATGCCCATCCTTACGTAATCCTAAGTGCCCAATCCTGTTCCTGGAGATCTACCTACTTGTGGAGTTCAGATCCAACCCTGATCCAAAACATCTGTCTATAAATATAAATGCTCATGAAGAAAGGGATAAGTTCACCCAAAAATTAAAATTAGCCCATGATTTACTCACCCTCAAGCCATCATACGTGTATATGACATTCTTCGTTCAGATGAATACATTTGAATACTTAAATTAAAAAATGTCCTGGCTCTTCCTATTTTTTTGGCATTATAACCATGTGCCTTACAAAGACTAAAGGTTACATACAAAATATATCTATAGATGCTGCACATGAAGACCAGTCTCTTTTAAACTGTGGGCTGTTTTATTATTGTGTATTTTCTCACCTTTTGAACACTGAGATTAAAACCTGTTTGTACCTTTTCTATGTGGTATTACATGGTAGGAGGATGGCATTCCTTCCGCTTTAACAGTTGGATAATCATTCAAAATGTCTTTCTGAATTTACTTCATGTTTCTTTCTATGATCCTATGTGCTTTTGTGTATTTGTTGGTAAAAAATTGTGCAACCACATTTCCTTTCCTTGCATCTTAGCTCCTCCTTCTTAAGATGTAAGGAAAGAATGCAAGGATGATGTGAGGACAGAGGAATCAAAACAAGACATATTTTGTAAAATGGTCCTTGCCTCGTCACAGTGCATGTTTTTTTAGTGGATGCATGCTTCTCACTGCTATAATTTATATTTGTACTTCTTCAGAAATATTACCATAATATCACAATAATATGTTAACACACACCATAGCTTCTCCAGTTTACAGAGTGGATTATGCCGTAGATCAGAGATCTGCTTCACTCCTGAGTGCCCTAGTTAATTATTGCCCAAATTGAGATGTGTGAGGAGTTTGACATCAGAGCTGAAGCCAGAAAAATGCAACCTTCTTCTGTAATACTGCATTCTTTCAACCTGCAGAGAGAATCAGAAACAAATCCTCAATACATTGGCATGACTTTCATAATTCCCTCATACTGCAAAGGAGATCTGTGTATTTGTAATAATACTTCAGAGGTGCTTAGGCATTCCTTCTCTTTCTAAAGCCCTGTCCTAAAAACACGTAGACCATTGTAGTTATGCTATTCACAGCCATATGTCAAAGCACACTCGTGCCCTTAAGAGAGCAGCTAGAAAAATGGAGTGCTACTGGAAGAAAACAAAACTAGAGGTTTTTCGCATTTCGTGGAGAGAGAGCACCATTAAGAACAGAAAGGCCTTAAAAAACTGCTAGATATGCTCCTTTTTCAACCCTCTTAGAAGAAAACAAATACAATCCTAGGTATTTATTTGAAACAGTGGCTAAATTAACGATACATGATGCTTCAACCCCAGACGTTTCCAGACAGTACAGCAGTAATGACTTTATGAACTTCTTTACTAACAACATTGATAATAATACCCATAATACCTAGAATATCAAAATCAACTGCTGGAGGTAGATCCTTCTCCTATTTAGCACCTAAACTTTGGAACAGTCTTCCTAACATTGTCCAGGAAGCAGACACACTCTGTCAGTTTAAATCTAGACTAAAAACACATCTCTTTAACCTAGCATACACACAGCACATTATCAACTTCTATAATTCAAATCATGTCAAATGTTAGGCTGCATAGATTAGGTCAGCCGGAACCGGGAACACCTCCCATAACACCTGATGTACTTATTACATCATGAGAAGAATGGCATCTATGCTAATATTAGTCTCTCTGTTTATCCAAAGATTTACCGTAGTAAGACCTCCTGGGAAAACCAGGTTGCTGCTGGAAGAGGTGTTAGTGAGGCCAGCAGGGGGCGCTGCTCACCCTGTGGTCTGTGTGGGTCCTGACACCAAGCACCGTCCTTTGGATGAGACGTTAAACCGAGGTCCTGACTCTCTGTGGTCATTAAAAATCCCATGGCACTTCTCGCAAAGAGTATGGGTATAACCCCGGTGTCCTGGCCACATTCCACCAATTGGCCCTTGCCTATCATGGCCTCCTAATAATCCCCTTACGCTGGAATTGGCTCTATCAGTCTCTCTCCTCTCCACCTATAGCTGGTGTGTGGTGAGG
Organism: Squalius cephalus; assembly: GCF_949319135.1. NCBI lineage: Eukaryota > Metazoa > Chordata > Actinopteri > Cypriniformes > Leuciscidae > Squalius > Squalius cephalus. The sequence continues at coordinate 7,870,259 of NC_137139.1, forward strand.
GCACTGGCACCGTTGTACTGTGGCTGCCGTCACATCATCCAAGTGGATGCTCATACTGGTGGTGGTTGAGGAGAGATCCACTGATATGATTGTAAAGCGCTTTGGGCGTACTGTAGTACATATGAAAGCTCCATATAAATGCTTCATTCATTCATTCATTTTTTAATTCAAGTTTGCTTTCTTGAGCCACCAAACACAGTTGTCTTGCAAATGAATGGCCAGAACACATGCAACTGTTGCAGTTTAAACGGTTTAGTGTAAGCGGCCCCTAAGTTAATAACCAATGATCTTTGGAACAGAAGTGAATCAATCAAAAAAAATAAAAATACTTTAGCTGGACAATTTTTTTCTAGAGCTGCTATAAAGCCAAAACAATCTCTGTTCCATTAATTTTCTAGAATACTTTTCTAGAAATTTTAACAATAAATACCATTTTGTGGCTCTTTAATGTGTCTTACAGATTGCTGTAGAGCCTCAGTTAAAGCTGCTCGTGAACCGATCATCTAGTTAATTTATAGCATCAAATAATCATGAATGAACACAAGAAGGAATGTTGTTTTAACCGTGGAAAGACGTCAGTACACACCGTTGTACAAATCCTCCAATGTTAATCTTTTAACTCTCCTGACTGCTTTGTTGGACAAAAATGCCGAATGGCAGATTAAGATTGGTCAGATCACCTGTCAATCAAACTCCCTACGAAGGGTCAATTTGCTAGTACATTTTTTCGGGTACTGGCCAGTCTGGCGACTACCGGAAAGAATTTCAGGTATAGATGGCTATAGTGGCTATAGATGATGTGGAGGTTGAACAAATAATTATGTGATTATATGATCTGAGAAATGTTGTAAGAAGAATACACAAAATATGCCACCACTAAAGAGCGCCAAAGGTCTTGTTTACATCTGATCGGCTGTGGAAACCATTCTCTCAAGACTTGAGTATGAGGTTGAAAATTGCGTGTGAGAAACTGTATATAGAGGTTGAGTTTCCTTTAGTGTTGCAGAACTGTGAAAGAGCAGGTTTGACTCTTTCTGTCACAAGGGTCTCTGTTATTCTGAAGCTGTTTTCATTTGTATGACATTACCGTAGTGGATGTGGACAAGCTTCAACATCTAAACAGTTTAAAGGTTTTATCAGTGTTCAAATCTTCAAAACCGTTTGCAAATCCACCCTTTATTCGGTATTTCTGGCTGCATATTATGGTTTTCTGATTTACACCAATATCATTTTAAACTCATTGTCCCTCGTTGTGAGCAATGACTGTATTCATTCACTCAGTCACAGTAACAACCACATGCTCATAATGTGGTGAACTGGGCTGAGACAGCTAGGAATCTGGATCTGAGTATTGGGCTGTCATATCTTTCCATAGCATTGTGTTATGACTATCAATAAACACCCAGTCACGTTTCTGTGCAAAGCACTACTTCATGCATAAATTAAATAAGATTTAAAGCTTCAATATAAAACAACATTGCTCAGGGGACCTGTCTCTCCCTATGGTTAACAAATATCACTTTTTATAATGCTTGATTTGCATTCAAATAATGACAAATGTCATTACATATACTGTATATATAAAATGTAGTATACAAATCTTTTTACAAATTATATATAATTGTGTCCTGTGGCTGTGACTTTAGGAGAGTCCATAGTATTATATTATATTCTGCTCTAAAACAATCAACAGCCTGATTGAGTCTTTAATCTGCATTTTTGGTACAGGTTTCACCCCTAAAAGGAACAATATGAGTAGTCTTTGTCCTATGAAAATTGATGACTGCTGTTTTTCATGTGGTGATCTATACACCAGCTGGCTCGTCAAACTCTCAGCCTGTGTTTGTCCATGTGGCTAAAGCACTGTGAACTGATGATGCTCCAGATACTGTAATGTCACACGTTACTGTAATTTAATTCACATCAGAGAAACACAATCATCTTTTAATTTAGCCTAAATTCCTAACATGCCTCCTATTACTGAATTATCTGCTTGCTGTAGGTCCGGGTCCCTGGCTGGCCACTGTCCTGCAGAGTTTGGCTTCATCACTAATCAAAGACACCTGATTAGGTCAGACACCTGATCTGAGTAGGCACTACATTTGAATTTGAATTTACTTTGCAACCATTAAAAAAGTGCATTCTATGTAGAATGAGTGTACTATGTATTCGGACATACAAATCTGTTGGCATACTGTTTTTCACATACTATATCAGGGGTGTCCAATCATGCTCCTGAAGGGTCAATGTCCTGCAGAGTTCAATTCCAACACAAATTAAACACACTTGAAGCAGCTAATCAAGGTCTTAGAAGGCATACTAGAAACTTCCAGGCAGGTGTTGAGGCAGACTAGGGCCTTGTCCACACGGACACAGGTATTTTTATAACTGTGACTTTTTTTTACGCGGTTCGGCCGTTCGTCCACACGGAAACACAGTATCAGGTCACTGAAACCGAACATTTTTGAAAACCCCTGCCAGGGTGAGGATTTTCAGAAACGCCGGTTGCAGTGTTGTCGTGTAGACAGTAAAACCGGGGATTTTGCTTCTGATTCAGGCTTCTGATTGGCCAACGTGGCTTTACGATTAGGGTTATATCGCCGCCTGCTGGTGTGGCATGCTCTTGACAGCATGTGATAGCGTGTTTTTGCGTTTTCACGTTTTCAAATATATATATATATATATATATATATATATATATATATATATATATATATATATAAGACGTATGTGTGAATATCAACCATTTTAAAGTCAAGTCAAGTCATCTTCATTCATATATCGCTTTTAACAATGTAGATTGTTTCAAAGCAGCTTTACAGAGATAAACGTATAATTTAAGGTAACAGAGATTGTTTTGGCTTTATAGCAGTTCTTTAATAAAGTTATTTTCCAGCTAAAGTTATATTTGATTGATTCGCTTGCGTCGCAACGATCATTTGTTATTAAATTAGGGGCCGCTAAGACGACACCATTCTCTCTACACAGACTTTAAATGCGATCCTGTGAGAAACACTGATGGCGTTCACATGCGCATTAAGAATTGGTTCTATAGTTAAGTGTATTTGAATATATGTGCGCAGGTTTGGAATTCCCTACAAACCAAGCCTAAACAAAGTACTGGTCTTTCCTTATAAATTTTGATACAGAATTTTATTTTATTTTGTTAAATAAAATTTGGTATTGGTATTGGTAAATTGGTACATTCGCAAAACGAATTTTCCTGACAACGCTTTATCTGTAGAGTGGTAAAGGGATCCTCCTAAAGCTGTTTAACTCATGATGCTCTGCTTCTTGTCTTTCTTCCAGCACACTTAAACTTTATTTAGGCTTGGAAAAACACCATACAAAATCATTATGCTGATTATAGTCTGTGGTTGACACCCAAAAAAGGGTGTGTACTGAGAAACTAGGAGTTTGTGGGAAGCATCTTCTTTTTTTACATGAGAGAAATAAATAGATGCACTGGTGACGTTCAGAGAAATAATTAGTATTTACATTGGCGGTATTTACAATAATGCCTAGATAGATAGATAGATAGATAGATCCATTTTTTGCAGGGGTGTGTGTGTGTGTGTGTGTTAGTTGGCAGGTGTTGTATCTGTTTATTAGGCTGAACTCTTGATCAGTCCCATATGTGAATCTCTGTTGCTGAAACATCACCATGGCTGGGAAACTAGCAAATTGTCAATATGCAACAATAAGCAGAAACATAGTAATTATCAGAAAATGCCAGTCATCTGAGATTTTTTTTGTTCAAACTTTTTACTGAATTTGTACAATACATTTGCTGTATGTGGTGGAAAATTTGAGAACGAGTAGTATATTTCTTGAGAAATATACCAGGAATCAGATGACTCAATATATAATGGGATGTTTAAAATCAACATTTACAATATATTTAAGTAATTTAGCAGATGCTGTTACCTAGAGAAACTCACAAAACTGTTTTAGCATCACTTAAGGGATAGTTCACCCAAAAATGAAAATTCTGTCATCATTTACTCTCCCTCAAGTTGTTCCAAACCTGTATGATTTCCTTTCTTCTGCTAAACACAAAAGAAGATATTTTGAAGAAAGTCGGTAATTAAACAGTTGCTGGTCCCCGTTGACATCCATAGTATTTTCTTTTTCCTACTATGGAAGTCAATGGGGTCCATCAGTCGTTTGGTTACCGACTTTCTTCAAAATATCTTCTTTTGTGTTCAGCAGAAGAAAGAAAGTCATACAGGTTTGAAACAACTTGAGGGAGAGTAAATGATGACAGAATTTTCATTTTTAGGTGAACTATCCCTTTATTAAAATATTGTGATCAACAGATGGCAAGCAAGCAATTTGGAACACAATCTGCTAAAAAAAATAAGCGCTTCCTGTAAACCTGAAAATGCATGTATTCACCTGAACTGTTTCTCCACACATGCTGAATATTATGAATAACAATGTATCAGTGAATAATAACTTTCGGTCAGTACACTTTGTATTTGCACCTCACAGAAAGTGAAAGTGACGTGAAGGCCAAGTATGGAAACCCATACAAGTATGGTAACCCATAATTTTCCCCCTGCATTAAACCCATCCAAGTTAATGCAAACACATTAGGAGTAGTGAACACACACACAACACACACCCGGAGCAGTGGGCAGCCATTTTTGCTGTGGTGCCCGGGGAGTGATTGGGGGTTAGGTGCCTCGCTCAAGCTCCTCAGATGTTTCCTTCCGGTAAAGAGAATCGAAACCGCAACCTTCGGGTTACCAATCGGACTCTCCAACCATTAGGCCACGACTGCCTGTTTGCTGCTGATCAGAGATCAGCAATTCTGTTTCCCTCATAATGTGAGATTGTGTAAAGAGATCTAGTCCCAGATGAGAAGGGAAGGATAGGTAATCAACAAACAATGCAGAGAGTTCAGTGTCCTCTATGTTTAGAGCACTTATGGATGGATTAGAGAGGATGCAAATCATTTATAAAATAATTTTAAGCATAGGCTCTTCTAGCATTTTCCCACAGTCAAGATAAACAATTGGAATAGACATATAAATTAAACTCTGACTAATCAAAACAATGAATTAAAACAATGTCAGTCACATGACAAATAGATACACACAAGCATCCACAATCATGTGTCAAATCCCTTCTTCCTCCTAAACTATCCAGCTGTGGGGTAAATCCGAGCATGTTAATGCACTTTTTGACATTGAGAGGCTCAGTTTACTTGAATTCACCCTGAATTTGATAAATGAGCTGCTTCAGGGATGTCAGACCGCCCATGACATTGGTTAGCCGTGGTTTTGGATTAGGATCCAGATTTTAGAATAAACATCAGAAAAACCTGCCACCCATTTTTGGTTTGCGGCCACACCAGTTGAAAACCACTGGCCAATGATATAAGAACAACACAATAAGAAAGTGCATGTGAGCACACATAAACACAGACACTACACAGCCTCATATCCCTTTGCTTAAAGGCGTCTGGGCATGAGAGAGTGTCTGAGACAGACAAACAAACGCGTGACAGATGCAAATGTTAAAGCAAGTGTCCCATTGATTTGAAAACATATTAGCTTGCATTTGTTGATTGCCAATATTGTTTTCTTATTCATATTTTTTTTAATACCGTGTTGATATCCACATTTCCTGTAAAATATGTCTTGATGGAACACCAGTTGTTGTCAAATTTAAGCTGAGATTAGTGTGTGTTTGCAAAAATGCTCATATATTCTCAACTGAGGTGAGAGTTAAATGGAGAAACTGTGATTATGTGAAATGATACTGTGTTCTAAAATGAGCTCTCATTTGGGTGTTTGTGTTTGAACTTGATAAATGGGGAGATTCTGCCAACATGTGTGTATGAGAGAGAGAGAGAGAGAGAGAGAGAGAGAGAGAGAGAGAGAGAGAGAGAGAGAGAGAGAGAGAGAGAGAGAGAGAGAGAGAGAGAGAGAGAGAGAGAGAGAGATTTTTGAGATTTTACAAGTACTTTATTAAAACAGTTGTAAAAAACAACACTCAATCAAATAAAATCACATTAAATCAACACACTCTTAAATGTTAGATTATTCTCTACAACAGAGCAGAGTACATCTTTGTGACACCAAATATTGGAAAATTTTCCGAGATCGTTCACCAAACTGTAGTAATTAAAATCTATTCTTAAACGTGATTTCAACATTTTGACAAATACAAAAACAGCATCATCATCTGTAGAACCTTCAACCTTATTTCGTCTACTCATATACAGAGCCATCTTTGCTCTCCCCAAAATGAAATTAAAGAGTTGGCACTGCTCTCTCTTTTTTTGTGAATACCTGTAACCTAAAATAAACAACTGTTTGGAAAAAACTACATCAAACAATTTGAAAAGATCCTCCAACATAGAGAACAGTGGCACAAGACGACAACAGTCCATGAAGCAGTGAAAAACTGTCTCACGAAGAGTGCAAAAAGGACAGTCATGATTAATATCAGGGTTTAAAACCGAGATAAAAGAATTAACAGCCACTGCTGTATGTAAAACTCTCCATTGCAAATCAGCAACTTTCTTCAACAATGGTGGTTTATACAGCGCCCTCCATTCAGGTCCAACACCATCTACCAGACCCAAGCGAGCTCTCCATGGAGTGTCAATCTTACCATTTAGTTTATCTTTATTCAAAATTTTCACAATCAATCTATATAACAATTTCTTGTCAGCATCATGAACAGACAAACAGGGATTATCGATTCCTAAGAAAAAACCTGTACAGTCCTTAAAGTCTGGGAGAATCTTCACCAAAGGAAAAGCATCATCAACACTATAATGAGCAGAACCATCACAATAAAAATGCAACATTGTGCGTTCAGAGTCTGTTAAACCCTCTTTCCACTTTTTGAGCAACAACTCAACCATGCGAATAGAGTGCACCTTTACATGAGAAGCAAGTAGAAGCGCATTGTCCATGTTTGCACCTGTAAAGTGAATTACATGTCCCAAAGTCACTACATTAGCCAAACAGAACTGTTTGAGTAAACTGGGACCTAATTGACAAGCTGCCCTCAAACGGGTCCCATACACAACTGGCTCTTGAAGAAGCCAGTACAGTGAGCTGTGCTGCCCTACAAAGGCAAAAGACCTTAAGTCGCTAGAGTGTGGAACTGAGAAAAATGACTTTAAAGATTTTTAGTTGTCCCGCCAAATTAATTATAGGTAGGACACTGGAAATCTGGCAAATAGATGTTTTAGTAATGGAAATTATATACATAAAAAAATCTTGAGCTCAAACTTGACTTTTGACCACTATTTTAAAGTTACTTTACTCTGCCTTTGTATTGTCAGCAAAAAGTGAGAAGTCATGCCAAGGCAAAAGGCAGTAACTTCCACATTATCAATATTTAGTTGCTGATCACCATTAACAAAATCATTATAGTACACACCTGTATAAAATCTAGTGATCATGGCATTTATTTTGTATGATTTACAATTATTTATTGCCATCTACTTATTGCTATCCTGTGCTTTGGTTGCATTCTGATGGCATTATTAATACATTTGACATGACAAAATACCTCCATAGATATATTAGTCCAGCGTTGACTCGACCGCGTTTAGGGCGGGGCTGAAGGCGAAGTTTTGGCACTCTGCCAGCTAGTTTGCCGAGCTTTAATTCTTGGTTGTATTCATCTGATACGGCAATGTGTAACGTTTTTCTGTCAACTCTGCATAATCCTTCGCGATCGATATCGCACGTTTGTCGATGGAGCGGGTTCAGACCATACTAAATGTTCTGACCGCTCTGAGGACATCAGAAGTTAGAGCGACTGATGGCAGCTGTACAAAGTACACAGGCTACACCGTAATTTTAATTTTAATGGACATTAAAACAAAGGCAGATAACCGTACAGTCTGGTAGGTAGCATTATTTGATTAAACACCGGCACAGTAACTTCATATTGACGCGCGGCTAAACAAAGGCAGAGCACCGTAACTCGTAATTTGAGCGTTCCAAAACAAAGCCAAAGAGCGGTAACTGATGTTACGGTGTTCTCCCTTGGTTTCTCATGGGCTTTTGGAAGTTACTGTTAAGACAAATCATTATTTTCTCGAAAAAAAAAATGGAATTGATTCAAGATACTTATCCACATGATAAAGAAGGTCTTGAATGTGCCAAAAATATAAATAACTCATTTTCGACCAAAAACGAAGTTACGGTCTTTTGCCTTTGCACGGCAGTGTGATGTTCTGTCCTCTCCGTCTTAAATAGATTCCAGACTTTTAACAGTCCACGGTAGAAACTCGGCAAACCACTGGTGTTGAGCTGTTTTAAGTCCATCAGAAACAATGTTCTGTCTAGGCCAAGTCCACCTAGCTGGTTCAGAATAGTGCATGCCAGCGGTCTCCACACCAGGTCTGCGGGACCACACAGAAACCTCTGCACAAACTGGAAACGAAAAGTAGCCCCTCTACTGTTCAGGGCCCGGTTTCCCGATAACGCTCACTCTTAGCCTGCTAAGAAGACTCGAAAGATATATCTTACCAAAGTAGTTTATGTTTTTAAGTGTGTTCCCCGAAGTGTCTCTTGGAAGCTTCTTAAATCGCTGCCGCTTAAGTTCAACTTAACAAAGGCGCTGTCCCAAGTGAAGGTGCTGAATTAGTTGGCATCGATTGCTCAGGAATCGATTTTACACTTCACACGGTGCATTACAGCGTTAAGAAAGACAACACGTTCTATCCAAATGAAACATTCCTCAAATTATTCCAGTAACTTTTATTTTAACATAGTGTAAGTTATCAGTAAAATATAGCCCATTAATTAAATGGTTAAATTGTCAGTAATATGTTCACACAATATGTTGTGACGGGTAGACGAACCGGGTATCCCTCGCTAATCATCCACCCTCCTTATCCCGTTGTGCCACTTGTGCAGCTTCTTTACATGGGTTTAACGACTTCTAAAAATTATGTAATTATGCTCTATCTATGAGATACCTTATTTATCCAGAAGGAAATTAAACAGTGTCATTCTAAGTGCACATTCAGATATAAAGTCTCATTTGAAGAGGCTGCGTAAAGACATTAGTTTGTAATGTACATTATCTGTGTGTTTGAAGTAAAGCTATGCATAAGGCAAAGCAGTGGAAAGGGAATCCTCTGACAACCATGTGACCTGCGTTCAATGCCCTATAAATGAATGAAGATGAATCAGCTATGAGACGTGGTCATTTGGGCATATGTCAATTTTTGATGCAGAAATTCTAACGTGTACGCTCCTTTGTCAACATTAACCCTTAAAGAGTTTCTGTATCTTGGGGGATACAGTCATTTAACAGGCTGTGGGGGGAAGGGCCATGGGGGGAGGGGCATTATGTGGTTGCAGTTGATGAGAAACACTGATGGGGTGATGGGTCATGTAATCAGGTCATGTGACTTTATGCCAACATTCCAAATATTTGTATCAAAATCCAAAATGGCAGCATACGTGGACAAAGACACTGGCTATGAGGGAAGTGTTTTTATATTTTTCACGATTATGATATTTTAGAGTGATTTTGTTTTAGAAAATAGTTTTTTAAGGATAGTTTTACATGTTCTTGTGGATATTTTTTAAATAATCTTCTCACAACTTTGATTATCAGGCATTGAATGCCTGTATCCTGGGGGATACATTGCCCATATAAGGGTATTTAACAGGGCTGATCACTCACAGATATTCTTATGTTTTGAGGCCTGTTCTCTACAGATATTGAATATGATAAAGGTTTTTCTTTAACTTGTAGTGTAGTGTAGTGTAGTGTAGTATAGTGTAATGTAGTGTGGTGTAATGTGGTGTAGTGTAATGTAGTGTAGTGTGGTGTAATGTGGTGTAGTGTAGTGTAATGTAGTGTAATGTGGTGTAGTGTAGTGTAGTGTAGTGGAGTGTGGTGTAGTGTAGTGTAATGTGGTGTAATGTAGTGTAGTGTAGTGTAATGTGGTGTAGTGTAATGTGGTATAGTGTAGTGTAGTGTAGTGTAGTGTAATGTAGTGTAGTGTAGTGTAATTTGGTGTAGTGTAGTGTAGTGTAGTGTAATGTAGTGTAGTGTTATAGTGTAGTAGTGTAGCAATTAGAGGCAAATTGTTTGCCAGATTATAATTATCAAAAGTGAATGCCAATTATAGATTGACAATCATTAATGCTTTAATGACATTAGAAAATAGCCAAGGCTAATTAGCACCATTTTAGTTCTAATAACAAATAAAGTCAACTTCATAAATAGTCCTGTATCCATTGCGGACATTTTTTTTATTAGTATATATATCATTATATATAGCATAAAATCATTGTTGAGCCACAACATTGTCAACATACCATAGTTTGACTTGCAAACAACGCTAAGAGAGAGCTTACGAATGGTCTGGACCAACCTTACGAAAGTGTGACTTACAGAAGATATACTTAGCGTACGAACATGTCGGGAACCGTGCATTAAGGTTAAGAGAGAACTTAAGTACTAGGTTAAGAACTACTTAGAGATAAGAACGCTTTGGGAAACCGGGCCCAGATGAATTACGCCTTGTCCTCCTTCATCTTTCGGCAAAAACAACACACTTTGAGGCGTCCAATGCAGACGATCCCAAAAGAAATCAACAAGAAGTGCCTGAATCTTTGGTAGCAGGTCTGGAGGAGGATCAACACACGATAAACGATGCCATAAAGTGGATGAAATCAGGTTGTTAATGACAAGAACTCTACCTCGATAAGACATCTTTGGTAAAATCCACTTCCATCTAGCAAAACAACCTTTAGTTTTTTCAAGAACATTATCCCAGTTTTTAAGGACAAAAGTTTCTTCACCCAAAAATACACCTAAGTATTTTAACCCCTAAGTATTTTAATACACCTAAGTATTTTAAAAAGTTTTGTGTTCAACGCGGTCAAACGCTTTTTCCTGATCAATAGAAACTATTCCCATTTTAAGACCAAAAAGCTTAGAGATTTCTAACAAGTCTCGGATAAGAACAATATTATCATAAATCAGCCTGCCAGGGACGCAATAGGTTTGATCAGGCAAAATTACTTGTTCCATAACTTTACTAAGTCTGTTGGCCAACACTTTGGAGAGTATCTTATAATCAGTGCAAAGCAGGGACACAGGTCTCCAGTTTTTTATAAGCTGCAGGTCACCTTTCTTTGGCAGCAGGGTAAGAACTGCCCTCCTGCAACTTAAAGGCAGAAGTCTATTGGCTAAACTATCCTTCAGTACTGCCAGAAGATCTTCTCCAATTAAAAACCAAAAAAACTTATAAAAATCAACTGGTAGACCATCTAGTCCAGGAGATTTTCTGCTCTGCATACTCTGCAACGCTACATACAATTCACCAAGGGAAATATCTGAATCCAGCACAACGTTGCTTTCTTGTGCAACCTGGGGAAGACCAGTATAAAAACTCTGAGCTAACATCGGCTCTTCTTGGTGTTCACATTTATACAGTTCACAGTAAAAGCTGACAGCATGTTTACGAATAGCAGCATGATCAGACAACACATGCCCAGCATCAGACTTTAAACCATGAATGTATCTCTTTTGACCGTTTTTCCGCTCCAATCCAAAAAAAAAAGTGTGATGGAACATCCATTTCTACCACATTTTTAAAACGGGACCTAATAAGAGCCCCTTGTGCTGATACCCCAAGCAGGTTCGTTAAAACAGTCTTTTTGACCTCAAGAGCTTCAAAATACCGTTGATCTTTTGTGGCCTCAGCCAAAACCTGGAGTTCCTCTACTTCAGACTCCAGAGCTTTCACTGACTTCAGTAACACTTTGGTGACATTACAATTATATTGCTGACACAACTGTTTTGTTTGAACTTTTCCAAAGTCCCACCATTGTTGTAGAGACATAAAATCATTTCTTCTACTTTGATGATTTTTCCAAAAAGATACAAAAATGTCTTTAAAATTTTTATCTTCTAGTAAAGCTGTATTAAAATGCCAATAGGCACTACTAGGCTTTACACACTTCAAAAAGACACAAATCAAGACGAGTGAGTGATCGGAAAACCCAACAGGGCTAATAAAGCAGTTTTTAACAACATTAGAATGATATTTAAAACAATAAAAACGATCGAGTCTGGCCATAGACAATAAATTGTCTTTACAATGAGTCCAGGTATACTGCCTTTGATTGTCATGTAACCCTCTCCACACATCATATAACTCATGAGTCTCTAACAGTTGAATGAGACGTGTGCGGGAGGCCGGGTGAGGCTCGACATGATTCCTGTCAAGTCTACTCTCTGTACAATTCCAGTCTCCACCTATAAATAAGAACTCTTTATCATTACAATCTCTGATAACATCGTTTACAGTTTCCAAAAAAATCAATCTCTCTTTACCAACAGCTGGAGCATATACAGTGATGAACACGAGTTGTACATTTTCATATATTACTCTGACTTTTAACAGTCGGCCTTTAATCATCTCTTCACATTCAACAGAGTGAGGATTGAAACCTTTGGAAAAAAGAACACCCACTCCACAACTATTACTAGTTTTGGGACTTAAAAAAACATCACCCTCCCATTCTCTCTTCCAGTCAACTTCGTTATCAACAGTACTATGCGTCTCTTGTACAAAGATAACGTCCAATTTTTTAAGGGAGCACAGTCTGAAAAATGAAGCTCTTTTTCCTTCATCTCTCGCTCCATTCAAATTCAGACTGCCTATTTTTAACTCACTCATTAAAAAAAAGAAAAAAAGAAAACCAAAAGAGAAACAAGAAATAAACAAATATGAAAAACTAAACATATTCGCCATCTTCTAACTGTCTTTTAACTTTCAAAACAAGTTTCTTTAAGCGATACCTTTCTTGATCAGTAAAGATTTTCTCCCCAGCACTTTCAGAACTTTTTTGAAAATTCTTAACTGAATCAATAAAAAGTTGTAGATCAGGAAAAGCACTCTCAAGTTTAACATTCCTAGCTCCCTTAGTACTCTTGAGAAACTTCTTAATACTCAACATAGAGTAGCCACCTCTTTCCAGGGGCAAAGATTGCGATGAAACTATAGATTCTGCATCAGAGTCTACCTCAACGTCACTATAAGAAGTTTGGGAGCAATCATGAAGAGGAAAAGTTTTCGTTTTTTCAGAGCATTGAAACTCATCTCTTGTTTTTCTTTCCTTAACATTATCTTCATCAGATTTGTCATCTACTAGCATCTCACTTTCTTCAGTCAAAGGACATTCTACCTCCTCTACTTCTTTCTGAGTGCTACTACTGGCCTCTTCCATATCATGCTGTTGACTGTTCTCAACTGGAGAGGGAGCCTGAAAAAGCTCTTCATTCTTCTGTGTTGATCTTTTATTTTGTTCAAGCTTCTGAGCTTTGTACGATTTTTTCGTTTTTAAACCGTCTGATTCATTCCGTTTTTGTCCCTGAGAACGTTTTGGTTCACTCTGTTTTTGTCCCTGAATTTCATTTGATTCACTTTGTTTTTGTCCCTGAGTTTCAATTGATTCATTCTGTTTTTGTCCCTGAATTTCAATTAAATCACTTTGTTTTTGTCCCTGAGTTTTATTTGATTCACTTTGTTTTTTCCCCTGAGTTTCATTTGATTCACTTTGTTTTTGTCCCTGAGTTTCAATTGATTCATTCTGTTTTTGTCCCTGAATTTCAATTAAATCACTTTGTTTTTGTCCCTGAGTTTTATTTGATTCACTTTGTTTTTTTCCCCTGAGTTTCATTTGAATCACTTTGTTTTTGTCCCTGAATTTCATTTGATTCACTTTGTTTTTGTCCCTGAATTTCATTGAGCTTACTTTGTTTAAGTCCCTGAGACTCCTAATACATACTGTGTTTGTCCTTGTAATTTATTTGTTTTGTCCAATTTTTGTCCCTGAAAATCGTTTGATTCATTTTGTTTTTGTCTCTGAGATTTACTTGACTCACCCTGTTCTATGGTCTTATTATTAATTTCAGCAGGGAATTTTTCTGGGCATGATCGTATAAGGTGACCCTCTATTCCACATCCAAAACATTTCATTTTCTCAGATGTTACATAAACGTTGTAATCATAATCATCCACTTTGAACTTGAACACTAAATTTAATTCTTCATTGTTGTTTTTAAGAATCATGAAAACCTGCCTTCTAAAAGAAACAACATGTCTCAAATGCGGAGATTTACAGCCAAGGCCAATTGTTTTAATCGGAGACATTAGCTGTCCATGTCTGGAAAGTTCCCTCTCTAACATTTCGTTACTAATAAACGGAGGGACTTGCGACAAAATTATCTTTTTTTTGCCGGATTAACGAGCGGCACCGCCTGAACCAAGATATCTTTGATCGTTACTCCTTGTTCAACAATCGTTGCAACTTTATCAAAGCTATCTACAAAGATCACAACACCGTTGTTCATCCTTGACGCGGATTTAACGCTATCATATCCAATAATCCCTCCGACTGCCAAAGCGCAATCCTCCACAGAACAGTCTATAGTTGGACAAAGTTTAAAAGCATGTCGACGCGTGAGCGTTTCAAGCCCCGCGCCTCCAACACCGCGAACCGGCATGACTCACGCGGTTACACCGGTCGTCGCCTCCACCACGACAACTAACCCACTTAAACTACACCACTAACGATAAACTAAATAAAACTAAAACAACATAGAAAAAAGATAGAAAAGATAGAAAAAAACACTCACTCAAAAACCACGCTCCCAATCTCGCATCCACTCACGCAACTTCCGCTCAGAGAGGGAGAGAGAGAGAGAGAGAGAGAGAGAGAGAGAGAGAGAGAGAGAGATCATGCAAAAAAAAAAAAAAAGTACACTGGTGGTATTAAACCTCATAAGCAATATAATACTCTTTTTTTTTTTTTTTTTTTTTTTTTTTTTTTTTTTTTTTTTTTTGCTCTCTATGGCAAAAACACAAGTAATTTGTTTTTCAAAAAAGAAGACAAACCCTAATATAAATATTAAAATGTATAGAGAAACATTGGAGCAGACATCAGTTGTTAGGTTTTTAGGAGTATGGATGGACTCAAAATTAAATTTCGGAGTACATATACAGAAAATAATAGATAAGTGTAAAAAAGTGGTAAATATAATGAGATGTCTTGCTGGAGCTGAATGGGGAGCAAATCGGCAATCGCTCAAAAGTATTTATGTGGCACTAATTGGAGCAACTATAGATTATGGTAGCATGGTGTATAGTTCTGCCTCAAAAACTCAGCTAGATAGGATTGAGGGAATTCAGAATCAAGCATTAAGGATATGTTGTGGAGCAATAAGATCTTCACCAGTGTCATCACTTAATGTTGAGACGGGAGTAATGCCATTAGGAATGAGAAGGATTAAGTTAAGAATGAGATACTGGGCAAACATAAAAGGTCAATTGGAAAATCATCCAGTTAAGAATGTTTTAAGTGACTGTTGGGAATATAACTATAAAAAACTAACAAGTTTTGGATGGTTTATTAATGAGGAGGCAAGAGAAATAATTAAAGATGTTAATATTGCTACATGTGTGGTTCTGCCAGCAATTCCTCCTTGGTTTTTTCCAATGCCTTTTATAGATATTCAGTTACACAAAGATAAACAAAATGCTGAGAATATCCTGGATAGCGTAAAGGTACAAGATTACATAGATCATATATATTATAGTGCCATCCAGATATATACTGATGGCTCAAAAGATCCTGATTCTGGTACTACATCTGCAGCAGTATTTATACCTCAATTTAAAGTCAACATTTTGAAAAGAACATCAGATCACATTTCAGTATTTACATCAGAATTAATAGCAATTATATTAGCATTACAGTGGGTCGAAGAAGTTCAGCCAATCAGATCAGTTATATGCACAGACTCTTTATCTGCAATTGAAAGTCTAGCAAGTGGTATTTCTACAGCTAGACAGGACTTAATTTATGAAATATTACAAAGTCTTTTTAGAATCAGACAATTGGGAATCATTATTCATTTTCTTTGGATACCAGCTCATATGGGGGTGGCAGGAAATGAAGAGGTGGATAGTTTAGCCAAACAGGCCATTAAATTTCAAGAAGTTGATATTAAAATTGCATTGAGTAAGACTGAGATAAAAAGTATAATAGCAAAGGAAATTAGGAAGAAATGGCAGAAGGAGTGGGACAGTGGAAATAAGGGTCGACATTTATACAAAATTCAAGGAACAGTTGGTTTTGAAAGAAGAAACTTTGGAAATAGGAGGAAGGATGTTATAATTTCAAGAATGCGCATTGGCCATTGTCTACTAAATCAAAGTATGGTCAGGATTGGGAAACACCAGACTGGGTATTGTGACAAATGTAGTTCCGAAAATATGGAAACAGTAGAACATGTATTATTAAAATGTGAGGCTTATGCAAGAGAAAGATTTAAATTATTTCAAGCTTTAAGAGAAATGGAAATTGAAGTTTTTTCTATCAAAGCATTATTAGGTAATGGCCCAAAGCAATTTAAAATATATGAAGAAGTATTTAATTTTTTAAAAGACACTCATTTAAATAACAGGATTTAGGTCACTACTACCATAACGTTATCCACACTCCAATCCAGTAGGTGGCGGGAATGCACCATTTAAGTTTGGTTTGCCAACCGCCATTAAACCTGAGAAGAAGAAGAAGAAGAATACTCTTTTTTTTTTTTTTTCATTTTCAGAAAAAACGTGAGTGCTTTCTTGTGCAAGACTTGATGCAATGCGGTTAAGGTAGGCTATAGTCTTCGGTCAAAAGAGCCCACCCCAAGTCTCAATGATATACCTTGGGTCCTTCAATGTAAGTGCATCTGACTTTTTCAAGCTTTTTATTGTCTGTTGGGTTCCTCACTTCAAAAAGTCCTCGAGGATTTGAGGTGTCATTCATGTATGCAGCGCATATACAGTAGTGTGAGATGAGTTGCATGCTGAAATTGTCTACTTAGGGCTAGGGATTTGTTGGAGACCCAAACCCAAAGTATAGCACACCCTCAGGACACACCATGACATTCTTACAGGTGTTTCTACTGGGATAGTGCAATATCAATCATGTCAATGTTTGCAAAAATGAATGTCAATAATAGTCAAATAAATAAATAACCCAGCCTATTCTCTTCTAACAAACATTATGCACATGTGAGGATGAGTGTTTGGATGTCAATAATGACGCAGTGCTTGAGGTCGCTGCCATTAGTGTGAATCACTCACTAAAGAACATTCTCATGATCATTTCTCCTTTAATTCATCTTCCTCTCTATCATCACTGACAGTCATCTAAACTGTGATTAAGCACACGTGTTGCTGTGTGCATCAGCTATCTTGTGGTGATCATGCTGAAGTGGAAATAAAGAGAGAACATAAGCGTGAGAGAGAGAGAGAGACAAATTACAGATCTTGCTGTGTCTGTGTGTGTCAGAGTCTGCCTGGTCTTGGTTTGGGCTTTTGGGCCACGTACACAAGTTTTATGCGGGAGGGTATGTGGAGAAGACATATAAACATGGCTGGATTTGGAAAATCTGAAAACCCCTGACAAGAGTCTGATTGTATGAAATACATGAAGATGTAACAGGGGTAACCATAGCACATTTCTGGCATCTCACTGCTGTAAACAAGACACATGGATGACAACAGTTTAAGCCGCCTAATGTTAGCTATTTTTGTTAGACAAAACCAGAGATATTTTATCATTTAATAATTGTTAGTAAACTACCGTCAAAACAATGTGCTGTGTTTTGTTTATGCCTATGGAGCTGGTGCTTTTAAACATCATGCTCTCTCTGTGCTGTTATGCATTTGTCCCAAGAATGCAGGATTGGTGTAAGCAACTACATTACTGAATCAAGACACGTACCCCTGTTTCTGTGATTTTAGCACTGCATTTCAGGTGACATAAGAGAGTGATGTCACTGAATTAATAACTAGTTGTTTAGTTTGGGAATGTCCACACTATGTGGATATGTGGAGACACTTTTTATCCAAAGCAACAAATTAGGGACATTACAAGTAATTCATCATACAAGAATCAACAATATGTGCAGTGCAAGTGAAAGCTAGATGATTACAGAAAGTAGAGCGGGACTTAAAATTAGAGAAAAGATAAAGGTTTATAGGATGTTGTGGCGAGGGGGGCGTGGTTTTGCGAAGTCTGTAGCAGGAGAGAAAGGAGGGGGCCGATCGGTGAGTAAGTAGGTCAAGTGCAAAATGATGAACACCTGTGTCTGATTGCAGTGATTGGTGTGGAGAGACCGGATATAAGCCAGCATGCGGGAGGAGATGAGAGAGAGAGTTGGACTGGAACCTCACCTGTACGCTGTGTTTTGTGGAAGCTGTGATTGTTATTTGTCCCGTTTTGTTATTGCTGTGCGTGGCACGGTGAATGCGCTACGTGCGCCGTTTTTGTTTATTTGTTTCTTTTGTTAAATAAAAGTGAGTGTTTCAGTCACGCCGACCCCTGTCTTCTTCCTTCCTTGCAATATAATATTGAACCTCGTTACACTGGTGCCGAAAACCCGGGAAGGAAGAAGATCGCCGCCGCCATGCAGGCTCCGCCAGGAACGCCATTTGCGGACATCATCCAATCGCTCGCTGGTCTTCACCAGGAACAACATCAGCATCTGCTGGCCATAAAGGAGGAGCAGGACAAAAGGTTCGAGGCGCTCCTCCGAGGCCAGCATGAAGACCGCGAGCTGTTCCGGAGCTGGATAGACCGGGAGGTTAGGGCCGTCCCCCCATCGTACAAAGACTCGTCCTCGCCGATACCTCTCAACAAGATGGGGCCCCAGGATGACCCAGAGGCATTTCTGGAGCTGTTTGAGAGGTCGGCTGAGGACCGGGGATGGCCCTCGACGGACTGGCCAATGCGGCTGATACCCCTGCTGTCCGGAGAGGCGCAGGTGGCCGCGCACCAACTGCCAGTCCAGAATCTCCTGGTCTATCAGGATCTCAAGCGGGCCATTCTCCAGCGGGTTGGCCGGACTCCGGAACAACATCGCCAGAGGTTCAGGACGCTGAACCTCGAGGAGTCTGGTCGACCCTTCATCATGGCCCAACAGCTCCGGGACTCGTGCCGCAAGTGGCTGATGGCCGACGGAAGCGACGTCGAGGAAATCATCGATCGTGTGGTGCTGGAGCAGTTCGTGGCGCGGTTGCCAGCGCAGACCGCGCAGTGGGTCCAGTGCCACCGCCCGACGTCGCTGAACCAGGCCATCCAGCTGGCGGAGGACCAAATGGTGGCGTGCCCGGGGGTCGGCGAACCCCTACCATCTGCTTCTCTCTCTCTCTCTCTCTCTAACCCCCCTCCTAAGCCCTCTCCCCTTCCCAGGTACCGGGGGAATCTGCCACCGAGACCAGCTCCAAGGTGGAGGACAGGGGGTGCCGCAGAACCGGTATCTTCCCCCAGGCCTCTTCCCCGGGGAGGGGGCCCATCGAGGGGGGGATTCTCTCCCCAGGCTGCGCTGCCTCTCTCTCCACGCCAATCCCTTGACCCGCTTCCTGCCACTGGAGCGGCGGGGAGGCCCGGGCCGGCTTGTTGGCGTTGCGGGGACCCGAGTCATTTTATCGACCGGTGTCCGGTGATGGAGGTGGGGACGCTGATCCGGGTCCCCGACGCGCCGCAAGCTGCCCCCGATCAAGCTGGCCTGTACCAAATACCCGTGAGTATAAAGGGGGGTACTTTTCAGGCTCTGGTGGATTCAGGCTGTAACCAAACCTCTATCCACCAAAGCCTGATTCAACCTAAGGCATTAGATAATGGCCGCATGGTTAAGGTACGGTGTGTGCACGGGGAAGTGGTGAATTATCCGGTGATGCCTGTGGATATTCAATTTAGGGGACAAAAGCATAGTGTGGAGGTGGCGATTAACCCGCACCTCCGGCATCCGCTGATTTTGGGGACAGATTGGCCAGCGTTTAATGAGTTATTGGGTCATTTATGTGCGGATGCTTCTTGGGTAAAAAAAGATAAGAGGAAGGTGGCGATTGCTCAGTTGGGAGAAGCTGATCCGGAACCTCTGGGTACTGGTTCAGGGGAACAGAGCGCACTGGAGAGAACCATCCTCACAGAGCGCGATGATTTTCCCCTGGAACAGTCCCAGGATGACACGCTGAAACATGCCTTTGATCAGGTTCGCTCTATCGACGGCCAGCTTCTCCACACGGACCAACCGCTCACCTATCCGTATTTTACAATCATAAAAGATAAGTTGTATCGGGTAACCCAAGATGCCCAATCAAAGCAGGATACAACTCAGTTGTTGGTACCTAAAAGCCGTCGGGAAATGCTTTTCCAGACGGCTCATTCTAATCCAATGGGCGGGCATTTAGGACAAACCGCGACACTAAACCGTCTCATGGCCCGATTCTTTTGGCCGGGCATTCACGAGAATGTACGCAAGTGGTGTGCGTCTTGTCGTGAATGTCAGTTGGTGAATCCACCGGCCAACCCAAAAGCACCATTGTGCCCTATTCCGTTGATGCAGGTCCCCTTCGAACGAATTGGTATGGACCTCATCGGGCCATTAGAACGGTCAGCACGGGGACATCGCTTTGCTTTAGTCCTGGTGGACTACGCAACGCGATATCCTGAAGCAGTTCCGCTTCGCAATATTTCCGCAAATAGTGTGGCGAGCGCTCTGTTTCAGCTAATCTCCCGGGTGGGAATCCCGAAAGAGATTCTCACCGATCAAGGCACGGCGTTTATGTCACGAACGATACGCGGACTTTACGGATTATTGGGCATTAAATCGATCCGGACCAGTGTCTATCACCCACAAACAGACGGGCTGGTCGAACGATTTAACCGCACTTTGAAATCCATGATTCGAAAGTTTGTACAAGAAGACGCCAAAAATTGGGATCGGTGGTTAGAACCCCTCTTGTTCGCTGTACGGGAGGTCCCGCAAGCCTCCACGGGGTTTTCCCCCTTCGAGCTTCTCTATGGGCGTCAGCCCCGCGGGGTGTTAGATGTCCTTAGGGAAACTTGGGAGGACGGACCTTCAGCTAGTAAAAATGAAATTCAGTATGTCCTGGACCTGAGAACAAAACTCCACACTTTGGGGCGGCTGTCACGGGAGAATTTGTTACAGGCTCAGGACAAGCAAAGTCGGCTGTACAACAGGGGGGCTAGACTGCGTCAATTCACACCGGGAGAGAAAGTGCTTGTATTACTTCCTACCTCTAGCTCAAAATTACTCGCAAAGTGGCAAGGACCTTTTGAGGTTACACGGCGAATTGGGGATCTTAACTATGAGGTAATACGAACAGATAGGGGCGGGGCACATCAAATTTACCACCTCAACCTGCTTAAAAAATGGTCTGAGGTGGAATCAGTGATGCTGGCGATGGTAGTGAGTGGAGAGGAGGATCTCGGTCCAGAGGCGAATGTCAAAACGAAATCTCTCGCCCTGGCCGCTGGGGGAGACCACCTCTCGCCATCCCAGCTCACTGATGTGCATAATTTACAAGCAGATTTTGCTGATGTGTTCTCGCCCCTGCCTGGTCGGACGGACCTCATTCAACACCACGTTGAGACAGAGCCGGGCGTGGTGATTCGCAGCCGGCCGTATCGACTGCCAGAGCACAAAAAGAAAGTTGTGCAAAGCGAATTAGAGTCGATGCTGGAGTTGGGAGTAATAGAAGAATCTAACAGTGACTGGGCGAGCCCGATAGTTTTAGTTCCTAAAACGGACGGCTCGATCCGGTTCTGTGTAGATTACAGGAAGGTGAATGCTGTGTCGAAGTTCGACGCTTATCCAATGCCAAGGGTTGACGAATTGCTTGATCGGCTGGGTACTGCTCGATTTTATTCGACATTGGACTTAACCAAGGGATATTGGCAGATCCCCTTATCTCCATTATCCAAAGAAAAAACAGCTTTCACCACGCCGTTTGGGTTACACCAATTTGTCACTCTTCCTTTCGGGTTGTTCGGGGCTCCGGCAACGTTTCAGCGTCTGATGGACAGGATTCTCCGACCGCACGCTGCATATGCCGCTGCCTACTTGGATGATATCATCATCTATAGTGGTGACTGGCAGCGTCATATGCAGCAGGTGCGGGCTGTCCTGAAGACGCTGAGACGAGCTGGGCTCACGGCCAACCCGAAGAAGTGTGCAATTGGGCGGGTGGAAGTAAGATATCTGGGCTTCCACTTGGGTCATGGACAAGTGCGTCCCCAAATTGATAAGACAGCAGCGGTTGCGACTTGTCCGAGACCCAAGACCAAAAAGGAGGTTAGACAGTTCCTGGGGCTGGCGGGTTATTACAGAAGGTTTGTGCCTAATTATTCGGACCTCGCCAGCCCGCTGACTGATCTAACTAAAAAGGAGGTACCAGATACGGTCCAATGGACGGAGCAGTGTCAGCGGGCTTTTACCCAGATAAAGGCTGCTTTATGTGGCGGACCGCTCTTACATGCCCCTGACTTTTCTCTCCCTTTCATCCTACAGACCGACGCGTCGGACAGGGGGATGGGCGCGGTCCTGTCCCAGGAGGTAGAGGGTGAGGAGCGGCCGGTGCTGTACATCAGTCGGAAGCTCTCTAAGAGAGAGACGGTGTACAGCACCATAGAGAAGGAGTGTTTGGCCATCAGATGGGCCGTTCTCACCCTCCGCTCTTACCTCTTGGGACGGGAGTTCACCCTCTGTTCAGACCACGCTCCCCTGCAGTGGCTCCACCGCATGAAGGATACCAACGCGCGGATCACTCGTTGGTATCTCGCTTTACAGCCTTTTAAGTTCAAGGTGATCCACAGGCCGGGTGTACAGATGGTTGTGGCTGACTTCCTCTCCAGGAGGAGGGGGGGGGAGGCTGCAGGCCGGATGGCTCCCCGGCCTGAGTCGGGCGGTGGGGGTATGTGGCGAGGGGGGCGTGGTTTTGCGAAGTCTGTAGCAGGAGAGAAAGGAGGGGGCCGATCGGTGAGTAAGTAGGTCAAGTGCAAAATGATGAACACCTGTGTCTGATTGCAGTGATTGGTGTGGAGAGACCGGATATAAGCCAGCATGCGGGAGGAGATGAGAGAGAGAGTTGGACTGGAACCTCACCTGTACGCTGTGTTTTGTGGAAGCTGTGATTGTTATTTGTCCCGTTTTGTTATTGCTGTGCGTGGCACGGTGAATGCGCTACGTGCGCCCTTTTTGTTTATTTGTTTCTTTTGTTAAATAAAAGTGAGTGTTTCAGTCACGCCGACCCCTGTCTTCTTCCTTCCTTGCAATATAATATTGAACCTCGTTACAGATGTGCCTTTAGCTAAAACAAGAGGAAGAGATGTGTCTTCAGCTGATTCTTGAAGATTGTGAAGGTGATCAGATGGAGGTTGGAAGCGTCTCCACCACAGGGGAGCAGAGAGAGTATATCTCGTGATAAAACCCCTAGACAAAGCCTTAAATTTGCAGAAGTGCAGCTATAAGAAGCTGAAGTGAAACCAGGAGGGGTGTGTGATTAGCCTTGTGTGGTTCGTTGAAGACCAGATGTGCAACTGTGTTCTGGATTAACTGCAAAAGCTTAATTACAGCCAACACAAGATTGCAGTAGTCCAATCTTGAAGTGAAGAGCCTGGAGACAAGCTGTTTGCCTTTATGATAGTTCTCAGAGAGGTTCTGTAGATAGAGAAGATGAGCGGACCAAGCCCTGAGCCCTGAGGTACCCCAGTGGGTAGCTGATGTAGCAAATCACTTTGAACAGTGAAATCACTCATAGTAACATTAACGTGTTAAGATTACCTCCATCTTGCCAACACTCAACCACATTGTCTGACAGGAGATGGATTACGTCCTCGAATGTCTTGATTTCTATTGGTAGTCGCTGCATTGTTGCATATGGCATTGCTGCATATATGCATAAAGTTGCAATGTAACAATATTTCAATGTAATAAACTTTGTTGCAATGTAACATCATTGTAATACTGTTGTCACATAACAGAACTTGCCTGCAATGCATAGCCAACACTCACTGTTAGTCACCGTCAGTTATGTCAACTCTCATTGAAAATGACTGACTTCGGAAGCTTTGTTGTTTAAAATCATGTGTGAGCGTTTTTAAGTTATTCCTATTGTAGTCTCACATAGTGAGACTTTTGACTCAGGGCAGAAGGTCTGGACCTTTTCACTGATCATTCTGGCCGAGAGCCACCCGCTTATACTGTCTGACTAACATCTTGAGTGACCAACTATAATTTGCTTATTTCAATGTGACGCCTGAGGCTGGTCTATACCAGATATTGACTACAGTGTCTGAACAAACATGGAGACAAGACTGATGGAAACAAACAGGAACATCCATCTGTTTTGATTGTGTGTGTGTGTGTGTGTGTGTGTGTGTGTGTGTGTGTGTGTGTGTGTGTGTGTGTGTGTGTGTGTGTGTGTGTGTGTGTGTGTTTACATGAAGCTTCACATTTATATGACCAGATTCCTCGGTTTGACCCCTGATTGCTTTTGTTGGAGATAATCTGCCCCAGGAACATTTGCATGGGATAGACTTCTTGTGACCTCTAACTTGAAACTGTGTGTGTAAGAGAGAGAGAGAGAGAGAATATTCATAGCATTTGCAAACAATCCATTTGTTTTTCTTTTGGTGTTTGCCTAGATCAAATTTGAATTGGACTGAGTTTAGTTTTTCCTGGCTGATAAACAGATATTTGTTCATTGGAGCTATTGTGCAGACTTGTATAATTGTCCTGCATAACTGACCCATCATAAATTTACTTTTTAGTGAATAAACAGAAAATATATAATAAATATACTCAAATACACTCCTGTGAAATGTAACTGCAACATACAAATGTTGAAACAGGTGAAACTCATCTAATTGCTCATATTCAAACAAGCCACCAAACATATGAGTTTGATTAATTTATGGCACAAACAGAGGTTCATAAATCATGATATCATGAAGAAAGTGAGAACAGGACTCAGAACAAGGCAGCATTGCCACAAAAAACAAGGTTGCTTTTGGGCATATAGCATATATTCGGAGAAATGTCATAAATAATGAGAATGTTAATACTTATATCATGAACAGATCAAATCAAAGAAACCACTCTCATGTCTGTTCTGCAAATGCTTTTGAGTTCTCTGCTACGCTTTCAGGCAAATTCCAAAAATGTGTTTTAAGGTTTCATGACCCTACAAGTGTGTGTGTCTGTGTCTCTGTGTGTGCGTGGTCCTGGTATCCCCTACGTTATGGGGACCAAATGTATAGTAATACCAGTATTTTTTACCTTTTAGGGAATTTTTTTCGTACCCAAGAGGATAAGAGCTTATAAATCATACAAAATGATCTTTTTTGAAAATCTAAAATAGAAGAGTTTTTTTGTGATGAGTGTTACAGAGGATGGCAGCAATGAAAGCGCACGGCAATGCAGATACTCAAATTCATATTTAATCCAAGAATCAAAACTATAAACTGGAGATTAGCTCGCTTTAAAAGATGCATTAAACAATCCAGGACAAAGAATTAACAGAACTGAGGGCTTAGATGCACAGGGCAAACAAAGGGACGGGTGAAAAGAATGAATCAGTGAAACACATGGGAAAACTGGGTCAAAGGAAAAAGCCAAACAGAACACAATGAAAAAGACATGACAGAACATAACCCTGACAATGGGTAGGTTTAGGGGTTGGGTTAGTGTAGGGGAGAGAATATACAATTTGTACAGTAAACCATTAAACAGTATAAGTCCCTATAAAACATGGAAATCCAACATGAGTGAATATGTACAGTGCTATGCATAAGTTTAGAAACCCATGCTAAAGTTGACTAAAAAGAGGAATAAAAAATCATCTTTTGGAAATTGAACTTAATGCCTTAATTAAAAAAATTAGGAAAATCCAACCTTTAAGGACACCAATTTTCTTTGTGAATGAATAATGTATCGTAAATAAATATATAAATGTTCTTCCTTAAAATACAGGGTGCATAAGTTTGGACACCCCTATGTTAAATTCCCATAGAGGCAGGCAGATTTTTATTTTTAAAGGCCAGTTATGTCATGGATCCAGGATACTATGCATCCTGATAAAGTTCCCTTGGCCCCACATCATCACATAGCCTTCACCATACCTAGAGATTGGCATGGAGTACTTTCCATAAGATCATCTCTCAATGCAAATCAAACTAGCTATTAGGCTAAAACCATGCCAATCTCTAGGTATGGTGAAGGCTATGTGATGATGTGGGGCTATTTTAATTCCAAAGGCCAAGGGAACTTTATCAGGATGCATAGTATCCTGGATCCATGAAGTAACTGGCCTTTTAAAATAAAAATCTGCCTGTCTCTATGGGAATTTAACATAGGGGTGTCCAGACTTATGCACCCTGTATTTTAAGGAAGAACATTTATTTATTTACGATACATTATTCATTCACAAAGAAAATTGGTGTCCTAAAAGGTTGGATTTTTCCTATTTTTTTTAATTAAGACATTAAGTTCAATTTCCAAAAGATGATTTTTTATTCCTCTTTTTAGTCAACTTTAGCATGGGTGTCTAAACTTATGCATAGCACTGTATGTGTGTGTGCGTGTGTACAATCTGTGGGACTGTCTCATCTTTCAGATGAAAGGAATCTCTCTGAGAAATAGCTGTTTTAGCTATTATTTCAATCAAGAGAAGCAGGCATGAGAAAACCACAAACTTTTATTCATAAACAAGTCGCTCTTGTTCCTGATTCTGATTATATGAGTAATTTTCATGTTCAAATTTCATGACCTGGCAGTTTAAATCAAAATCCCAACCAGATGGATTGAACCTGCAGAGTTGAACTGACAATTCACGGCTCATGAGACATAATCAGTTGCAGACAAAAACATCACTATTTATGCCGTACAGCCTGAGGCTGCAGTTGCAAATATTCACATAAACAGATGAAAAGGATATGAATTAGTCAGTGCATCTGTGTTTGTGCTATTTTGCTAGCCTCTGCAAAATGTGTTTATGCCTACTAAAATAAGTCTGATTCAGCATGAGCCATGGTTAGGAACTGAGAAACATACAGTACTGTGCAAAAGTCTTAGGCATGTTAATATCCCCCACCCCCGTCCCCCCCAAAAAATGTTTTTAAGTCAGTTATTTATATCTTTTGCTGTAGTGTGTCAGTAGGAAATATCAGTTTACATTTCCAAACATTCTTTTTGCCATTAATTGTAATAATCCAGTGAGATTTCTGTATGCACAAGGAATCTGACAACAGCCGGTATGATCTGATGAAGAAACAGAAAAAACTGAGACAGACTAAATCCAGAAGAACTGCGGGAACGTCTCCGAGATGCTTGAAGAAACCTTCCTTTTCATTTTGGCTGAAAAAACTATACAGTCGAATTAGACAGAACAACTGATGTATTCTGCGGTTCAGAGGAAATCTGCTAAGTACATTCATTATATTTCATGATCTGGTAAATAATAATTAAGCTTAGCTTGTGTTGTCGATGAAGACAGAATTCATATATATTTTGACTTTCAACAATGAAATTCCGGTCAGTTAAGAAATAGATGTAAAGAAAAAGAACAGATAGCAATAGGATCATTTGCAAGTAGAAGTGGTCAGAAGTGCCAGATAGTTGCATACCTCTACAGTCCACACATGAAAACAAGTAGTGGTCAGGCCCTGGCTCTCACAAGGCTGAATTTAGCGGTCAGCACAACGACTGGACACCACTGTTGTTGTTGACTGGACACCGTTTGTTGGCATCTTCATGCTTTATATAACCACAGGCATACCTGATTTACCAAATGATGGTAAGATGAAAAGGAGAGAGAAACAGTGGACAGAGAGCAAAGATAATTATGTCTAAATATCTGTAGTTGGTTACACACACAGTGTATTTGAAGGCCACATTAAAACCCTCTTAGAAACTTTTTGCCTTCATCAATTACTTTTTAAATGCCTTTTATGTATAGATTTAAGTGGTTTAACGTTTTCCTGGACCCAGACATTTATTCAAATATGAAGATCCATCATCCATGTTGAAAACTGGGATCTAAACAATGACAACGTTTTATAGGCTATACATTTAAAAAAAACACTTACGACTGTTTTTCAATTGGCGCTCACAACAAAAACTATTTTTCCATATTTTGTTCCCTCGGAAGTTACTGTACTTGTTTGTACATGACACACTGAAAAGTGATATTTACCTATTTCCAATCAAGCCGTACATAGGCCAGTATAGACAATGCGTGGTTAGCCTACAATAATGCACTTTACAGTTAGCCTTGGCTATGCAAAAATAAATCTTAGAGTGTGTGAAGAAGAGTCCAACTTAATTTGTATTATTTACTTTATGATAGGCTTACATTGGTAAAACTTTTTTTTTAAGATAAATCTCAACTATACATATATATATATATATATATATATATATATATATATATATATATATATATATATATATATAAAGCTGCTATATATACTATATATATAAAGCTGCATGTAGCCTCGTTTAAAAGGCTTGGGTGTGCTTGCCACAAATAACTCGTTTTTGTCTCTCTCTCTCTCTCTCTCTCTCTCTCTCTCTCTCTCTCTCTCTCTCTCTCTCTCTCTCTCTCTCTCTCTCTCTCTCTCTCTCTCTCTCTGAACGGTCTCGTGCATCATTCACAGCACAGCGCGCGCTGCTCCTCAACACACCGATCCGATCCTTGTCAAAACACTTGGATAGTACATGCAGTTACAGAAGAGTCCCCAGTTTTCTTCTCTCATCAAGTTTGAGGGTGAGTTCTTATTTTAAAAACTTTTTTTTTTTTTTTTTTTTAAATGCCAATGTAAATTAGGAACATGCATCGAAAAACGTGCCAATTAGGTGGAGACAGTTCAATACAATAGGCTAATAACACGGGTAATCCATATATTTTCACAATAGTGTTTACTCATTGCCTTATTTATATATTAAATGCAGAAATATCAGTGATTCGCTTAACCCTTTCTCACTGAATTAGGCTACTCTTTAAATTCAGCAATAACAAGAGCCTAATCCTTAAAGAATTGTCTACTCTGCATTATTCATGTTTAATTCAGCAATAATATGACAAATTCGCTTTTAATATAAGTTATGGCTTGATTAGAAATTAAAAATTATGAAAAAATTCCCTTAGCCAAAATAAAAATATATACATACATATGTGTGTGTATGTATGTATGTATGTATATAAATCTGTATGCTACCTTCAGTCCTGGACATAATTATTGTCACCCCTTAATTCTAAGTACAGAATTTATAATATCTTCAGAAATAAATGCAACTGAACCAATTTATGTATAATCATAAAACAGGTCCAAAGTTATTGAAAAACAACAAAAGGACTGGACACAATTATTGGCACACTTTTGATTAATTAGTTCCTTAAACAATATAATAATTAAAAAAACAACAACAAATAAAACTCATCTGTTGATATGATCTGATTTAACCAATGAATGATGGGTTTACTACATAAAAAGGGGCTGATTGTTTCCAGTTTCTTTTTCACAATGATGGAGAAAAGCTGTCCGAGTGCATCAGCAATGCATGATATTCAGAAACATTATTCAGAAAACAGGCTTCAAGGCAATTGGCAAAGATCTTGAAATCCCTGTTTCAACAGTTCATTATGTTATCAAGAAGTTTCACAGTCACAAAACTGTCAGACGCTTCCAGGACGTGGCGCCAAGTAGAAACTGGTTGGTGACTCTGGGGAAAAACCACCATGCACACGACGTTTAAAGAGCTTCAGGCTGACCTGTGCTGGTTTCAGCCAAGGCCAAGGAGGACAACACTATTGAAAGACAGGAACAAAAAGACAATACTAATTTTTGCTAAATCTTTCATAGATAAGCCACAGTCTGTCTGGGATAATGTTCTGGACAGATGAAACCAAATGAGCTCTTTGGAAATGCAGTGCATTGGTTTGTTTACAGGTGGCGAAATGAAGCATGTAAGGAAAAAAATAAAACACCCTAACTCTCACGCTGTGGGCCGGCTTCGCTGCCTCTGCTCCTGAAGGCATTGAATGTATCAAAGGAATGATGAAGCATTTTAAAGTGAAATGTGTTAGGTTTGAGGTGAAGGGCTGTTAGATGTGACTCTTTCAGCAGGACAACGACCCAAAACACACATCTAACAGCACCAAAGAAACGTTGAAAAGGAAAATATGAGGTGTTTTAAACTGGCCTAAATCCCATTGAAAAACTTAGGGAAGAGTGAAATCTGCCTTTGCAAAAAGGACTCCTGTAAACTCTAAAGTGCTTGAATGCATAGCAATGGAAGAGTGGCAGAAAATACCAGCAGACGTGTGTGAGAAGCTTCTGTATGGCTACAAGAAACTTTTGAGATTCTGCAACCAAATATCAGTAAAGAATGCCAATAATTGTGTCCAGCATACGTTTTGTCTGTATTTTTAATGTCACAATATTAACGCCTTCTTTTGTTGTTGTTGTTGTTCAATAACTTTCGACATGTCTTTAAAATATTCTGATTATACAAAATTGGTTAAATTGCACTGAATTCTGAAAATATTCTAAATTATGTACTCACATTTCAGGGGTGCCAATAATCCTGACCAGAACTGTACCTGCATATTACATACATAAATAGCACATGCAATTCTCTTTCTTTTCTGTGTAATACATTACTCAATAAATTCAGCAATAGCACTAACACAGCAAAAGTTATTTTTATCTTTTCATAACGTAAATGTAAAGTATTTCTGTTTTACCTCTTCTTTTCCTGAGAACATTTTATCAATTTTGTTTATTCCATGGTATTTGAACCCTTGACTTGACAGTGCCACAATCTAGTTGAGCTACAAGAACTACCATTAGGAAGTTCAGTATTTACACTTGGTACATTTTCTGCATTCATCTTCTTATGATCTCCAGTGGTGTTATGATTCTATAGTGTAAATGCATGGTTGTTCAAGCCACATGTGAATTTTACTCCTCCCCAAAATGGCACTACTTCAGCATAGCAATTCATGTGATGAGATCAGCCAATGGGAGTGTCTTTCTTCAGCAAAGCAGACCTCTATTGCCTTTATACTCCAATTGTTGAAGAAACCACCTCCTGTTTTTAATTTTCATTAGCCATCTCAAGTGCACCAACATTTTGCATCCCCACATTATCACAACCAGAAGTGATCTAGTTAAATTTCCATATAAATACCAGGAGTATATCATTGTAAATGAACTTAATCAGCAATCTGATCGATCACATGAAGTGACAAAGTGCAAAAACCTGCTTCGTCAGAGTAGACACCAACACAATATTGAAGTCTACTCTGTTCAATGGCCTGGACTGTCACCTTGGTGTTTGATCATGACGAAACATTGTTTTAGCCTCACTCCTGGAGCCAGTTGCTTAAACTGCCGAGACTAGTCTTACAAGTCAGTCATCCTTTTTTTCCTTTAAGACTATTCATAACTTTTTAAGTCAGTTACATAAAAACGTAGATTGGTCTAATTTGATACCAAATGTTAAGATTGATTACTCCTGACTAACTGCAAGTAGGACATACTAGTTCTTAAGGGTGTGTTCAAACTTGTAGTTCGGTTCACTTGGTTTGGACCAAAAAAATAAAAAACATTAGCCCTGGTCCGCTTAGCGTTCACATTGGCATTTTAACGCTGAACCTAAAAATAGCGAACCTAAAGGTATAAGGATATGTTCACAACCTGATTGCTTGGCTTATATTAAGTATATTTTGTGACAAAACTTACCGAACATCAAAAACAACGCTGTATTCTGGGCTAAATCTGCTCGTTGTAAGTGTGTAGCTTCATGTGATGGTATTTTGATCAGCTGAGATCTTGTGAAGAGCTTATAAAATGGTTAAATGAGATAAAACAGGATCAGGAATCCCTCATCACACAAATGAAGATCTGCAGTGAGGAGACACGGCTCTGATCCTGTACTGAACTGTGATAGGAAACATCACGACTATGATGAGAAAACATGCTGGAGCATTTTAGTGACATCTGCTTTTGGTGCGCGTTGTTCATATTTCAGTCGAACCGCACCAGAGCTTGTTTGTACGTGGACTGAGACTCATATTTTCAACGTCTCGGTCCTCTTGTTTGAAGACACCAAGGTTCAGATGGCAGCGCTCACACTTATTCAACTGAACCACACTAACAGAGCAATCGCACCAGGGTTTGTTTTAACTGAACCAAACATGCCAAGTGTGAACACACCCTTAGACACAGTCTTAACATAACTGTTATGTTTATGCAACTGGCCCCTGAACTCTTGTCTCTTTATCTTCAGGAAGAGCAAAATGACAGGCCCTCCATCTTTGTTGTTCAGTCTGACTGCATGGGCTGTGGCTGTCTCTTTGGTCTCCACTGGTGCTTCTACCACAAACTATGAAGATGACTGCCACTTGACACAGATTAAAGTCCCAGTGATCCTGGACGAAAGCACAGTGAGGCTTCAAAGCCCAGAATTCACTGCTGACGACGCAAGTGAGCCAGGAGTGATGTGCGGGATCGAGTGCCAACGAAAGCTGCCAGAAGCGAGGCCTGCTGAGCTGGAACGACTCCTGTCTTATGAAACCATCTACGAGAATGGAACGCGCATCTTCACCAAAATAAAACTGCAAGGGGTCACTGATTTAAGAAACACAACCTCTTCCGTGGTCTGCCAGACAGGACACCTTAAACGCAGAAAACGGCAGGTATACGGCATGGATGGGCGCTTTGTGATCACAGATAAACACTTCACCACCAATTTCCCATTTTCTGCCTCAGTGAAGCTCTCTACGGGTTGCTCCGGCATCTTGGTTTCTCCAAGACATGTACTGACTTCTGCCCACTGTGTCCATGATGGCCAAGTCTATTTGAAAGGGGCCAAGAGGCTCCGAGTGGGTATCATGAAGCTTCGCTCCAAACGCAGGGGAGGACGCCAACAAGGAGGCAGAAGGAGAGGAGAAAAGAGGAGAGAAGGTGAAGGGGATGTAGCCACTGAAGGACAACTACTTCAAAAAGTTATAGACAACAGAAGGAAAAGGAAGAACCGGTTTAGGCGAGACACAGATTCAAACCAGTCCAGACAACCAGTTTTCCGGTGGACACGAGTCAAACTGACTCAAGTGCCAACAGGTTGGACAAAGAGAGCAGGCAAAGAGCTCTCAGCTGACTACGATTACGCACTTCTGGAGCTCAAACGACCCCATAAGATGAAGTTCATGGAGTTAGGAGTTGTTCCGGTGGTCAAGGACATCCCAGCTGGAAGAATCCACTTCTCTAGTTTTGATAATGACCAATTAGGGAAAGTGGTCTACCGCTTCTGTTCGGTCTCGGAGGAATCGAACGACCTGATGTACCAGTACTGTGATGCACAGAAGGGATCGAGTGGAGCCGGTGTGTACGTGAGGCTACGGGATCAGGTGGGAAAAGGGAAGTGGAAGAGGAAGGTGATTGGCGTGTTCTCTGGACACCACTGGGTGGATGTCGACGGGATACAGAAGGACTATAATGTGGCGGTCAGAATAACACCCAGCAAGTATGCCCAGATATGCCACTGGATCCACGGAGATGCTAGTCGGTGTAAACTGGCCTGAAAAAGGTCAATTCAAGTTGAAGTAACTACATTAAATACATCCAACTTGTCAGGAAGTCCTCATGACTGCTGGGACGGTCTACTTGCAAACTTTAGAACTGGTCATATTTGTGACCTAATGGAAAGTTCATGGTGAGTAGTTGCAAACACAAATCTTTACAGGAAATGCCTTTTTTTTTTTTTTTTGGAAATGGACGCTACATATTTCTGTTTTCATTGCCAAAATTTGAGACTGTAGGCTTTGTGACATCATGCTCAGGCCATGTTTATGTTTAAAAGCCAACATCAGTTAACTACTGAAAAGCAAAACAACTTGACATTCAGTATGATTTTTGTTTAAGTTCTTGAAGAGTTCACCAAATATGAAAAATGTCACCGGTTACATGGAGAAGAGCCTGTTTTCCGTAGAAGAAAAGTGGATGGTGATTCACACTACCTCTGAGAAATTAAATTGTGAACAGTTTAAAAGTTTTTAGAATAAAATGATGTAAATCATATGGTCTATTATGCGTTTTAAAGCCTGGCAGTATAAATCACCTTCCAGTTTTCCTGCATGGAAAGTTTTGTAGCTTGAAATGAGTTGGTGGTAATGCATAACTGGTGTGATTGTTTTGGTTTTATTGTATTTGTATTTATTTAATATTAAATGCCTTTGTCTAATAAAGTCCATTCAGTTAAAATAAGCATTCATTCATAAATGAGCATCAGTTTCTGTGGTTTTGATTCACACAAAACATGGTTTTAATATTTTTAACCACAAAATGTGAAACGATTTTCCTTTTTACACCATTCTGGTTTATTTTTGTTGTTTTGAAATGGCAGAAAAAGAAACATTTGTTACATTACACACGACAAATAGCCATGTTAACAGCAAAAAATAAGTAACGCAAACAAAGTGCACATTCTACACTAACAGCTCATCTGTTGGATCCAAATATAAATACAAAGCTGAGCGGAGTGACACCAGAACCAGCCAACTGATGATCTGATGCAGCTGGGCTTTAATCCTCCAGAGAGCCTGATTGGACAGCATCCTGGTAGGACGGCCCGCCCTCCTTCTGGTCCGGGTAGAGCTTGATGAGGTCGTCGATTCGGAGGATAGTGATGGCTGCCTCTGTGGCGAACTTCAGACTCTTGGTTTTGACCATTGTGGGTTCATACACTCCCGCCTGCTTGTTGTCTCTAGGCTTTCCATTTACCAGGTCCAACCCGATCCTAAGAGCAGACACACACACACAAATACAAATAAACAGGGTTAAACAGAGTAATCCATCTATTTTTAAACTGCACTGGCTCTCGGTTTAATCCATAATAGGCCACATCACTTCCAAATTATTGTCTGAATCAATCCCATCAATACCATTTAAAAGCCATTTCAGGCGAGTGAACCAAAACCTTACTTCTAAACACTACCATTTTTATTCCTGATTGTATGTTTGTCTGACAGCGCAGTCGTATTTCTAAGACCTGAACAGGTTCCCTGTGTGATGAGGAGAGAGCGACACTAACCATTTGAGGTTCTTGCGTTCGGGGTTGACCTGAGCCTCATTGTGGAAGGCTCTGAGTTTGGCCACCAGGTCGGTGGAGTCTTGCGCAGCGTTGACTGCCAGAGTTTTAGGAATGATGAGCAGAGAGCGAGCAAATTCAGCAATAGCCAGCTGCTCACGGGAACCCTACACACACACACACACACACACACACACACAATAGTTATATGCATACGCACAACTTCACAAGCAAGTGATTAAAAAGCACAATTACCGTATATTAACAACAGAGCACAACAGTAACCATGGTTTCCCCCCAGAATACTGAAAAATAAAGAGACTTTGCTACAACTCCTGTTTCCATTGTAACTTACTATTATTTTATCCACAATATTCTTTTATCGTGGTTAACAGTTCATTCAATAAAAAGGTAAACCTTAGTTAACATGAACTAAGAATGAACAATAGTTCTTCAGCAATTATTAATCTTAGTTAATATTAATTTCAACATTTACTAATACGTTATTAAAATCAAAAGTTGTATTTGTTAACATTAGTTAATGCACTGTGAACTAACATGAACAGCTGTATTTTTATTAACTTCCACTAACAAAGATGGATAAATACGGTAACAAATGTATTGCTCATTGTTAGTTCATGTCAGTTAACTATTGAACATTATTGTAAAGTGTTACCAAAAAAATAAAATAAAAGCTGAAATCTCACTGATGTATAGATGAATGTAACCTGAGTGCTAACAGTAGATCCGTCTAGAAAGGTTTACAGATAAATCACTCAATGGAGAGAATGAATGAATTGGGAATAGTCTGTAACGGATCACACACAGGCCTAGAGAGGGTTAATAAGCCTCAATGATAAACTGCGCGTGTTAGTTCAGAGCAGGACGGATGCAGCTGTCAGCAGAGCTGTTTATCTGTCCCTTTCCACACACACTCATGTAACCGCACAAGACAGGCACGGCAGCAATTATAATGGGAGTGTGTTCATTCATGCAATCATGCACAACAGTAAAACTGGTCTCAAATTCATTCTGACAATAAAAGCTTGCCTGTTGCATTTAGACATTTATATATCGGCTACAATACAATCTTGACTTGATGAACTTGATCGCAGCAGCAGTGAAGGACTTGCTCTCACCATGCTGGTGGCGTAGTTCTCCAGATAGATGGAGAGAGCCGCCTCGACAGCGCCACCTCCTGGCACCACAGATTTGGACTCCAGCACCCTCTTCACCACACACAGGGCGTCATGCAGCGAGCGCTCCATCTCATCACACATGAAATCATTCGCCCCGCGCAAGATGAGAGAGGCACACGTGCGTGCCTTAGTGCTGAAATACAGAGAGGGAAATTAGTTTTCTCAGGCCTGAAATTTGCCATTTTAAAATTACAATATCTTTTTCGCAAGGGATTTATTTGTATAAACATTTATTATTTCGCTTACTTCTAATCCCTATATTTATATCATTAAATGTGATGAGGAAGGAAAACTGAACAAGTCATTACTGGTCTGTGTGTTCAAATAGAAATGTTTTATTACACTGATTTTAATTTTCTCTCTCCTCACATTTAACTAGCACAGTTTGTGTGAAGAGACGTCCAGTTTATTTGTATAGCGCATTTCCCACACACCTACCATCCAGTTCTGCTTTAAATTAATTTGGGCTTGGTGCTTATAAAACAAATTCTAGTGACATTCATTATAATTATTCATTGCAAACATTTTATTTACTGTTATTTTACATGATTTCTGAATGCAACCAACGCAACTTTTACTTTCAGTGCAAATTTAATTTGAGACTTATCTTCCATATTTTTTTGAAAATCTGTTCAATGGCATCTCTTTAACTTGAGACGTACAGATTATTCTGCTAAAAAGATTTAGCGCTCATTTGCAGGATAATGCTAGTGCAAAGTAAAGTGACCAAAAGGAACCAGAAGTGATTTAGGCCCGGTTTCACAGACAGGGCTTAGACTAAGCCAGGATTAGACCATAGATCAATTAGGACATTTAAGTAATTTTTATAAACATGATTAGAAAAAAACATTACCGATGTGCATCTTAAAACTAAAAAGGCACTGATATATTTTTAAGATCAGTCAGTGCAAGTTTATTTCAGTGGAAACAGCTCAGACTTACATTTTAGTCTAGGACTAGTCTTAAGCCCTGTCTGTGAAACCAGGGGATAATGAGCCAGACTTTCACTAAACTGGCTGTGTGGATTAATCTCTGGAGGACGTAACAGGCTGGCATCCTAAACACACATCTTCAGAATCCAGCTAATGTCAGTGATACGTTCTGATGACGGAAAAGGAACATGATCTCACTTTTTGACAAGGATGAGCTCGTCGTCACACACTCTCTCCTGCACCACCTCCTCGGCCTGACCCAGCATGGACACCTCGAACGTCTCCTCGCCCTCCAGGTTGGACAGAGATGAGCAGACAGTGGCTGTAGGGGGAAAGTCAAAACACAGACAGTGAGAATAAAACACCTTCAAGACAAGAAGGGCTAAACCTAAGGTTAAGTGAAGGTAAAAGCTTAAGTGTAGTCAGCTGACCGCCGGTAGCTTTGGCGATGCGTTTGAGGTCCTTCTTGAGCACTCTCCTCACAGCCATGGCTCCCACATCTACAAAGTACTTCAGACACATGTCATCAATGCCTCCGGTGGCCAGAATCACGTTTGCCCCCGACGCCAGGATCTTCTGAATGCGCTCCTTCGTGATGTCTGATTCCCTGAGGAACACATGCAGAAGAGGCACATTTATAGTGATACGACAGCAGTGTTTCCCCATTAATAACCTAGACTCCTACTCCAAATATCTAATTTGTCCTACCACAACTTTATAATAAACTGAAAAAAATGTGAATTTCAAATCACTTAAAAGTTCTCTAACGCTGTATTTTGCAACAATTGCTTTGGCAAAGTAACCGTCAAATGAACGCAGTGCAAAGCGTGATAATATGGCTTTGTGCCCTTATCAAAATGCTGTGATTTGATTTTGTTGAGCTGTGGGTTTCAAAGCGAAGCGCACTCTTTGCTCACGCAGTCAGCTTATGTTTTCCAGGTGACAGTGAATGAATGCAGTGAAATCTGCATGTTCTGTGAGTTTAACATGCATTTGGGAACGAAATGTGTGCCAGTTACGCTTCATTTTCCAACATTATTGTGGACAGATTGCAGGATTTCACTAGAATTGAAATGAGATGCATTTGTAAACCAGTCTTGATATAAACAGCAGTGTTCTGCCAAAATAAAAGGAGGATCGAGGTCCAACCCCTATAGTGTCACAAAATCCAGTGGGGAAACAGTCTTGTGACAGTCTTACTTCAATCAGAAATAATTGAGAGCTGGCACTTTCCAAAAACATGAGAAATCATGGCCTGAACAGTTTTCACTAGTGCTGATACACTATATACTGTATATTCATATTTTATTACAGAAACTGATTATTTAAAGTAACTAAACCAGTACCTAAGGCTGCATTCATTTGATTAAAGTGATAATTGTAATATTGGGAAATATCATTACAATTTAAAAATACCATCATAGAAATAACAGAAAACTATTAAAGCTGAATTTTCAGCATCATTACTCCAGTCTTCAGTGTCACATGATCCTTCAGAAATCATTCTGAGGATTTTGCAATCTCATTTTATGCAGAAGGGAAATGCCTATGACTGTATAAAACATTTCATTGTTTACACTCGAAAGCAACTTTTGCTGCAAATCCCAAAAAGTGACTGAACGCAGCAATAGACCTTATCCAAAGCAGCGCCATCTGATTTTAAACACCAATGAAAGTAATGTTGTGAGGGATAGACATACATCTCTTCAGGTATTTTCATAATAATAGATTATATTTATAATGCAATACTAATTTGACATAGCCTTTACCATTGTACAGAATACTATAAATAATATATTTTCTGTCTGATTTGCCACATCAGATCACAGAAGGTTATTTAAAACTCGATTTGTGGTATAAAGTAAGTTAGGAGCCAAAAATGGTTTTAATCTCAAAAGTTGTCATGTATTTATGGTGTGCTAAGCTAACATGCTAGCTAACCCTAAGATGCACCTGGCACCTAGCCTAACTTTACAAAATTAAGCCATTTATAAAAATATAAAAATTGGGAATCCAGTGGGGAAACAGTCTTGTGACAGTCTTACTTCAATCAGAAATAATTGAGAGCTGGCACTTTCCAAAAACATGAGAAATCATGGCCTGAACAGTTTTCACTAGTGCTGATACACTATATACTGTATATTCATATTTTATTACAGAAACTGATTATTTAAAGTAACTAAACCAGTACCTAAGGCTGCATTCATTTGATTAAAGTGATAATTGTAATATTGGGAAATATCATTACAATTTAAAAATACCATCATAGAAATAACAGAAAACTATTAAAGCTGAATTTTCAGCATCATTACTCCAGTCTTCAGTGTCACATGATCCTTCAGAAATCATTCTGAGGATTTGATGCAAGAAACATTCCTGATTATTATCAATGTTTATTAATTATTATCAAAACAGTTGTGTTGCTTCATATTGTTATGGAAACTAATGTCTTTACTGTTACTTTTGTTCAATTTAAATGCATTCTTACTGAATAAAAGTATGAATTTCTTTTAGAGCCAGACCGATAAAGGATTTTTAAGGCCGATACCGATACAAATATTTGGTGATTTAAAAATCCGATATTCTGATATATCGGCCGATATATATAAAAAAAAATAAAAAATCCAGAAATGCGTAACAAAACATCAACAGATTTCCCCAACATTAGTTATTTGTCGTTATTTAAGAGTCCTCAGCCTTACTAAAATAATATGATAATTCAGTTTAAAAATAAACTTGTTTGATTTATTGTCACAACAGAACAGAATATATTGAAGTTCTGATAAATATAATGTATAAAAATACAAACTTAAGATATGAAACAAAGTCCTTTGAAAAAAAAAGTCAACTATTATTATTAATATTGACAGTAATAATTCAATTATGTAATAATGTGTATGTGTGTGTGTGTGTGTGAAGAACTGATAAGATTGTAAATGTGTACCTTGAAATGCAATGTAAGTCGCTTTTGATAAAAGCGTCTGCCAAATGTCAATGTTATAAGCTACCTTATAATTACAATGTCAACTTGCTTATCCCTTTACCTGCACTCTTTTAATTCTATCCATCTATTCCATCAAGCTACAACAAACCATTTTCAATCATCATTTGCTGCCTGCCTTCTAAAATCTACTACTTAGTGATGCACTAAATACATTATGTGACTCGTTAATGCTGCGGCTAAACGAAGTCAGCAACGCACACTTGGATTTCACACACGTGTAAAAGAAAAGCTAACTTTTATGCACAGGCTATGTTTGATACTTTTTCTCTATGTCTAAATGTTCACTCCTCGCGTGCCTAACTTACATTTTACAATGCAGAGACTGGAACTACAGATATGCTAGTTATAAATACAGTAATCATTACTTTATTCAGGCAGAATATGTTCGTTGTGATTTCCAAGCTCATTGATGTTAGCGGTCTTCCTTGTATAGTGCCCTCTGGTGGACAAACTATGCAGCGCCAACACTCATAACATGGTTGAAGGGTGTTTCGTCCGCTTTTATTTTATTTTTTAAGTATTCATTTATCGGCCATTATAAATGCCGATACCGATAGTTTGGAAAATGCCTAATATCGGCCAATGATATCGGCCCGCCGATATATTGGTCGGGCTCTAATTTCTTTAAAAAAAGATAGTCTTATAGACCCCAAACGTTTAGTGTTATACATAGATGTATGTTGCACAGCCCAAAAACCAAACAGAGACACGTCTATATATGGAAGAGTTATAACCACAAAAGTTTTTTTTTTTTTTTTTTTTAAGCAACGTGACCTCACCTCTGTCTGATTTGGTCCAGTTTCTCAGGATCATTGATGACCACCTGAACACCCATCTTCATCTTGGTTTTCATCAGACTGAAGTCCAGACAGGCTATCTTGGCATTGGACACACGCTTTACCATTCCTAAACAAATACCAGACATTTTACTACACGGTCACACTAACACATACTATGCAAACGGCAATAAAACAAGCAGCGCGCGAACAGACCTTGCGATCCGACGGTGCAGTTAAGAGCGTATCCGTTGACGAGGAAACTCTCCTTCTGGCTGCGCCCGTGAGCCTTCAGCACATTGACGGAGTTGATGGGATAGCGAGCCACACCTTTACCATCAACAAACTTCACAGCCAGGGCAGCGTCCACCACCATATTAGCAAAGAAATCAGCATCACTAACACAACGTCAAGGAACAACATCTGATTTCAAATGATTAGTCAATGCGTATCAATCTCATTTTATGCAGAAGGGAAATGCCTATGACTGTATAAAACATTTCATTGTTTACACTCGAAAGCAATTTTTGCTGCAAATCCCAAAAAGTGACTGAACGCAGCA
The DNA here is from genome assembly GCF_949319135.1 of Squalius cephalus. NCBI lineage: Eukaryota > Metazoa > Chordata > Actinopteri > Cypriniformes > Leuciscidae > Squalius > Squalius cephalus. The sequence goes on from NC_137139.1 coordinate 7,911,700, forward strand.
ATAGACCTTATCCAAAGCAGCGCCATCTGATTTTAAACACCAATGAAAGTAATGTTGTGAGGGATAGACATACATCTCTTCAGGTATTTTCATAATAATAGATTATATTTATAATGCAATACTAATTTGACATAGCCTTTACCATTGTACAGAATACTATAAAAGAATATATTTTCTGTCTGATTTGCCACATCAGAAGCCACATCAGATCACAGAAGGTTATTTAAAACTCGATTTGTGGTATAAAGTAAGTTTGGAGCCAAAAAGGGTTTTAATCTCAAAAGTTGTCATGTATTTATGGTGTGCTAAGCTAACATGCTAGCTAGCCCTAAGATGCACCTGGCACCTAGCCTAACTTTACAAAATTAAGCCATTTATATATATATATATATATATAAAAATTCTTTATGATAACAATTATTTCTGACTTTACAATAAACTGCCAAATGTTTGCTTTTCAAATGAAGGGCTGTTTACATGACACCGTTTTCAGCTAAAACCGTAAAACTTATGCGTTTTGGCTGTTCGTTTACACGACGACAGCGTTTTGGGTGCCTGAAAACGCAAACTGTAGAAAACGGGTTACAAAGTGCAAGTTCTTGACAACTGTCTCCATGTAAACAACAAAACCGTGAATCTGTGAAGACGATGACGTCATGCACATGCGTATTACGTGTTCAGTCTATAGTGTTTCATCGCCCTCTAATGGCCTGGCAGCAGAATACAGCGCTTTTAGTCGTTTTCATGGATCGGTGTGAATGGGGATCGTTTTGACAATGGTGTCGTCTGTGCGCGGGAAAACTGAAAGGAATAACTTCTCGGTTTTAAGAGTGTCACTGTCGTGTAAACGTACCCTGAGACCATACTTACGCTTTTAGAGCAAAGGGTTCATGAACTGTATGTGTTTTAGTTTGGGTATGCCATTTTTGGGGATGTTTTCAAAAGCTGGCTAACAAGTTAAGACTTCATTTAACTCATTTAAAACTGTGCTTGAGAGAATACTCGACAAAACGGGCATTTTGGCATAATTTTGTGTGTTTTTACCCGTTCAAGCAGTGTGTTGTGTGTGCCAGTACCGCACTGAGTTCTCTTTTTTGTGTCTTATCACGCATGAATGGTTTAAAAAGCATATGCATGAATAAGTGCGTGGTCATGTAATGTAACGCTAGCCAAAGGATGACGGGGAAAAATTTAACAAAAGATAAAACCACACTATGAAACACAATGGACAGCGCAAAAGGATACACTCCAATGATCTTAGAAGACATGGATGTCTTGGCTGCATTGATGAGACACTCTCTGCCCAAGTCATCTGTGGCGATGGTCAGATTCTCATTGATGTATCGGACCGCCTCCCTATGAACCACAGCAAATCACACCCATTAACGCACACGTCCTGCTTAATCATGCTTAAACAAGACGGCACAGGAAGAGTTTCTTACTTGCAGGCCAGTCTGTATCCACTGATGATGGAGGTGGGGTGAATCTTCTGCTTGACAAGCTCGTCTGCACTCTTCAACAGTTCAGCAGCAATGATCACCTACACACACACACACACACACAGATGAGGGGTTTCAACAACACAAACCTACTCTGAGATTCAATCATTCTCTAATGTACTGTCAGACGTGTGGAGGCAGCAGAGGAAGACCTGCACGTCCCACAGTTCACGACAGACAGTTTCTGTGTCCTGTTAGCATAGCCACACACTGACACAACCCAGATGGATGGCACTATTACAGGAAGAGTTTGTATATAAGAGACACTCATCTAAAGTAAGAAATGCCTCACCACTGATGTTGTGCCGTCTCCGACCTCCTTGTCCTGCAGCTCGGCGAGTTCACACAGGACCTTGGCCGCCGGGTGCTCCACCTCCAGCAGCTTCAGGATGGTGGCCCCGTCGTTGGTGATGGTCACGTCCTGAAACACACACTAGCATTAGCAAACAAACCAGAAACACGTCATCTGTGTGGACGCTAGATCTGGACTGAGAACAATGGATCTTCATTTCGATCAACGAAATCTTGTAATCTATGCAGTTTTTAGTTGAAAAACTTTGCCAAACACTATTTGTAGCACGCCTCCCATTCAATAATCATAAAAAAGCTTTGTGCTTTACGTTTGTCCATTTTATAACTCTTTATTACATGGCTTGGTTTAATTCTAATGTAGAATGTGGTGTGTTATTTCTTGATAACCGCTGCTAAGGATAACACACCGTTGCCATGAAAAACAGAGCGTTGCTATGGACACAGGATTCTAACCGTAGAGACGGAACGGACTATTTTCTTTAGCGGAAGCAATACAATCGTTTTTAAATCAATAAACTCCTTTTTAAATCAATATTTTGTGTCAAATTATTGATTTATTTGGTAGGTAGCCATGTAATAAGCGAGAGCGAGGGGGTTGTTATAGCGGATACAATACAATACCTCCGCTTCGCGTCAGGGTCCTGATCAGACAACCGCCTCGCTCTACATTATCCCTTACACAACTCAAACAATAAATGTGTTTTTGGATCGCATCAGTAAGCCGCATCAGTTCAAGCAGATCATCTCATGGGGTGTAACAATACATCGATCAAACGTCTAACGATACATCGATGCCACGTGTAAAATACCGATATACGGTACCTTTATTTTGACACTCTCCACATCTCCACGTAACGGCCATCTATGCACCTCCGCCAAAGCGCACATTTTCGTTTACTCACCATACTGTCTGCCGGTGCGTCTTTAAAACGGTAGTTTTCGAAAAAGACGCCTGACAAGATTGACTGAACCCTAAACACGTTTTGTCACAAAAGCCGGTTTTGTCCACCGTCGAGGCATCGCGAGTTCATGCTTCACAGATTCAGATTGTTTTCTTTAGTGCCGAGTCAGAATTCAAAGCTATTTTCATGGCAAAAATTCCATGTTTTACACCAGAAACCGACAAGCACCCTTGCTGTTTGTGAACACAACCCAATACGTCAGCGCGCAGTATTCAGGTTAGACAAGTCACTTCGAAAAGACACGCTTAGCTGAGAGGGGTTTCGTCAAAGCGGACTAAAAGTGATCGAGGGTGGATCATTTCAACGAACTTGATGAACCCGTGATATCTTCTTCGGGGCGTAACTGAGGAAAATAAAAGCTGACACTTTTTCACAGAAGCTTGTTAAAGCTGCACGTTAGTGATGAGGGAAAAGATCCCTGTATTGCGTCTAATCACAACAACAACAGTTTGTCAGGCGTCTAAGTCAGCTGGAGATTAACGTTACAAAGATTAACCGAGTGTTTTATTATATATCATAGCAATTACTTGTTTTTTTTTACTCTGAAACAAGAAATGTGGAGTTATCTGCTTTTGCCAAAACAACGATTTTTTGAGTTATCTGCTTTTGCTAAAAAACTAACTTTTCATTTAGTAAGTTACCTGTATTTTTTGAGTTATTACTTAATAATAACAACCCAGCTGCAGTTTGATATTACTTGGAATGTATAATAAAAAATAATAATAAAAAAAACATGATTTATGAAAATGAACAAGAACGGAGTTTTCCGTTTTTGCAAATTAACTCTTCTGTTGTAAATGTCCCAACTGGGAGAGAGTGTGCACTTTTCAAAGAGTTTAATTAAATGCTCATGTTATATATTTTGGTTGCATTTGTGAGTTACTAAAAATGTAACTGGTTGTGTAAACTTGGCACATAATATCTAAATATCTATAAATCGATCGCTATAGCCCTGAATTGAATCGTATCGCAGAATTTTGAGGTATCGGCAAATATCGTATCACTGGCTGAGAGAATCTATGTCGTATCGTGATGAACGGTCCGATTTACACCACTACTCTTTACTACTAGTTACAGCACCAAATACACAAACAATGTGAAAAGATACAGAACAATTTACCTCCTGTGTCGTGTAATCGCTCTATCAGTGTTTCAACCAGGGAAAGACATCAATAAAACAGCTTATCATCAATGTAACGTGACATTTACCTCCGAAAAGCCATTTAATAACCATAAACGTGTTAGTTATAATCTTATTTGCAGATTCAAATTTTTATAGTAATATTTTTTAGTAAATTTGATTTACTGGTTATAAAATAAACTTGCATATTTTCTATTATATATGTATATGTATATATTCATCACTACATTCCTAATGTTCCCAATCAGAAAGTTGATAAAAAAATTAAAAAAAAGTTTTGTTAAACTGTAAACAATCAGTGAAAGGTTGTAGCACAACTTTATGATTTGAAATTATTGTATTCTACTTAAGTGGAACTTCCCCAAACCGGAAGTGCCTCCTGTAACCTAAACTTAGGCTCATCATGAGGAAGCTGAATGAGACTGAACATCACTCTGACAGGGGGAAGCGCGTTTAAACTTACACCAATGTCATCCACCAACATCTTGTCCAGTCCTACGGGACCGAGGGAGCTCTTGACGATGTTAGCGATGGATGCAGCGGCCATGACTGCAAAAGAACAAAAACAATATCAGCATATGAATGAATATTTCACTTCTCTGCTCAACATGAGGATGCAGACAGTTGTCGTTTTTTAATGCAAAGTTAAAATGCAAAAGGTTAGAGAAGCGTAACCAAGTCACATAAGAGTTTGTTTATGTCGTCTGTGCTTTTATGCAGTTTATAGCCTATTATGGGCTTAAAACTGACACTAAACGGGGCGTGGATGCAGCATCACACAATGGCAGAAAAGTCTACAGTTGCCAAAGCCTATGTACATTGATGGTAATATATACATGCATTACATATCCTTCTTCCACGTTACTGTATCGTGTTGTGCAAGCAAGGACTTTTCCCCATCACAGCATCACTCATACTTCATTTTCACATGCTTTGATTCATCCATCTGATAAAGTCACACACATGCGTAGCTGTATCAGTGATGGGTAATCCAACGTCGCCGGGTCAGGAAACACAATCACTGTACCGACAGCGTGCAGACCAAAGGAACTAACATAATACCGACAAAACAAGACAGTGAATACGTCTTTTGTTGTAGGTTCAGTTTTTAACACTGGTTCCTCTGAGCCGCACGTGCTGCTCGAGACACCGGCCGCATCAGCTCTTCCGGTTAAACATCGCCACACCGGGCCGTTTATCGCACCGCTTTGTTTTACAGTGGTCAAACATGCTCCCGACTCACCGTTTTGAGCCCTGACGGACTCGCCGGACGTCCTCTGGCCGAGCACGGTTAACGGACCCTCTGTCATAGACATGTTGGACTGGAGAGAAGAATGGAGACGCGCGCGCTGGGTTATGGGTAGGTGCGCGCGGGAGGGGCGCGCGTGGAAAGTTCCAGATCAATCCTGATAAACAGCTTTCTTTCAGTTCACACTCACATACATGAGCCGCTTAACCTCTCTAAAGACTCGACTCTACACAGTGATGTCTATAAAGAGCAATAAAACCACACAGATTTATCCAAAGACCGTTAGAGTTTGAAAAAACTACAATTCCCTGTTTGAATGTGGTAATTCATTCGATGGTTTTCGTCAAGGCATTTACTAAGATTGAGGGACATCTAGTGGACTGGGGGAGCAGCGGCAGTTCTATTACCGTGTGTTAGTGATGGGAGAAACGACTCTTTTCAAAGATTCGAATCAATTGAACCAATTGCTTCACAAAATGATTCACAGGTTCGAAGCGTTGTTTCGAAACGCCATACGCTGGTGACCCCTGCTGGTCAGAACAGTGGAAATGCAACAACTCAAGCCAAACATGCATAAATCTATCAAATGCAATTAACTAATCGATTAAACATCAAGTGTCTGTACAATATGTGTTCTTTTATCCATTTTCAGGGCTTGTTTTGTTTGTTCCATGGATGGCTTATAGAAACAGCAAACAGGCCAATAGACTTGGTCGGTGTCAAGTCTAAAATCCTAGAAAGCTAAGAAAAAAAAATCCTTTCCCCCTGACTGGAAAAGCATGGTGATGAACTGAACTGAAAGAATCAACATTGATAACGTGTTGTTTATGACAATTAAAAGTAAATTACACACAAAAAAAAAAAAAAAAAAAAAAAAAAAAATATCAATAGGCCTATAGCGTTTTTTAAAAGCTTGCGTTTGTTAGTATAAGAACGCTGGCAATTCTGATGACGTCACTGGAATGGTAGGACCTGCGAAGGTATATAGGCAGCTGCAGCTGCAGGTCCTATACACACGAAAATGAGTCATTTTGGTTACGCGTTTGAGCCTGTGAGGGACAGGCCAGTAGTACCTGACTACCACCACAAGGAGGACGATCAGTTTCAGGCTCCACCTACAGTACAGGATCGTTTGGGGGGGAAGTGACTGGTGTGGGTGCGGGCGCGGGCGCGGGCGCGGGCGCTGCCGGAGCATGGACACTGCACCGGAATCGATCTGTTGCAGAGAGGACAACCTGGAACATTTATTTTTATGGAATTAGACCATATCGCATATATCAATATAGTTCAAATTTGTGATCCTTGCTCCCCGCGCCCCCGCTCCTCCTTTTCCACTCTGCGTGCGTGTTTAGAGCATGTTATGTTATGAGTGGCGAATCATGACTACTTCAGAAAACCCAGCACAATAGGAACTACCAGGCAGTGACGTAAGTGTACGCTGAAATAAAGTCTTTCACCTCAGAAAAACGGACTTTCTTGTCCTGTCAGCCGTTATACTGTGCTCGGAGCGCACACTCTTCAATTGCACGCGCAAATGCGGCGGCGCGCGCTGTATCGCCTCACTGATCAAGTGCAAAAGAAACTACGAGCATGCAACGCCGTTACGTTGTAAATTACACGAAATAAAAGTAATGCAGGTATGATACAGATTGTATTTGCTATGTACATATAGTCAATTATTAATGGAGCAATAGTGGTTCATGGTGTTATAAGAGGGAAATGTGGTGGGAGGTTGGACGGCTGTAGCCTGTCATGCACTCTCATTTATTGTATACAAGCACTTTATGCATTTTAATAAATAGAGACTGCTTATATATGTCGTGTGCATTTAGAGAAAAATACTAAAACATGGTTGAGGTACTGTGCGTTTGAAAGTCGAGGCAGATAAATGGCAAATGTGATTGGACGAATTCATCCAATGGGATCGCTTGTTAAGTTAGCTGCACGCAAAATGTTAATATCAAAATACTGCACGGCCGGTTACTGTACAGATACCTCTTACTATGGATCTAGCAGCTAACGTTAGTTCTGCGAGTTGAACTCCCTGCATCAACAATGTTTACTGACACGATGAACATCACCTAGCTTCAGGGTGAGTAGAGAGGGACATTGGATTTTGTTTACAGACCTGGGGCCTCATTTATAAAACTGTGCGTAGAAACCTTACTAAAAGTGTACGTACGCACAAAAGCCAAAAATGGCGTACGCAAAAAAATAATCAGATTTATAAAACTGTGCGTACGCACACCTGCACGCAATTTTCACTTTATAAATCACAGCCTACCTGATAATTTGCGCACGCAAAAAAAAAACATTTACCGCCCTTTCTCCGCCCACATTCAACCATATATAGACAATGCAAATTACCTCATTAGCCATGCATATATTAAAGGAGCAAGGAAATTTGTGTTTTTTAAAAACAAAATCATGGCAGCAATGGAGAGCAAGGGTAAGAAGCGAAATTTCTCTGAGGCAGAAATAGAGGTTCTTGTGAGTGAGGTGGATGAAAGGAAGGCTATTTTGTTTGGTGGCCACAGCAGTGGAATTACCAATAAAAAAAAAATTTTAGAGTGGCAACACATCACTGCTGATGTAAACGCAGTTGCTTCGGCAAACAGGACGGTTCCAGATGTAAAAAAGAAGTGGTCCGATCTTAAGGTGGGAGCAAAGAAACGGCTTGCCTCTCACCGACAGAGTGTGTGTGCGACTGGTGGGGGCAAAGGCACCCCCGATTTGTCCCCAATGGAGACCCGAATGGCCTCGATTCTTGGCCAAACCAGTGTGTGTGGCATTGTGTCTGAGAGGGAGGGAGACACAGATGTGCTGGATACAGGGGAACCAGGTAAAGAACTTTATTGCTTGTGTGCTCAATTAAACAAAATAAATTGCACAATTGGTTTAGTCCTTATTCTTGCAGAGTCTGCGGGAGCCCAGTGTGACGAAACTCCCAGCGCAGAGTCTGCAGGGGCTATGGAGTTTCCCGAGGTCCCCAGCACAAGTGCGTCCCGACCGTATGGCACGGCTGGAAGTGGCCGGGTGCTGACTGAGGCTGTTCTGCAGACACAGAGAGACACCATTAATGCAATTACTGTAATCGCAGATGAGCTTATGCAAATAAGGGTTGTGCTGGGTGACATTGCATCTACATTAAAAGAACTTGTTAAAAAATGAACCTTTGCACGGTTGTTCTTCACAAATGGCGCATTACTTCCTGACGGAGCCTTGCTCCCTGATGATATCCTTCTTGTTGGGGAGGGGGGTGTTGGTCAGGCTCTTCATGCTGGTGTTGTGGTAGGTCGGGAGGAACAGGGATACCATTCATCAGTGCAATGTTGTGTAAAATAGCGCACACCATGATGATCTGGCAGACTTTTTTGGGTTGATATAAAAGTCTACCACCCGAAGCATCAAGGCAACGCCATCTACACTTGAGGAGGCCAATGGCTCTCTCAACTACTGAGCGCGCACGAGCGTGGGTATCATTAAAGCGCACTTCTTCTGCGCTCTGAGGGTTTGAGAATGGGGTGAGTAGCCAGCGCCTGAGCGGGTAACCGCTGTCACCTGTAAAGTATAACAGATTATTTGTACAATAGGCTTTAACTGTTATGTAAAAACAATTATATGCATTTACTTACCCAGAAGCCAGCCATCGCGAACGGCACCTGCCCTAAGTCGATTCCCTACACTGCTGTGCGCTAGAATAAAAGAGTCATGTGTAGAACCAGGCCATCGTGCCACAACATTCATTAGAGTCAAGTTGGCGTCACATATAATTTGCACATTTATTGAATGCACATGTTTGCGATTCACATAAATGAATTCATCTACATATGGAGCCCTTATAGCAATATGAGTGCAGTCGATTGCGCCGATTACATTTGGGAAACCGGACATTGCTGCAAATTGCCTTTTGATATTGGCCTGTTCTCCAACAGTGTAAGGAAACTTTATGTATCGATTGGTCATTTGAATAATCCCTTTCAAAACTGCAGGCATTAATGAGCTTAGGGATGGCTGTGAAATCCCAGACCTATGACAAAGTAATAAGAATGTTAAAATCAATAAGGTTTTGCTTAAAAAAAGGTACACTTAGTTACCTGTCGCCTATTTCCCGCTGATATGTCCCGGTTGCCAAAAATCCTAAAACTGAAAGTACTTGAGTTGGTACCGGGATGGCGCGGTTCCGTGTTGTTGGTCTTTGTAATGCTGGGCCAAGTTCAGCACACAGATCCAAGATCATGGCTCTAGGAAATCTAAACCGGCTTATTAGCCACTCATCATCATGGGCTAGGAAATCCTCACGGTCCCTGAATACTCTTTCCCTCCGAAGTCTGCCATTGGCATAGTCTTCCAGCAGTGCCAGCGCATCCATCATACAATATGCACTTAAGTGTTGCTGCAGTAGGCAATTTATGTTTTCAGCGATCAGATTTAATCCTTTACACCTTATCACATTAATCACATAATGAGTGATAGGCCTACATCCATTTAAGAATGGAAGTGAAAGAAATTAAATGTACGTACTTTCAGCATATAGTTCCTTTTATGTCTTTAAACTAAACATGCATGTATGTATCTTTAGGACCCATAATGGTGATTTAATGTTAAGTTGGCTTGAGAAAGCCAACCTCCTGAAATCCTATTTAAACTTCTTCTTCTTCTTCTTCTTCTTCTGACCCAACATTTTCCAACTGTAACTCCTCCTAGAGCTTTAACTCTACAAACTCCAAACTCAGACTTTCAGACTGTTCTGACTTGGGTTGCTATATCTTTTCAAACTGATCTGACTTTCAGTTTTCTTAAAAATTAATATTAAAAATCATAAAAATCCCATAGACTTACATTGCAGAGTGCTCAAATTGAGCCAAGACTACGGTGGGCCATTAGTGTACAAGCCAAAAACTAAACTAAACTCCCTGAAGCCCTAGATTCAACTAAACTTCCATTCTAAATCTATCTATCTATCTATCTATCTATCTATCTATCTATCTATCTATCTATCTATCTATCTATCTATCTATCTATCTATCTATCTATCTGTCTGTCTGTCTATCTTACTAATCTATCTATCTTTCAAACTAACTAACTAACTAACTAACTAACTAACTAAATAACAAACTTATCTATCTTTCTTTCTTACTAGTCTATCTATCTTTCAAACTAACTTATCTTTCTTTCTTACTCATCTATCTAACTAACTAACTAACTAACTTATCTATCTTTCTTTCTTACTAGTCTATCTATCTTTCAAACTAACTTATCTTTCTTTCTTACTAATCTAACTAACTAACTAACTTATCTATCTTTCTTTCTTTCTTACTAATCTATCTATCTTTCAAACTAACTTATCTTTCCTTCTTATCTATCTATCTATCTATCTATCTATCTATCTATCTATCTATCTATCTATCTATCTATCTATCTATCTGTCTGTCTGTCTGTCTATCTTACTAATCTATCTATCTTTCAAACTAACTAACTAACTAACTAACTAAATAACAAACTTATCTATCTTTCTTTCTTACTAGTCTATCTATCTTTCAAACTAACTCATCTTTCTTTCTTACTAATCTATCTAACTAACTAACTAACTAACTAACTTATCTATCTTTCTTTCTTACTAGTCTATCTATCTTTCAAAATAACTTATCTTTCTTTCTTACTAATCTAACTAACTAACTAACTAACTAACTAACTTAAAGTTTTTCTCAACAAACGTTTTTTTCTAGTTTGTATTTTTTTGTTGTAACCGGGACCTATGAGCAACTTGTAAATATTGTAAATATTGAAATATGTCAAAGTTAATTTTGCCATTTTGCAAAGGGTTAATTCCCTTTATCCGCAGTCAGTTCCTCAACTCACCATCAGTGTCGCCAAACTGCCTTGTCTTCAAAATGTGCGTACGCATGGGTCAGAGTTTGCGTGGAGGTGCGCATATTTTCACGTCAAGTTTTTCTTTATAAATCCCAACTTTTGCGCAGGAACTGGCGTACGCATGTTTTCAGCCCCGTTTTGTGCGTACGCAAGCTTTATAAATGAGGCCCCTGGGGTCTCATTTATAAAGCGTGCGTACGCACAAAACGGGGCTGGAAACGTACGTACGCCAGTTCCCACGCAAAGGTTGTGATCTATAAAAAACAAACTTGACGGGAGAATGTGCGCACCTTTAAGCAAACTTTGAGCCGTGCGTACGCACATTCTGGAGACAAAGGGAATTGGCGACACCGATGGTGAGCTGGAGTTAAGTGTCTTTTTGGTCACTTTTAGACAGAAAATCTAAAGAAATTAAACATATACAGAAAGATAATACAAATATAATTTCACTCACCAAGCCTGTCACTTGAAGCAAATATCCATCCCTTCTTAAATGTCCGCGCCAGCGAGCGCGTTGGGCCGTTTGGTGAAACTGACGCAAAACAGTTTAAATAAATAAAATAATGATTTAAACTATGTTTTACTTCTGATATAAACATTTAGATTAAATATGCCATTCAAAATAATGGAGTTAAGCACTTAAACATGAAATCATTACTGAGAAGTTACAACATTTTTATATTCAAATTCAGTCAATAGAAATATTTGTTGTGGATGCGATGTTTTTGAACACTTTTCCTCTGGCATGCTGTGTTTTAATGTTTTAACCACAGAGATAATTGCTTATCATGATAATACCAGATTGTCTGAGAAAATAGTTTCGTGCAAATAATGCCCAAGGCCTTTCTGTTTCCATTAAAAATATAAATCAATTAAAAATAAAATTCGGCCAGTGGAAAAGATTGAGAAAAACTTTCTCTGAGCTGTATTTTACACTATTTGATTTATGTATTCAAAAACAAGGCAAGGATAGGCAACTACTTGATTTTTATCAATGTAGCCTAATGTGTCTTGTACCGTTAAACGTTATCACGTGGATGAATAATCATATGCAAATAATATGCAGATGAGGATCTGCATAGTAAAACTAGGCGTTGTAAGCTCCATATATGGTTATTTCGGGGAGGAGACGCATGTGCGCACAATCTTCCGCTGACTGGGACTTATAAAGTGAATTCTGCACAGGTTCTGGCGTACGCACGGTTTTATAAATCTGAATATTTTTTTGCGTACGCCATTTTTGGCTTTCGGGCGCACGTACACTTTTAGTAAGGTTCCTACGCACAGTTTTATAAATGAGACCCCTGCTGCGGTTTAGTTAGCTGCTAGTAAACGCATTATTATCGATCTGTGCTATCATCGGAGTCATGATTTATTTATAAAGTTTATATGGTCGGAGTGGTGGCTAGCTTGTGGAGTTTGACAAAAGTGCTTCCAACGTGTTTAGCTGTTAGCTCTTTACCTTGGTTGGATCGTTTGGTATCTAGCTTGGTTTTGTGACTCAATTTCAATGAATGCCGAGTGTGTTAGTCTCAGTTTTGTTGAACAGTTTTGTCTATAAAGCCTGGTTTCCTTGTCAAAGGTAGCCTGTGAAAATGTATCGTAACCCCAGCTGCCTTAGCCCTATACAATTCATTACTACAGCCAGGGGCAATACAGTATGACCCCCCCCAACATGGAGGCGCCCGTGTAACAACAACAACATTTTCAACATACCATTTTATCCCTTTTAACAAATTCTGCCATATTAATAATTGTACCAATGAGAATAAATAAAATACATCTGTTATATCACCTTTACTCAAATTTTCAGTTCAGTTCATCTTTAACCCTGTATGGCCTACTTAGAATCACTGAGTCTGAACCTCAGAGGAAGTTAAAGCTACACTGTGTGATTTTTACCCCCATCTAGCGGTGAAATTGTATATGACTACCCAGTGAATATTAGTTTCTGTTCCTCTCAATTTCGAGGGCGTTTTAACTCCTACGGTGGCCGTATTATTCCAAGATTAACATGGCTTCCAGTTATCGACTTCGTCCATGACAATAATAAACAATACGTCTAAAATGAATAAAACTACAGGACAGATGTCAGGAGGTAAACGTCACCCTTGGAATCGGCTATCCCAGCATAATCTGATTAGGCTAACGTTACAATGTGTACAAAGTAAAAGCAATTAAAAATAACTAAAATTTACAGTGTCCTTTTTTTATATAGCTTAAAAAATTGCGCCTTTAAAACTATTCATCACCTGTGATCCGTCGCAGCACAGATTTATGTTACAAGGTAAACAATACTTTTTCACCATTGACGCGAGGATGAAGTTATACTAGAGGTCGTTCTGGCGTTATGCACAACCATGCTATGGTTAGACAAGCAACTATAAAACTTCGAATTTACACAAATGAATTACAACAGGCTGAATTACCTGTCGAGAAGAAAGCAGGCAACCTCGGCGTCCGTTTTAAAATCTTTTCTCCTCATGAGCTCTTTCCATCTGGGAAAAGTTACTCCAATATTGACTATGGTCTTGCTGATTTGTCTGTCGCGTTGACGTTTTAATTCTCTCTTTCAAATGTGAGTATGCACGCACACACATACACACACACACACACACACACCACACACCACACTATCTTTCAAATCTGCCGGCACTCGCGAGTAATCTCCCCCTCGCATTCGTCACGGTGAAAAACGCAAAAGGCGAAGCTTGAATTTACTGGTATGTCCCTCTTTGGCTAATGTAGTTTCAAGATGGAGGGGCAACATGGCGACCGGCATTCGAACCCCTCACCCGTATGTACTTTCAATGGCAGATTATAAACTTAAGAGAATACTTTATTACTTGAAAGAAGTAAATATACATTAATGAGCACATATATTTTTGAAAGAACTAAGTGTTTTTTGCTAAGAATCAACTAAAAAAGTTACACAGTGTAGCTTTAATATAGCAAAGATCGGTTGTTCCCAGCCATTTCACTTCAGAGTAGCCTACACCAGAAGCCAGCCTCGAGAGGCTCTATCTGGCAGCATGGAAGCTTCTGCCAAAGGCTACGAAATGCGTCCATCTGGACCACAAAGCTTTTTGACATACAGACGTGCAGTGAAGAGAGCAGAGAGCGGCGCGCAGACAGATGAAAATTTCAGTGAGTGAAAACAATGTCATTAAAATAATAATTCTTTCTCACGCATTCACCGCCCAACAACGAGCACATGAGTGTTCACTGAGAATACAGTGGATTTTAGGAAAACATAACAGGCCCTTTACAGATTGGGAAATAGTAAAGGAGAGCACGGAGACTGTGTGTGAAACACTTTTAGAAGGAAAAGCACAGAACACGTTTCCTCCGTGGTGCTCTGAGGCTGAGGCCTTAAAGGAACACGCCGACTTTTTGAGACTTTAGTTTATTCACCGTATCCCGAGAGTTAGATAAGTCCATACATACCCTCTTCCTCTCTGTGCGTGCCATATCTCTGTCTGATGCTCCCACCGCTAGCCTAGCTTAGCACAAAGACTGGAGGTAACCGGCACCAGCTAGCATACTGCTCCCAATAAGTGACAAAATAACACCAACATTTTCCCTATTTACATGTTGTGATTTGTATAGTCACAGCATGTACGAATAACAAGGTCACATGAGACACAGCCATCTTCTAACTGTATACATACTGGGAACTATATTCTCTGAAGGCGAAGCACTGCTACTTCTGCGGAGTGATTTACTCCAACTCTGAGCGAACTCTCTGCTCCTCACCACGGGGCTTCTCAGGCGCTGCGAGTAAATCACTCCACCCAAGTAGCAGTGCTTCGCCTTCTGAGAATATAGTTCCCAGTACGGTTAGAAGATGGCTGTGTCTCATGTGACCTTGTTATTTGTACACGTTGGGACAATACAAATCAAGTCTTGACATTAAGCAAGTGGATAGTTAAGGCAGTTTCTCTTGCTTATGAGGTCTCTGGTCAGATTTCACCTTTGGCTGTCAGAGCTCATTAGAGTATGGCGGCCTCCAAGGCCTTATTATCGAGAGTGCCCTTACAAGACATTTGTGATGCGGTATGCTGGTCCTCTCTGCTCACATTTGTGAGGGTTTACCATTTGGACTTGAAATCTGCCCTGGGTTCGCAGGTGCTCATGTCTTAGTTGTGCTCGCAGTATCCACACACACAATTGTCAGCATGGCGGTTTGGGTATTATCATTCCCAAAGTGTCAATACTTGATGCAGTGTGGGTCCCCTGAAAAGGAAACGTCTTGGGTTATGACTGTGACCCTTGTTCCATGAGAAGGGAATGAGACGCTGCTTCTAGTGATGCGCGGGTCGGCTTTTTTTCCAACCCGCGGGTCCCGCTTTTATGAAATTATTTGGCCCGCCCCAGCCCGCCCCAGCCCGCCCCAGCCCGCCCCAGCCCGCCCCAGCCCGCCCCAGCCCGCACCAGCCCGCACCAGCCCGCCCCGCACCACTGTATCTATTTTTACAACCCGCCCGCCCCGCACCCACGACCATGACATAGACATACTAAGGCATTGTAATGTAAATGAAAACCGCCTTTATTTCAGCCTGAAAGTGCTTGGAAACATCGCCCTGTAATATGGCAACAACAGACGATTATGAATATGAACCATAAATCAGGTCATATTACTAAGATAATGATAAACATTTTCAACATTTACAAAGCAGCGTTTGTATTCATCTAATAGGCTAAACAATTTTTTATTTCAGATTTGTATAGGCCAACAGTTTACAGCCTACGCTACATAACCACTGAACTTTTGTTTTATTTAACACACGGAAATGTTCATTTAGCGTTTTTACGTTCGCTGTGCAAAAAAGAGAATAATTTGTGACACCTTGGCAAGCACAGGAAAGGCGATTGACTGCGACTGCCAGAAGCTTAGATTGTCCTCTCCGTCCCAGAAGAACTGGCCCTCAGCGCTGAACCTCGTCTCTCTCGGCAGCTTCTTCACTATCATCCTCCCACTCACTAAACTCATCTTTTTCTTTTGACTCGCTCGGCTTCATCAACTAGAAATAAAATATTCAACCTTTTAAACATACATTAGACCACTGTAGCTAAAACGCAAGACCCGGCCTATAGGCCTATCTATTTGCTGGTGCTACTCACCTCGAGGCATCGGATCTGGCTCCCTCACACTTGCTGGAGGTGTAAGGTGTCAAATTCCCTGACAAGTCTTCTGGCCTGGTCGTAAACAGCGTTTCTCTCCTCCGCTTGAAACATCTTTAGGGACTTAAAACGGGGACAAAGAAACATTACAAGCTTGTGGGTGACGCTGATGGACATTTTCTCGTTTAGCAGCTGCGTTGCCTGTGCCCGAATATAAACCATGTACTCCGGATCACCGTATTGGGGCTCGCAGTGTTTCTTCAGTTTAAAAAACTAAAGCTCGACCAGCTGAATAGTTGGATACGTATCACCCTCCATCTCTTCACTCGCAGTTTTAAAAGGCAACAAAAACTCAGTAACTGTGTTTAACACATCCAGCTGAATGCCATCCATTCTGTGGAGCTGATCTTTCTCCTGCAAGGCCTGTTGGATTTCACGGTACTGTTTACTGACTGACTGCATCATCGCAACTTTACTATTCCAACGGGTTTCGCATCCCTGTGTCACGTGTGTGGGAGCTGTACTACAGTGCCGGATTTTTTCAGGTATGTCACAAGGCTTTTGCACTTTGCAATGATATTACTCACGTCGCGCATGTATATTGGCATGTTCTCTTTTACATCAAATGTGTGTTTGAGAACGATGTTAATGACATGGGCTGTGCATGGCATCCACTTGTAGCTGCGAAGGGCAGCTTTTATGTTTGCGCCCTGGTCACTTACAAACATTACTTTTGATATGCCAACAGGTTCAATACCAAAGTCATGCAGCTCCTTAATAATTTGCTCGTGGATGTTGTGCGCTGTCTTTTTGAGAGTAGAGTCAAATTCAGCTGTGCTTATGACACGGCTCTCCAATTTCCAGTCATCATTAATGAAGTGACCAGTAAACGCAGTGTTTGTGTAAACGCAGTGTAAACGCACTTCACGTAGCCGATACTGCTGTTATCTTCTGCTGCAACTATTTCTGAGAACCGGTCCCAAACACTAGATTTAGCAGCCTGACCTTTTTTTCTTTTAATTATGTAAATTCCCGACCTCAATTTCTCCCGCACCTCGTCTTCCATCTTCACTTTTAGTTCTCTGTTTTTGTTGTCGTGGCTGGCGGCGGGAGCTTTTTGGCGCGCCGCTTTCGTGATGTGTCACGTGACGCCAAAGGTTTGGGGACTTCACGCAAGTTACGTTGCTACGGCCTTCGTATTGTAACCTTATCAAAGAACCTAATAAAATATGAAAATAGAAATTCCCAAATATTTAATATAGGCTGGAAATTGCACGCAACATACATGGATTTTTTTTCATTTTGTTTTTAAAGGGACACTCCACCCATTTGTATTAAGCTTTGCATTGTTAGAAACCCAGTCATACTATTGAATGGTCGTGCAACACTCTCTCATTTTCCCCTGAGACGGGAGAAATCCGTTATTTACCTCTTACACTTCCTCCTACAATGACGCAAAAATCGTCATTTTGCGTCATTGTAGGAGGAAGTGTAAGAGGGGGGGGATTTCTGTTGAGACTACAAGCACTAGTTCCTCATCTTTCCCAGGGGGCGGGACCCGCTCACGCTACAGACCTATTACAGATCAGTACTCTCTGAAACTGAAAGCAATATCCTCCATCTTGTTTGAAGCTAAGCTAACAGGCGCTGTGGAGACAGATGTAAAGTTATGACAATAGCGGAGGAGAGTGCTCAATATGATATAGAAGAAGAGGATTTCGGAAGTCTGATGCTTGAATCAGGTGTTTGTGGCTACCTTTACAAGCCGCATTATAGCGAAGAGCAGCCGAGGCAGAAGACCTGCCTGCCGCGGACGAGGAGCCCGGACTGGCTCGAGTTAGGGCGGACTGGTGGCGCCGGTGATCTCACTATGCAACTACGAACCGCTACGAACACAGAGATAGAGTCCGTCTGCGTCAAAGGATTTCAACGATGACAATTTCTCCTGGACGAAATCTCTGAATCAGACGAGGACAAGGACGTTTGTGTTGAGAACTATCCTAGTTTTGCACCGCATATGTTCTGACTGAACATCCAGGTACCATACAATAATTCACCTTTTCGAAAGAAATACAAACGAGGAGTAATGCACTAATGAGTTCGCCAACTAACTAGACATTTTGTGTGAATGTGAAATGAATTTCAAGCTCTGGTGGTAGCTAGCCTTGTAGACGGAAGAGTGATTTGCGCTTCTCGGTCACGAAGGCACCAAATTCAAAATTTATTTTACATTTCGACTACATATATGACCCACTTTAAATAAAAAACAATGTTCAAATGGGTGGAATGCCCCTTTAATGACCCGCCCCACAAATAAAGTTACAATTTCTTTCCCCACCCAATACCCGCGGGGTCCGGGGGTTATGAGACGACCCGCGCATCACTAGTTGCTTCGCCCTGCCATACTTCCTACATCCCTGTGATCGACTTGCGTTATTTGAAGCTAATGCCAGTCATTCCTTATGTGCTTTTAATCTTCTGGTCGTGACGTCACCCGCCCATGATGATCCGTTTCACCACTGGACTGAAGTGCTTCAGACGCAATCGCGCAGAAGCACTCCCAAAGCATCAATTCTTGACACAGCATCTTAACCCAAGATGTTTCACTGAATCATACGTCATCAGACTTGAAAACTTGGGCCAAATACAAGGAAAAACACGTCAGGTAAGTAGACAAGTGGTCAAGTGCAAAGACCACAAGTGTGGATATTTGGACACTCCCTCAGACTGATTCAGCCGATTTAACACATCAAAATACTTTTTTTGTGAATCAGAAGAATTATATGTTTGTGAGCCAGACATCACCACTGGTGAGTGAAATTGTAGTGTTGTCATCTTTATGCAGAAGCAAAGGAAAACCTTTTCTGTTTGTAGTACATTGCTGTTGTGTAAACCTACCCTAAGTATTATGCTATCTAGAAAGTCATCTAACAGCGCCTGTATTTTTGGACTGCTTCCTGATACTCTTCTGTACTGTTTTCAGCCCATCTGAATGGTTCTCTCTCTCTCTCTCTCTCTCTCTCTCTCTCTCTCTCTCTCTCTCTCTCTCTCTCTCTCTCTCTCTCTCTCTCTCGTTTTAGAGACTGATTTCTCTGCACTCTCAGCCAAAACGAGATTTGCACGCATGTATGAGTCAGGTTAATGACTGAAATACACTTTACTGTCCACGAACACTCATGGTGCATAAACATACACAATGTCTTATTCCCCGACCAATTAGTCTATGCCTACTGTAAATATACAAATATGTAAATATATCTAAATGTACAAGTAAAATCTTGCAAAACAATTTGTGTAAAAACAAGGTAACACATTATACAGAAACATCAGTTAGCTATCCACACCTATCAAGAAATATTTTATTTCTCGAAAATATTTGTATTACAATGCACTTGTTCTGCAATATTTTTACAGAAATGGGTATAAAAATGTTTTAAAACGATTATACTTACTAAAAACCTGTGGCCTACCTGGATCAGAAAAATATGTTTTTTACTTAAAATGAAAGCTTACAACTACAGGAATAACCATGATTAGAGAGTTATATACATACAATATCCCATACACATTCATGTTTGCCCTGTGAGACACCGGTTACAAGTTATTTTTTATGGTTTATTGCGCTTAAACGCTCAAATAAACGCAATTATTTTAAAATCCCCATCTTGGCGAGAACTAACACAGTCAGTTATGTCTTGAATGTATGTAAACAGCTGAGAAAGAAAACGTGTGTATCAGTATATTGGATCCATGCATTCGGATTAGACATTCGGATGCAGTCTAATACATGCTGCCATTTATGTTCATTAGACAATAAAAGAAAAATAGAAAAATCATAAAGCATTCCATAAAAAATGGACAGGGCGATGTCTTAAATCTTAGCTGACTTGTTGCCTCGCTGCCCTATCAGGCAATGACTTTACAGGCATTGTCTGCGCACGAATGTACCTCACGAAACTGATTTCAGACAGACTTCTGAGGCAGCATAACCTCAGATAATGATCTACAACAAAATACAGAGTTTTGGTGAAAACTAAGCGAATATTTAATCACTACAATAGAAACTTCTCATTAGAATTAAAATCAAAAGTGGAAAAATTTAGTCAAAAAAGTACATTTACACACAAACTGAACACCATC
Organism: Squalius cephalus; assembly: GCF_949319135.1. Classification (NCBI taxonomy): domain Eukaryota; kingdom Metazoa; phylum Chordata; class Actinopteri; order Cypriniformes; family Leuciscidae; genus Squalius; species Squalius cephalus. The sequence continues at coordinate 7,932,001 of NC_137139.1, forward strand.
CAAAACTTTCAGATGTCATATTTATTTGTTAGCTCAACTGTTACAGAATGGAAAGGACAGGATTGTGGGATATCAGAGGCAGTGAATCACAAATCGATCAGATGAAGGTTTCTAAGGAGACCAGAAGTGAAGCTAACTTTGGATTCTGACGTGCCTTGATTGCTTCCTACAGTGGAAAGCAGCCTCTTCTCAAACTGCTTAGATTATATTCAGTGGATCGAAGATAGAAAACACTGTATCCTAAAACAAGTATTACGTTTATTAATACTTTTTAAATTTAAACGTTCAAAATCTCGAATACAGATAAGACATAAATTAGTGTTTGTTTGTTTTTTCTCCATCTTTTATTAAGGAATCCAAAAATTAATCCCTATTAAAATGTGCTTGTTAGAAAGTGACTGATGAAAATATAAACAAACATTTAACTTTGGAAAAACTGAAGGCAAAAGCAGTTTTGTTTTAATTGAAGGTTTATTTGTTGCCAACAATACATCTTCGACCAGTTACTACAAGGCAGTTATAAAAACAAAACAAATGTCAAAAAATTAAATTAAGATCATGAAAATAGGCAAATGGCAACATTCATAAATATGTACATCTTTACAAACAGAATGTTTAAAAGGAGGAAAAGTGCAAAAGTAACAATTCCAATGAATATCAGTCCCCACCAGTGAATCAGGAAATGAAATGTACAACTAAATAAAATAGAAAACAAAAACTATATAAACATACTTCATTCAAAGCTTCCATCTATATTTAATTCAGTTTATTTACACTGGTACTTTCATTTATATCATTTACTCCTGATTCCAGGTTTCTTATTTCAATGTAACATTTTGTAAGGTAACATCTTTGAACAATGCTCATACAACAACAGAGCTGCACAATATAAACTTTTTTCCAAAACCATACCAGCTGAACAACCAACCAGTCGACCACGGAGAGGGGGAATAAATAAATAAGAAAAATAAACTGAAATGTGCTGTGAAAATTAATAATAAAAATATCTAAATCTTTGGGATGACAGACAGTGTGTAGTTTGAGTGTGGAGACAGGGTGGGGACAGCCAATGCTGAAGATTTTAAACACTAAACACAATGATCAGACAACACATAGTATTGAACTCAAATTTACATCAAATTACAGTACGTTTCTGACTCCTCAAACTCCTCATTCTCCAACATGGTCCCCTGAACAGATTAACCTAAAATTAACACACTATAAATTATATTGTCCTGTGTTTTTTGCCGATTACATCTTCTAGTGGTGGTCCTGCCATGATGCTAAATTAAATTAAATCTAAAAACAGTATTGCAATTTTACTCCATAGTTACTGATTCTATGCTAATTTCTGAGGCATGGTTGATTGTAACTAGGAGTTTAGCAAAACTTGATCACCTTTTAAATATACTTATGACTTTCCAGTCTGATAAATCTATATCTATATCTAATGTACAGCATAGTAAAATATATATGGATTCTATGTATTCTTGACCTGGAGAAAATGTGGCATGCAAATATTACAAATTACACACTGAATGGTCATTGGCTGATGTTAGCATAGTTTCCTGTAGATGCAGCCACCTACACAACCAAATGTACTAACGTCTACACAATTAAAAGGAAATATTTAATTATTGGCTTAAGGAACTGTCAGCATGTTTACACAGAAATTATGGCAGATAATGTAGTTAACATCACCAGGCATGTGCGCCTTATGTGGCTTATCTTAAAGCTTGTATAGCAACATTTATATACATGTACTAGAATATTATAACCAGAAGTTTGAGAATATTGTAACATTTTAAGAGAGAAATAAGTTTAAGTTGTGTCTATGATTCAAGCCCATGTAGCCAATGTTCTTCTTTCATTTCTGAATTACAGTTCCCTTTGAAACTTTGTAAAACTTAGGCCATGGTACAGGTCAGATCACGATTCTTAGTCATGTGACATAATTATTGGGTCTTAATATTAAGGAAAAGAAAGATATAATTTGAAAGATGTTGTGTACAGTGTTACTGCTTAGATCTGTATCTTAGTGTGTTCAAAGTCTAGAGATGAGCAAACTAATGCTTGAATCCATAGATTTCAAATTTAATGGTGTTGTTGAGTGCGCTGAGCTCTGTAAAGTACAATGGATTACAGTTAATATGTTGTATATCATGTGCATTGTGTTGTGTCTAAGTTGTGTATCATGTTCCATGTAGATGTTTTAAGCTTGTTGCGTCTCATTTCCTCAGTGTATGTGCTAAGCATGTGACATGTAGTCCATCATTCCTGCTTCCTATGCAAAACTGCTTGAGCTGAGACACTGGATCTTTTCCCTCAGTGACTGGACAATAGTGGGCTGATTTACACCTTGCTGGCTGCAATCTGGATCATTCCACAAGTATCCCTGCAGAGCCATGTCAGGGTTAGTGGAAACCTGCTGTTCTTGAGGCGGGCTGCAGTGCTTTACTGCGGTTTCCGACAGACTGTGTGGCTGAGCTATTTTTTGCTTCTGTTCTTCATCCTCGTCTTCTGAACGGATCTCTACATAATCGTCATCATCATCTCCAGTGTCTTTAAAGTTGGCCAGATAATTCTCTGTGGCACTTTGCGCATTCAGTGGCGCCGTTCTGTTCAGCACAAGTATTTGCTGTGAGTCCCGCAGTGTGATATCACATGACACTGAGAGGTCTGAAGTCCCCTGGACTGGGCATTCTGGGAGGCTGTGCTGTCGAAGCATCTGCGTCCTTGATTCTTTTCCGTTCACTTCCCACACCTGATTACAAAGCCCCCTGCCATTTTCTTTTCCAGTCTGGTCTATCAATGAAGACGAGGACTGGCAGCGATTATAGGATGACACCTTAGTGTTTCGTGGTCCAATTGAAGTGTAAATGTGATCGGAGTCATCTTTACTTGGTGTCACACAAGCACTCCAACGCTGATTGGGTGGAGTACTAGGAGTAGGCGGGAGGTTCTTCAAAGCAGGGGTAGAAATCGCAGGGGTCATTCCTTTCTGTGGGGTTGAAGTGCATATTGCTGTTTGTGCTGGCCAGGACACAAAATCAGCAAGTTCCCCATTACTGTACGTACAGTTCAGCCAATCAGACTCTTGTGTAGAGCGGACAGATAAGGAAGGAGAAGAAGTGGTGCTGGGGAAAAGTGGATGATGGCCGGCAATACTGATAGATGACTTCAGCACTGGAGTAGTGGTTGGAGAACCCTTAAAAACCACATGTTCATACAAATGAGAGTACTCTGCTATTCTTGCACCTAAGCAGAAGAAAAACAGATGCATTTATAAACTAATACACCACATTGTTCAATCTTTGCATCTACGAGTAACACATTGTAGAACAAAGAAAGAATAACATCAGCCATAAAGTACAGTATGCCTTACCTATTGCAGTGCCACCTTGCTTCTTCTCCTCCAGTATAGATGCTAGGTCCTTCTGTTTGCTTAGCCTTAGCTTAGCGCAACTGGGTTCATGGTCCATGCTCTTCATCTTCAGTAACTGGTTGGCCTTTTTGATCTTCTGACTGTACTGTCTAGCCATGAGGAACACTCTGTTTTTGCCCTTATCCCCAAGCTCAAGAACCTGGTCCCCAGCTTCCCCACCCAGCAGCAGACTAGAGGAGCCAGAGTCCATGCTAGTAAACAGGGAATGAAGCCCTGAGTCCTTCGATGAAGGGATGTCCTCATCGTCTATCCGGAAACTTCCGCTGCTTAATCTTGCGAGTTTATTGCGAATGCTCTTCACTGTGCCAGGTTGAGGCTCAGGGGTAGGGGGCAGAGGAAGGGAAGGGGCTACAGGAGAAGATAATGCTCCATCACTCTCATCCAACTTAGTTTCTGGGAGGAGGTCTGGAGTGTTGAGGATAGGTATAGAACTAGATAGACCTGGAGGGGGATTAGAGGCTGGTGGGTTGGGTGATCCGGGTGCAGCACCAACAACAGGGATTGTTTTTGAGGGTAATTTACATGAAGAATCACTTGACTTTTGTGCAGAATTGGCTTTCTTATTTGGAGATTCTTGTGCTTTGCATTGGGAATCATTACTTCTCTGTTGCAACCTGGTCACTTTACTTGGGGAGTTATGTGTTTTTCTTGGAGAGTCTTGTGCTTTGTGTGAGGAATCACGTGCTTTTTTGGGAGAGTCCTGTGCTTTACATGTGTTGTCTGTTCTGCTTACAGGAAATGCAGCTGGAAGTCTGTCTGGTTTCTTTTCATTGTTCCGGATGTAGTTTTCCAAATCCGTCCAGATCTCATCCACTTTCTCCAATGTATGATCAGCTTCGGAAAGCTGAGATGTTTCAGTGTCTGAAATTGCAGCAGAGGGAATGTGGGACTGATCTGCCTCTGTTGTATTGGTAGGACAGATTCTTTCCTCAGATACAAACCCTCTTAAAATCTGGCTAGCCATGAGATCTACCTCAGATGTCTGCAAACTGTCTGGCTTTCCATCATCCATCTCAACTGCAAAGACTGGGGGCTCCTGAAAGACAATGGTGTCGTAGACATTCTCCTCATCCTCAACAATTTGCAGCTCACGTGTCTCAAATGGCTCCCCTTCTTGACCAGAAGACCTATTGCTCTCACATGAACTCTCAGTTTCAGTTGGAGTTATGATAACTTGAGGAGCTATCCTAGATTTGACCTCTGCTACCTCAGACAGTGCAGGGATAGCTTGATCCTTGCGGATAAGCCCCATGGCCTGAAGCTCCTCGTAACTAATGTTGTCATAAACATTCTCGATATCATCAATCGTTAACTGCTCGGCAGATGATGACCCTGAGATTTCATTGCTTGAAGACTCAGTCTGGTTGTTGGTCTCATCCTCTTGTAGGGCTCGCTTGTTAGGACTTAGTTGCTCACTTTGGTTTTCTCCAACACTGCTGGCCCTGCGAAGTGTTGTTCTGCTCCTGCTTGGAGGAAGGTCTAGGCATGATGATTTAGTCTGTTCAACATGCCAGCTACAGGGTCTTTCTGGATGGTCAGCAGTCTCATGGTCACTCTCGACATCATGACTGCTTGTATCGTTCTCCGTTGGCAGGAACATCTGATAGATGTCTTCATCATCATCAATTTGAAAACTCTTTTGACGAGTTGGAAACATTGCCCTCCGGACTCGATGATCTGTCCATATGTTTCGGAAAGAAGGTTGCTCTCCAGTTGCCAGCATGTTGCGTGTGTTGTATTCATTTCCGTCTGATTCAGGAGGTGCGGTCACCCGTAGGATTGGGGGGGTGATAACCTTATTTTGCAGGGACTCTTTAGCAGTCTGAATGAAAAATGAATAAAAACACTTTTACCATACATTATATTAGTGCTGCCGGAACTAAAATACAATTTTGATAACGACAATTTGTTTAATTATGGATTAATGAGATTGAGTTTTAAAAGCATGAGAGCATTCTCAGCTTTGCTTTTCTCAGTATAAATACAAGCTAACTCCATTCATTGAGACATGTTGCTAAATCTCAAAATAATTATCTATCACAATAATTAGTGGTGCGAACTATGTCCCAGCCACATCACGTGTCACCATGTCCTTACCTGGAGGTCTGCATGAGTAAGGTTGTGGTTTTTCCACTGGTCAATGCTGTCCACCGACACTTGCTGGTTTAGTCTTTTCCGGCTACCCTTCCCTGGCACTCTCAACTTCCCCCCAGAGCTCTGGATGTGCAAAAGTTGTCTCTTAGAACAATATTCAAAATCATTTTTATATTTGACAATAAGAGAGGTGTATGTCCTTGCAAATATTGCAGGCACAATGCTAAGGCATTGTCAGGACACTGCCATACAGTTGCTTGGGTGGTTTTGGTTTCTAGATATGCTTTTGGTCTCTTGTTCAGTTTTTCTCTTGGCAAGCACCACTAATTATCTTACAAACAACTGTACTTCTGATTTAGAAAACAGGCTAGGACTGGTCACGACTAGTTATCTTAATATGGAGTCAAGTGCCTTGCACAATGGACAATGGTGGTGAGAAAGACTGAAAAGACTGGCTGCATTTTCTCATTATTATGTTAGCAGCTCAGATCCTTCACCCTTAGCCAACTAGCATGTCCTTGTTTGCTGCTATTTTAACTGACCTCTAAGTAATTATTAATCAGGTGAAAATAAAAACATCAAATGCCAATTCAGACTAACCAAACCAGTCTCATCCTCATCATCAGCATCCTGTGGATGTGGCTCTTCGTCTACATCACTGTGGTCACCAGGGTCCAGAGATTCTTGTGATTCGCTGACAAGGCTACGGGATCGGCCAATAGAACCCAAAGTAGCCACAGGTGACAGCAGACTGACTCCAAAACTAGAACTCTGTGAGGAGCAAATATATTTACATTATTATTTTTTTTTTACTTGTTTAAGATTTCTCATTAGATTTGCATAATGGATTAATGCATGCATGTTATGTGTGGTGTTTTTTACCTTCTGTATATCTGGACTGGATACTACAGCAACAGTAAGGAAGAGAGAAAGAAAAAAATCATAACACATCAAAACATAATGTTTAAATGATTAAAATATTTTTTTTTTTTCAAACAAATGCCACTTACTTATATGTTTGGAGTTTTTCAATAACTTAGATAAGGGCTCTGATGATGAGACGAAAAGACATGTAGAGCAAGACAAACAGAGAAACAAAAAGAATGAGTAAAATGAATATCAATGAAAAATTATGTTTGTTTGTTTAATTGTGCAGTGGGTCTCACCTGTCTTCCTGCGTGCTCTCCGGGGCGAGGGACCCTCTTTAGTGTTCACTCTCTTGTCATCAGAGTTGTAGTTGAAACTTGGGTGGTCTGAAAAAAGTTAAGTAAAGTGTATGAAATCTAGTCATTGCAAACACTCATAAAATACCAAACACAGTGGTGTGTGGCTTTCAATTTGAAGTTTAAATAATACTTACTTGCGGTATCCATATCCAGAATGGCCTGCTTAGCCTGTGGAGACACAGAAAGAAAACTGACTTCCTCAAACACTAAGTATTTATTTGTGTGTAGTATGTGTGATAGTTTTTGAGGAAGTACCTTGAATTTATGCTAATTATAATTTTTTATTAAAATGCATTATTATGCAATTTTTTTTTATATAAAATATATATATATTTTTTATATAAATTAAATTAAAATTAAAATAACAAATATAAATAAAAAAACTGAAAGTGTTACAGTTATTTTATTACAGTAATGAGAATGTGGGTGAATAATGAACATGTCACAATGCAAAAATTGTGAATGGTCCTAAAAATAAAATCTTTTATTTTTTCTTTTGATTTTGAGGCAAAATATGATTCAGACACATTTATATGTGATTTACCCAACTAAAGGTAAATAAAAAACACATTAAAATTTGTCAAATCATGTAAATGAGTATAGAGTATACCTAAATATGAGTAAACGAAAAGAAATTTGCATCTTTTTCTCTGTGAAAATGTGAATTTTTGACAACTAAATGTCCTCTGGGTGGCGCTACACCTTCACTTCTGTAAGTACAGAAACTTCTGCTTCACCTTCGAAGTTCTTTCATTCTCTTTGAGATGTGAACTATTTTATCATGACGTAGTTGAGTGTGAATAGCCAGATTTGGCCACAGCTGCCTACTCACTGAGCACATTGTACAGAAGTAGAGTTAGGACAATATGTGTGTGTGCATGTTCTAACCTTGGCCGGTATTTTGGCAGGATGGTTTTCAAGGATCAGTCGTTTTAGATGCAGGACCCACGTTCTCTTGTCCTGTTGAGACTTTGCCTGAAAGTGGATTAGAGATATATTAGCACTATCTGACACACCTCTATAAAGCTACTGTGACCGAGTCATCCCGCAATCAAAGAACATCAACACCAATCATCAAAATCAAAACAAACACTTTCATCAACTGGGTGAACTTCAGCACAATCAGTAACTAACATACAGATGTGATCGACTGGAACCGCCACTCACCAGTGACGCACTTGTACACAGCTCATTTCAAAAGAAAGTAAACTCTCTGATTTTTCATTACAGTAATGTGGTTGAAAATAGTTTTCTCTGTGTTCTAATGACACAGGTGGATGGATGGATGTTCTGTTTCATAACATCTTAGGGTTAAAGCTGAACATATGACTGGGCATGTATTCACTGAGATAACAGTGAGGCATCCAATCATTAGGACACGAGGTGATTTATACGCACGTTCTGTTCAGTACACGGCACCATATTTATGACTACTCGGCTGGCGTCCAACACACAGGTCAGATGTAACGGCACTGGCTTTAGGCGAGACTCATACCGTCACTCACACACACACACTTATGTGTGCGTATATACATACATGCTGAAGCCTGTTGGTGGGTGGGTGTGGTTTTACTAGGGTAAAGTTCAAGGCGATTGGCTATCCTTCAGAAGTCTGGCCTCATGCTAAACATTCCACTGTGTTTAACATAACCTGCCGATTTTCGGTTACGTGGTGTGTGTGTGTGTGTGTGTGTGTGTGTGTGTGTGTACATGTGTCTGTGTGTAAGTTTGAAAAATTACCTGCACAGTGTGTTGAAGTTTGGGGTTCTTGTAGTGGAACACACTGAAGCTTAGAGGTTCTTTAGGAATGACTTCTACCAACATTAGGTTACAGCACTGCACAATTGTAGAGATGAGAATAAACATAGAATAGAGATTATAGTTACTCAGTGTTCCAAACATTTGATAGAACCATGACAACTTATGCACATTTCATTTACACACTGTCAGAAAAACAAAAACCCTTTACGGTTACAACGGCTTCTCACTGAGGCGGCACCCTCAAAGCCAACACCTTGTAACTTAATTCTTCAGCCCCAAAGGGTGTATATTAATACTTTGGAGTAGTAATATATTGCTAGTAAGGTAGTAATATGTACTCTTATGGTACTACTATGAACCCTTTAAATAAGAAGCAAAGGTGTCACTTTGAGGGGACAAGCTTGGAAAGTTAAATAAACCCAGTTTATTTTTTGGAGCTGGTCAAAAGTGGTAAAATGGACATCATTGTGAGTGCTATCCGGAGCTGTTTACTGTAGTAGCAGCATGATGACGTATTTGTGCCTTCGGATTTTCCACCATGCTTTATATGCACAGAATGTCACTTGTCTTTGCCAAGGATACAGTGCAAGAGACGCAAAGAATGCAAGCTGCTCTCTGAAGGTCATAATTCGGAGACAAGCTCAACTTGTACGTCATTATTCGCAGTTTACTTGAATGAATGAATGAAAGAGGTATTTATATAGCACATCTCCTATGTACTGCTGGACACCCAAAGCGCTTTACAATCAATGTCAGGGTTTTCCCTGTTCCATTGTGCTCAACCACCACCAGTGTCCAGCATCCACTTGGATGAAGCGACGGCACACACACCAGCTATAGGTGGAGAGGAGAGAGAGAGTGATCGAGCCAATTCAGTGGATGAGGATTATTAGGAGGTCATGATAGGCAAGGGCCAATGGAGGGAATTTGGCCAGGACACCGGGGTTACACCCCTACTCTTTACAAGAAGTGCAATGGGATTTTTAATGACCACAGAGAGTCAGGACCTCGGTTTAACGTCTCATCTGAAGGATTTTTGCGAGAGTTAGTTTGGATTCCCTTTTTACCAATCGTGAACAGTGCAAGGGTTCATTTGCTGGGTTCATTTGAACACAATTGCACTATACCACCTTTTGAAGTGGACTCAGGGGCAGTTTGTTTGGTAACACCCAAGTTTGGAAAAACATTTTCACACCAACCAAACTCGGTCATTTCAACTGTGAAAGTGCCCTTAAGGACAATAGCTAGTTCAAGTTGGTCTAACTTGTTAATCAGCTGGGCTACCGGCTGATGAGGACAAGGCTGACCTGGTGGAGCACCTTGGCAAAGTCTAACTACCAGCAAAAAGAAAGCTACCATGACCTGAAAAACAGCTTGACCTCCTTGACCTGGTTGTCCAGCAGGTGAAACTAGCATACGTATATGGGCTCTCACCAGGATGTGGGCCTTGTAGGTGTAAGTCTCCTCGCGTTTCTTGGTGATCAGCAAAAGTTTGTCGAACAGGAAGAGCGTTCTCTCATTTTTCGCTCTCTGGATGCGGAATGTTCCCTCGAGAACCAGCTCGCCATAACCAATCAGATCAGGTCCCTTCCAGTTAGTCAACAAACTCTGAATCTCCTGAGAGAGAGAAAGAAAGGAAGAGCAGAAGAGGAGGAATGTTACTTTCCACGCACATGACTTTAGCCGACAGGCAAGTTGGGAATGACGTCCATGTCTGATGAGTCTCAAACAGAATGTTTTATTATCTGTTACCACACGCCCATAAAAAAGCGTGAACCCTGCAGCTAAAAACAATTTAAGGTAGCTAAGGTAGCTGATCCATGCTGATCATTTATTGCCATTTTTCTATTCAAGGACAGAGTCTCAATATTTGATCATCTGGACTAGTATCTGGTGACCTTGTGTGGTGCTGATATAGTAGACTAGAGTGTCCAATCCTGCTTCAGAAGGGCCACTTTCCCACAGAGTTTAGACCTGCTCCAACACATCCGCCTGGAAGTTTCCTCATCCTGAAGACCTTGATTAGCTGGTTTAGGTGTGTTTGATGAAGGTTAACCCCTCAGGAAGACTGTCCTCCAGAGGTAGAGTAGGACAGCCCTGTTGTAGACCATATACACCAACTTGTGCAAGCAAAAATCAGCTACCATGTTACCGACTCCCTGTCGGTTTCTAGGACTACGTTTCCGAAATGCGTCACAGGCCAAAATAGATGGTACAAACTCTTGGCACCAAAGGTTTCTACGATCTACTTAGGCTTACAGTGCTGTTGGAAAATGCAGCCCAGTGTGTATATGAGTGTGTGTAGGGTACACAAACCTGCAGCCTCACTGCATGCTCGTGTTTTCTCTTCATGTCATTGATGTGCCAGGCCACCCTTTGCATGGTGTCGATTGCCTCCTGGATCACGTCGTACATCTCTGAATCCTTCTCCAGATGAGTGGCGATCTCCTGCAAGACACCAGTGCATCTCTGACCTCAGATCATTGCCATGACCATCTCTATGTGTGTGTCTTTATGTACAGGTGTACTACGGTCTTTGTGTGTAAAAGAAGATGGTTCTGTGTGTGTGTACTTACATGCAGTAGTAGATGGTACTTTAGGATCCTCTGGACAGGTTTAAGCAGGTAGGAGCCGAGAGGAAGGGAGTGTTTAAGACTCTCCTGGCGCTCTCGCAGAAACTTTGCCACCGTTTTGTTACGCATGCACTCTGTTAAGACAGCAACGGACCTGCAGATGCATAAAAACACACCGCCAATAAAAATGTTTCTTTATTTATATCTACTCACAGACTTCAGCAGATATGCACAATATAAACAGGTCAAACACACATTGTTGATTATATATCCCTGACAACCAAAAATTACATAAGCAATGGCCAAAATACATTTAAGTGCATTTAAAATGTCTGGATGACATTAGATACAAAATAACTTTTGGTCAACTGGTGATTTGGTGAAGTCGGTTCTGCTCATGTTCACACAGATGTTCTAGTAAAGTAAGCATATGTGTAGGTTACGACAATAACTATGAATGGGATGCATCAGTTCACAGCCTCAGTCAGTGTCACAATGCCCTTGAACAGTATATTATCATTTATAACCCAACAAACTTTTGTGAAACGTTTTGCTTGAAATGTGTGTATGTCCTAAACTGTTACCCTCTAACATTACACTTGGTTGGATGCTATCAAATTCATTTACATTCAGACATTTTTAAAAGTGGCTTAAAGAGATAGTTCACCCAATAATGAAAATTTGGTCAACATTTACTCACCCTCATGTTGTTGGAAACCTGTATAACTTTATGACTTTCATTGTGCAGTTTTTTCTGTGGCCTATGTTGTTTTGGACCCCACTGATTTTCATTTCATGGACAAAACAGTTGAATCATTCCTCAAAATATATATTTTTTTGTGTGTGTGTGTGTGTGTGTTCCATGGAAGACATTTGGGACAACATGACGGTGAGTAACTGATCAAAGAATTTTTATTTTTCTAGTCTTGGTTGATCCAAAGTGTCCAAAACTTTTTGGAGGCAAATGTACAGCATATTACTGCATAAATAAACAAACACACAGACATGCACACACACAACAAACACACATGTGTGCATGGTTGAGAGATTAAGGTCGGGCCCTTCTGTTAAAACACAGATTTTACAGTTTATTGGATCTGCTGCCACGCCTCACAAAGCACTGGGACAGATAGACGTGTGTGTGTGTGTGTGTGCGCGCGTGTGTGTGTGTGTGTGTGTGTGTGTGTGTGTGTGTGCGCGCATTCCAGTGTCCTGTGCACAGACTTCACATTGTCCCAATGGGAAATATGACCCGAGTATCACTGAGATACAGCTATTGCTTTCAGGAGTGTTACTGTATGTGTGTGTGTGTGTGTGTGTGTGTGTGTGAGAGAGAGAGAGAGAGAGAGAGAGAGAGAGAGAGAGAGAGAGAGAGAGAGAGAGAGAGAGCGTGCCATATGACCTTGGTTGGGGTCAACAGCTGTGTGAGGGTGTGGAAAGAGGGTCTCCATGGCCCAGACAAGAATCCATTCACACACACACACACACACACACACACACACACACACACACACACACCTTGCAACATCTGATGAAACTACTACGAGTCACTTTTATTTTCTCTTAACATCAAAAGTAGGACCCGTGACAGCACGTGCTGCACCAGTGTGTGTGTGTGTGTGTGTGTGCGTGTCACCGTGATTTTTCCAAGTAAGACATGTTCCTGGATCAACATATTTTGTTGATCCTGGAATAACATTACTGTCCCAAAATTTAGTCCTTACCCTATCCCTACCCCTAAACCTAACCCTACCCATAACTTTTCCCTAAAATCAGAGGGAAATGGTAGGTGAATAACACCTCATCCTGGAAGCACGATATTGAAGCACCTCATCCTGGTTCTAAGCCTTGACATAAACTGTAAACCTGTCCCTCAAATTTGATTGGTTGATTGGAGAGTTGGTCCAGGATCAACAAAGATGTTACTCCAGGAACATGTGGTACTTGGTGAAATCACGTTCCCCGTGTGCACGCATCTGTGTGTTTGATCAAAATTAAAAGAAAAATGGGTGTGTGCGACATTTTTCTAGGGAAAAGTGTTGCATATCAATGCTTTTGTTGAACTTTGTCATATTTATTCAAATCTCTGCACACATACATGCACCCAAAGGCAAATGTATTTGACACATATTCACGTTAATCTCCAATAACCTTTACTGAAGGCCTCAACACTGTTCAGCTACAAAAACAGTGACGTTCTCTTTATATTTTCATCTCTGATTCTCACTCGCTCACCTATTAACACACCAAAACAAATGTTTGTAAAGTTGACCCAATGCAATGCTACGCTGTTTCAAAGGAACTTATCTCACAGCTGCATGTTTATATTAGTATGGAATAAATATTGCATGCATTTTGATTAGTCTGGTCCACTTTGTCCACAGTAGTGTCAGTCTATTAAATGTGTTTTTTTTTTTGTTTTTTTTTTTAAAGTGTGGCCTATGCAATCAGAAATTGTTTCACAGAAGTAACTGTGTAACCCCTCATACTTCTACTCATACTTGAAATTAAATATAAATAAAAACATTCTCTTTCAAAGATTTGATGCACTAATTTGGCAAACTTCAGAATCCAGTTAAGCTCCCCTTACTAGTGGAAGTTGTGCGGCAGTCTTGGGCTGCGTTCCAGTCCAAAATTGACATGCCCTTCACTCGCTAACTACCCTCCGTCTCGTTCACTCGGATGTCTGTCATTGCTTACGTTGCACGAGTGCCCACTACTGGCGGAAACTGCAACGGGCTGAACTGGAACGTCCTAAGCCCTTGATCACTTGGATCAGCTATGGAGTTGATTAATTAATTAATTAATTTTTCCCTTTAAGAATTTGTTTAATGCAGCATCCAAATGTATATAGGTGTGTTTTGGTTGTTTTAAATGAAAAAAAAATATATATAATTAATATAGCATTGAGATGTTTGTTGTGGTGGTGATTTGACGAGATATGTGGTGACGTCACAATCGTACTGCATTGTGGGACATATAGTTGCCTGAAGTGTACATATGAAGTAGACTCGGTCAAAATCAAGGGAACGAGGGTCTGTCCGTATAAACTTCTCTCGTCCACTTCATGAAGTGGAACGCACTTCAAAATGGCGGCAGGGATTCCCCCGAGGTGAAGTGCTTAGGGAAGTTCACAAGTTCGTGTCTAAAAGTGGACTGGAACGCAGCCTTGGATTTTCTTTTACTGACACCTGCTGGCTAGCAAATGTGTTTTTAACTCTTTCCCCGCCAGTGTTTTTTTAAAGAGGCTGTTTTTATTCTAGCTTAATGCATTTTTTTCAACACTTGAATGTGGGTAAAAAGCAGAGAAAATCACTTTATTTGTCAAAGACCACATCTGGATCAGATTCAGAACGCTGATCAAAACACAGATGGAGTAGATCGAGTCCATCAACACCCCAAAGCTTCACAGTCCTGTCGCTCGTCCTGGGTCGACATTTCATTCAGTAACATTAGGCAGTTTTGATTTATATGCTGTTTAATGTTGATGATCGTGTTATTTTACATATGCATCTGCTTACATATGCTATGGCTTGTTCCTGCTTCTTTTTCACATGTGTTTTGATCTGGAGATTCAGTTCTCTTTCAGAAGATGTGTAATAGCGCCCCCTACCGTATAACAGTGAAATCACGGAAAACCAGAAATTTCTGTTAATGGCGGGGAAAGAGTTATAACTATGTGGGTTCAACAATAACACTGACGTTTGTCGTCACATAGATGGTAGAGTAATAACGTCTGCTAAATAAACTGTTTGAGATCGAATTAATGTCAGATTATTGCTGTAAATAGCGAAGACAAATCGCGGGTTTAATTACGGGTTCATCTCATACACTGGAGTTCATGTATACACATGGACACCTTCAAAAATGGTGCTTTCCTTCTCCTGACAAAGTAAAAGACACTGAATGAAATTTGTATCTATATGGAATGAAAACTATAGATTGTATTGCATGTCAGCTTATTTTGCTCAAGAAAAATTATATGTTTACGATTCTAACTTTGCGATGCTGCTTAAGGCTCCAATATTTCAGAGGACGAACTGGTGTGACATAATTTTGAACAAAATTAGACCAAATCGAAGTTTGTTTGGTGTACGTTTCGGGAGTTTGAAACAGCTAGTAAACACTAGTTTAACTACTATTGGTCTGTGGCGATGACGTAATAGAGTGGTGTTGGGATGTTCGCTAACAGTAAACCACTGGTCAAGCGAAGAACGGAAAAAAAAGCTTTATGTTATTTTATAAATAATTGTATATTATTTATATTTTAGATTATATTGGGGCCTTTATGAATGTTCATTGCAACTATGTTTTTCAGGAAACAGCGAATCGTTAAACTATGATGGTAATGATGCAACTTGCCACCATATAGTTGGCTAACTATGCTTTTGGGAAGCACACCCCTGTTCATCTTGGTGACCACCATAACTATAGTATTCATCTCATCTTTAGGGGTAAAATAAGTGCAAAAGGTTACTTGTAAATGTAATAAAGAAAGGGGCAGATTGGACAGGTGATAGAGAGAGACGGTGAGACGGGGTTTCCCTCAGGGGTGAACATATAGAAACAGACTCCTAGACTCCAGTAGTGTTATACACAACATAATATGACCACACACTCTCACATGTCTCACATTCCACACACACACACACACACACACACACACACACACACACACACACACACAGGCATCTGAGACAGCCATTGCTCTTGAAGACTTATAAAGCTCTGTATTGAGTGAAAGATGGTGACACACAAACCAAAGGAAGTGAACTACAACCACAAACCACAGGACATATTTCTCACCTTGGGTAATTTGTGCAGTACTGTGTGTATATGTGGAAGTCTTCACTCTGAAAAACAATAAGGAAATTAGGATTAGTTACTCAATGGAAGACATGGGGGTCAGCCAAGGAAAATGACTAGATAAGCATATATAAATAATACCTTAATGAAAAATAATGCAGAAAGGGTTGTGTGACGGTAAAGGGACAAGCAACACGCTTCATTTTAAATACTTTAAAGGGTTAGTTCACCCAAAAATAAATATTCTGTCATCATTTACTCACCCACATGTAATTAAAGGGTTAGTTCACCCAAAGATGAAAATTCTGTCAGTAATTACTCATGTCGTTCCAAACCCGTAAGACCTGCATTCATCTTCAGAACACAAATCTGAGAGCTTTCTGTCCCTCCATTGACAGCTACGTCAGAACGTCGGCTCACTATTGGCCAGCATCACACACATGACCAGCATCGGCATCACACGCATCACACACATGACCAGCGTTGGCCAATAGTGAGCCTACATTCTGACGTACGATACTTTGCGCACAAAAAGTATTCTTCATCGCTTCATAACATTAAGGTTGCATAACATTCACTACTGTAGTCACATGGACTATTTTAACGATGTTTTTACCACCTTTCTGGGCCTTGAAAGTTGCAATGACGTTGCTGTCAATGGAGGGACAGAAAGCTCTCAGATTTCATCAAAAATATCTTCATTTGTGTTCTGAAGATGAACAAAGGTCTTATGGGTTTGGAACGACATGGAGTAATAATGACAGAATTTAAATTTTTGGGTGAACTAACCCTTTAAGTGGGTCAAAAAGCACTCGAAAGTTCGGCTAATTGCATTGAATACAAATTTAAACTATAATACATTTTCATTTAGTTGCAATTAAGTGTCCCAAATCATTACATTCCGTTCGTACTTAAGTATATTCTTTTTTTTTTAAAATGCTTTTCATTAATGTATGCTAAAGTGTACTTCTTTCCACAAGGGTATATCAACATTTAGATGGCAGTGTCAGTGTGTGTATGTCTGTTTGTGCACATAAGCTTGCTTGCTCTGAAAGGTCACATCAGGATGGTGCGTTACAGCACAAGGTTCAGAGCGCGCGCGCACACACACACACACACACACACACACACACACACACACACACACACACACACACACACACACACACACACACGGCGGTCGCAGTGACTGTAATAAGAGTCCTGATGTTATGTTTACAGTAATGCTAGATGTGAGCGTGCTCTGATTAAATCTCTCTCTTCTCCTCCTTCATCTGGAGTCTTTTGCTCTCTCATTCTGCCTATATGAACATCAAAGAACTTGGAAAAGTACAGAGAGTCTGAGTATCAAAGAGCCGTTTATCCTCTTCCTCTAATATCCCGTCTCTCGCCGCCCCCGCCAGCTTTCACATCTGCCCTCTCTCTGTCCGTACACACACACACACACACACACACACACACACACACACACACACACACACACACACACACACACACACACACACACACACACACAGGTAGCTTTATTAGTGAGTGTGTCCTTGCATAAATGCTGTGACCCGAGTGTAAGGTTCTCCATGGGAAAATGTCTAAATTTTCTCCTGTTTTCTAAAGTCTGGAACCAGATGTGTGCTTACTCTTTGATAATGCTAGTTGTCTTCAAGTCATACACACGTGCCACAATGTCAACATTAGCCTAATGGTCAACTTAGTTTCGTGTCAGAGCTGTAACTGTATCATGCATTTTGGTGTGAATGGGCCACTGCATTGACGTCAGCATCCAGGACCAGAACAATATTTGTTACTTTAGGGTTTTATAAGCTTCTGTCAGAACTGCAAACAGCAGGTGGAGGATCCTCACTGTTCTCAGAGAAATACACTGAGTCAGCGTGTGGTGTCCTTAGAGAGAATTGAATTGAATTGAATTGAGAGAGAGAGAGAGAGAGAGAGAGAGAGAGAGGGGGGGGGGGGGGGGGGAGAGAGAGAGAGGGGGGGGGAAAGAGAGAAAGAGAGAGAAAGGACAGTGTTCTCAAGAAAGCTTTGATAGGAATCAGAAGTAATAAAACCTCTCACTTTTACTGGAATCCTGAAGCTCCTTTGTGATATCAATACCACAGAACTGAGTAATGCCTTTAAACGCACACACACACACACACACACACACACACACACACACGGTTCTGGGAGTATTTGCTGATGATGACTAACCTTTATCAAGAGGACTGACCGATAAGCACAAGCCTTTAAAGAGCTTATTTTCTTCCTGATTTAACCTATAAATGTTGTTTAGTTTTTATAAATTAATGTGTTATGTTGATCAGCGATATTAACCCTTTCACGCATTGAGGTCACTACTGTGGACAGCTACTCAACAAGCATTTTCTTGCATGGGTTTTGATGGCATAGCTGCACATTAACCTCTACAGTGGACCCTGGTGCATCGTCATATACATTGCCATCAAGTGGCAAGACGTTGTGTGTAGATTTTTCCCCTCTGAACCCAAAATGCCCGTCAGAAATGCCAAGTTGCTCTGGAATATCCATCCATTCTATCCTAGGAGACTCTTGCAGGTAAAAATGGTAGCATCTAGAAATATCTAATGAGTCACATCACAGTAACATTTTCCAAGTATTGATTTTAGATGGCCGTCTGCAGGAAGCTAGTTATTTTAGTCGATAAAGTTTTGAATATGGATCGCTTCACTTCAGAAGGCCTTTATTAACCCCGCAGATCCATGTCGAGCACTTTAATCATGAATGGATGCACTTTGATGGACTTCTAAAGTCAAACAGCCATTCCCTGCCATTATAAAGCTTGGAAGAGCCAGGACATTTTTTAATATAACTCTGATTGTATTTGTCTGAAAGAAGAATGTCATATACACCTAAGATGGCTTGAGGGTGAGTAAATCATGGGCTAATTTTCATTTTTGGGTGAACTATCCCTTTAACTTCAAAAAAAGTAACGTGATTAGGCAATGTATGTGACTTGTAATGCATTATGTTTAATACAGTATCTCTTCAGTTTAAACCATAAACGCATATTGTCCACTCAAGTGGACATCTGAAAATTCCCTGGATAAAAGTATAATCATATACTGTATTACATCTACAAAATTCAAGGACAAATGTCCACGTAATAAATTAATTGATGTTTTTATATTTGCATTCTAGACCTAGTTAATTCCCTTAATTATTATATGCTCTTAAAAAATCAACTCCAGGTGACAAATATTGAAATTTGGGACACTTTTTCGTCCCTTGTAAACATATGCACAGATTTAGGTTCCTTTTATAAACTCAGAGCCATATTAGTTAATTGGCGTTGTTCATAAATATCATATTTTGATGTTCTGATTTCAAGTTTGTCAGCAAAACACACTCTTATAACCAGTTACAAACACTGACCACAAAGTGTGTGTCTGAGTGAAAGCTTGTGTTAGCGTATGTATGCAACGAGAGCCGGGCTGAGAAAGGAAACCATGTGTGTCAATCAAAGCACCAATCAGTGTATCTCTCTGTGGTTTCTCAAACAGTGTTTCCCAGGCATGAACATACCCAGTACAAGCAGACCTCCGAAGGCCAGTTTGACACTCGGGCTGGTCTGGGTGTGTGAGTTCTCGTGGGCCTCACTCATTTGCACTGTGTAAATTGTCAGCCCCCTGCTAACGCCACATTAGCACAACAATAACCCGAACAAAACAAAGCAATTATCACACAAAACCACAGGAAAGAAAACCACAGAAACGAGTTGCATTCCAGCAGCTGTTAATTAGAGCTATAAAACAGCTAAACATACTCAAGTATGTGTTATTATGCCAGTCAATGGAGACTCTTGAGGTAGGAAACTAATTCTAACATGTAATAGGCATGATAGAGATGCTGACTGTTTATCTGTGTGACCGTGTGATAGTTTTGAGCATGTGTGAGCTTTCTTCATAATTTTGTATTTGCGTTTCATGAAAGAAAGACAGTCTTAAATAAAAGTTTGTATGAACCTGAGTGTGAGTTTTGAGTGATCTTTAAGGTTTGTCTGTGTGAAGAAAAGACAAGAGTTTTACCTTGGCTACGAAACACTTTGCAATGGCAACTGGGTTGGCGTTACACTTCTCCAGGTCATGAAGCAGATCACTAAAACACACACACACACACACATTGGTTATATATCATTACTCACACACGTAGCCGGCTGATCCGTGCTCTGTATTGTAGGCCATGAACTGTAAAGGAAAGACCCACTTCCATGAATGAACAGCATTGTGAATGCATGTGTGGTCACTTCTGCATTGCAGTCATATGAAGTAACACTGTGAATGTGTGTGGGCTGAATTTGGAGAGAGTCTGGCAAAATGTGCAGGTGTGTGTGTGTGTGTGTGTGTGTGTGTGGTCCGAAGTGAGAGGAACTGAGGGAAGAGATGGCAGCAAATTCAACAGACAGTCTAAAACAGAAGATCTTCCCTCAGCAGGCCATCAAAGACACTTTCTCTGAATATGGTACACGTGACACTCCTAAAGCAAGCCGTGTTGTTCATTTCTGTAAAATGGTGTTTAACCTTCAATGGAATCAATGAGATGTTTAACCTTCGTCAACCTCAGGGGGCAAACTAAATGTTATATGAGCTGAATATTATCTTTATTTTCATTAATATGAAGTTACCAACTTCACTTAAAGTTACCAAATGATGGACATTGTCAGTTCTACCAATAAACATCAGAATTATACAGACCAAATTAAAATTAAATTAAAAAAACTATACCAGACTGAATGGGTTTGCAAGTAACAGGGTTGTAAATTTACCTTAATCTATCACTCACTAGATATTCGATGTGTTGGGATTAAATGTTGACTTCTAGCTTCTGATGAGCATACATTTTCCATGAAATTCACAAAATAAAAACAGTTTGAAATCATTTAATGAATTAATTGTGCTTAATGAATGTGTTCAAAAGGTAACAGGACTGTGCATATCTAAATAAGTTTGGTCATTAAATTTAGTTTGTAAGAGTGAATTAATCAAATAGCAAATTATTAAATGATTATTTTCATTCAAAGTGTGACGCGGTTGTATGGTTTTAATTGTTGGAAATGATAAGAACCTGTTAAGCACCACCATATGAAGGTGGTATGGTAGTTTAATTGTATGGACAGAATAGTTTACCTAAAACATTTTTTTTAAAGCCTAATAGTTCATGGAAAGTGGCAAACACCCATCACACTTTTCTAACAGATGCGCTTGTCCCTGAAACGAGCAGGATGTGTCCGTGTACCTGTTAAAACGGTAGATGTCACGGATATTTCCAAATAAAGAATTCCTCTCTTCATCTCCCAGCAGCAGAAGAGACTGGTTGCTGATGCAGTCCAGGTAATCCTGTGGAGAAACAGATGAAAGGATGAGTAATCTCATCAGGGGTCATGTGAGATGGGCATCAAACAGGGTCCTGCCCCCCCCCACTGGCTTTGGGCTCTTCAGGGTTTGACGTATTTAGACAGACCTGCTTCATCTCTCACATCTGACATTAACATTTGCGCATCAGTAGATTAGCTATGTCCGCAAGTTATGTAAAGTACTTAGGGAGCGACACTTTGATGCACATAGTAAGGATCAAAGAATGGTATTTTCCATATCCATTATGCAAATTATACAATGGCCGGGACAGTCAATGATCTGTGGAATCTTCTTTCGGAAATGTATCTTAAACATTTTTATTCAAAGCAAAGTTTTCTCTGATATACTTCTGACACATTACGTACATGAAGATATAAATAATGAGTTTAAACAAAATTAGTTCAAACAATTTGCTGTTGCTTTAGTTTCCTCTTCAGTGAAAGCATTCATAAGCTTCATACGCATGTTCATCGTCAGGTGAAAATATACACTTTTATTAACTAATAACGTAACTTTTGTTGTAACTAAAAGGTTGTGTGTAAACTCTTGAAATGTTCCTCATGTCAGAGGTAGAATCTTGAAAACTGTATAAATGTACTTTAACCCATAAAACCTTTTGTTATCACTTCCTTTGGGGGTTTCAAGGTTTAAAGGAACACGCCGACTTTTTGGGACTTTAACTTATTCACCGTATCCCCCAGAGTTAGATAAGTCCATAAATACCCTTTTCATCTCCGTGCGTGCCGTAACTCTGTCTGACGCACCCACCGGTAGCCTAGCTTAGCACAAAGACTGGAGGTAAATGGCTCCAGCTAGCATACTGCTCCCAATAAGTGACAAAATAACGCCAACATTTTCCTATTTACATGTTGTGATTTGTATAGTCACTCTGCAGAAGTAGCAATGCTTCGCCTTCTGAGAATATAGTTCCCAGTATGGATACGGTTAGAAGATGGCTGCTTATTTGGAGCAGTATGCTAGCTGGAGCCATTTACCTCCAGTCTTTGTGCTAAGCTAGGCTAGCGTCAGACAGAATTATGGCACGCACGGAGATGAAAAGGGTATGGACTTATCTAACTCTGGGGGAATTAATTAAACAAACGTGGCCTTGTTTTTACTTGAACGAGGGAACAAATTAATACAATGAATTTGAAAAGTCTTGGACACGTTTGAGTTTCAGCAAGAACCAATGAGGGTGAGTAATTAATGACAATTTTAATTTTTCATTTTTGGGTGAACTAATCCTTTAATTCATGGCCACAATATGTAAATACTGCACTCTAAAAACCAAATACAAAGCATTGGCTGAGACAGTATTGTTACCTCCCGTCCAAAAAGGCAGAAGCTGCATTTGGTGATACCAGTGATACAGAACATAAACACCACCTTTGAGTTGCACAAAGAGGCTTTCATACACTAGTTCTGTAGAAACACATCTATGTACTGTTTTCTAAAGAACATATCGCTACCTGAAATGAAGAAAGATCAGCGTGATTGATTTTCAAAATAGTAAGCAAATTATGCTTTGTTTACGGGTTGTTTATCTGCAGTCCTAGTTTCGGTTTCTCTTTTTGAATGATGAATATAGACTACCGATACCCGCTGATATAGACAGTTATTTCCTCATACACAGACGCAGCACGCAAGTGTTTGTCGCCACTAGCTCTTTTAAGTCGGCTTGGTGTGTCACGGCCTTAAGGATGGAGGAACAACCTGAATGAACTACAGAAGCCCCCAGTGAGCTCTCACAAAAATATAAGCAAACAAAGCATGTCAGAATCTGTATTTGTGCTGTATCTTCTGCTCCGCCCTATATGCGATTGTCTCTCTCTTTGGATGACAGACGAGATAAGTGATTCTTTCACTCAGATACAAATCTTTACCTGAACACCCCCAGGCAGTGTAAAATAATCATTCTGTGTCTACTCTAAAACACACCCTGTGTCAACACCCCGTGTCAACACCCCGCTCACACATAAACACAGACCTAGAGGTTTGTCTCATTTTTAAAACTGAGAAATAATGTGATGCTATCACCCCAGGAAGTTAAAAAAAAAAATTTTAAAATTTTTTTTAGTAATTAAACTTTTATTTCAGAGAGTTGCCAAGGCAACATTTCAAACTTATCATCTAATATTTATATTTTATTTCTTTTATTTCATTTCAGCTTTATTTCAATTAAAGAAAACAATTTAAAAAATAATTTTAGCTTAAGTTTTAGTTAGCAATAACTTACCGTAACATTTGCATGCTATTTTAAACTTTGCGGTCAGATTAAGAGAATCATTGCGATAAAATGCTCACGATTTTCCATTCTTTGCAAAGACAGAGCAAAAATCTGCACATTAGATATAAACATGCTAAAACTTGTTAAACCAGGGGTCTTCAGCTGAGGATCCATGATTTCTAGGGGTCCTTTGTGTTACTGCAGGGGTCCACCAATTATTGTTGGATCTCAAACTAATTTTAAGTTAAATTCAACCAAAGCTAAAATTCTGCTAAATGTCCCTCACTCATTGACATAAGTAAATTAAGATTACAATGTAAGGGGTTCCAGTGTGAAGAATACTAGATTCATATTTCTAAAAGAAAACATCATTAAATTACATAAAATATGTATTAATATTTATAGCAGTCTCATGTGTTTCTCTTTTAAAGTTGTTTTCCTAACCTACTTTCCTCTGCTTTATCTGTCCTCTCCATCCATCCTGCTTTCCTTTTGTTCCATTCTGTCCTCAAACCATCTATCACTCTCTTAGTGCCAGGGGGCCTGTGAATGTGTGTGTATAGAGGAGTAGGTGGGGAAGGGGTTTGCAGCCCCCCTAAAACTCTCCATCCTCACATTAACCGAGAAAGAGTGAGAAAATCAGGGCAAGGGTGAGAAGAAGAGTTTAGCATTCATCTCCTCGCTCTCTAGGTCAAATGACAGCCATGTGCACTTTAAATTTGACAGCTATATAAATCATACACAAAGAAACACACACACTCGTACTCAAACAGCTCCGGTACTCATGCTTTATGGGGATTGGTAGCCTGCATGGTTAAGGACAAAGGTTCAAGGTTTGATCTCAAGTATATGAGAAACCCACACACTGCAAGATACTTGCAAGGAATAGTTCAGCCAAAACTAAATGTTATATCATCATTTACTCGCCATCCTGTCATATAATAAATATGCTTGACTTTCTTCCATTGAACACAGAAGGAAATGTTATAGATGCTATCAAGCTCTAAAACAACATAAAAATGTGCTATAATTCAAAGAACTGAACTTTATCAAGACGTGTGGAACAAGGTCATGTTAGTGACAGCAAACGGCATTTGTTATTGCATATACATACATATGCACAACACTGCAAGTTTGAAGAATGACTTTAATCCTTTCCTTCTTACAGCTTGACGGTATGAATATGAATAACCATCCGCTTGCAAATGTATTAAATGTATTTAAAAGTTCTCCTCTCGTGTTCCACAGGACAAAAAAGTCTTATAAACATATTAATGGATAAATCTCATCAATGAAATTACTGACAAAAATGTTCGTTCATTCAATCGGTAACGGAGCAAGTGGATGTATATTTATGATTGGGTCATTGAATCGATCCTTTCAAAGCCGCGGATTTGTTCACGAAACACTGTGTGTTGCAGGTCCGCTGTGGCTTTCATTAGAACTATCATTTCATTGCAAAATTGAGTAAACTATACTGCCAATACTGTGTTTGCAATGTACGTCACTTCTTTTGATTTGTTGAGATGTATAAAATCAGTGTCACATTTGCAATCGTGTTGATATTCGGGTTATTCTTGTTATTTCAAGGTGGAGTAGAATTAAATGAATGGCAAAACAAAGCATTCAAAGCATTTTGTTCACATACCCCCTCTGTTACCTCACGTATACCAGTTTGGGAACCACTGCTATATAGTAGGCGAAAAACAGCATGTGACAAAAGAAGTATGTCCCTATTCATAGTATTTATAAAACAGTAGGTGACAGTACACATATCACGTACTACTTCCGTCGAGATTCTGAAGTGCGCACTTTACTTTCCCTTCACTATCCCATGAGGCCACAGGAGAGGATTTGTGAATGGAAGTGAAGCGGCGCAACTGACGCTGGTAGATCGCATGCAAACTTCAATTTTCTATTGAATGCACTAATTAAATAATATATTACCATTGTAAGGAACTGCACTGCTCTATTGTTTTTTTATTTAAAAATTCTAAGACAATACTGATATTGCACTATCCTCCCTCCTGCACTTTGTTTTTTCACTGTATTGTCAGAGAAAATGTATAACTGTATTTTGTTTTGACATTCTTTTCCTACTTTGTGTTTATATGTCAAGTGAGTGTTGTAGCCTGTTGTTGTCAATGAGTGTTGTAATTTGAGAGCCTTGTTGTTACCAAGTCAAATTCCTAGTTTGTCTCTGCAAACATGGCCAATAAAGTTGATTATGATTATGACAATGACAATGCGGCAAATGTACGGTAGTATGTCTGAATTTCACATCACACTATACATACTACGGACATTCATACTATATAGAACATACTTTTTAATGGTCGCGTATACAAAGTTTCAAACCAAATGTAGCACTTTAAATACAGTATTCGATTTCGGACGCAGTGATTGGCTATATGTCACGCTCAGGAAGATACCGCACATGCTTTGTGTCTTTCATACCTGGACTATACTGCGGAGGTCCTGGACGTAGGTTTTTTCCGTTTCAAGAATTTCCTCCACCACTCGGTCCACATACTGGACTTTGCGTCCTTCCGGCGACTGAATCTCTGCGTCCCCCTGATTGGTGGGTGTAGGTGTTTGTCTTCCTGACTCCTCCTCCTCCAGCTGTCGGGCAGGCACCAGCTCCAATCGGATGGCTCCAGAATCATGATCCCGCTCAGGGGTGGAGCCTAACACGGGCCGCCCCCCCAGCGAGCAGTGACTGTCCCGGGAGGAGGCGGACGAAGACGTGGAGCCGTAGCTCACCGGCCGGTCGTTGCAGTGCGTGGAGTCCATGCTGCGTGAGGAGCAATATCTCGGGGCAGAGTTTCTGATGGGACCTCCCGCCTGGCTCAGGACCGGCCCTGCAACAGGGACCTCCGGGAGTGGCGGTAAAACATCAGTGGAGAATGGATAATCTTCTGAAAGATAAAAAAGCCCAAAGTGGTTAGACGATATTGAAGGAAATTGCAATTTCCCATATCTTGTTAAATAATGTGATACGATAATGCGGTAACACTTTACAATAAGGTTCATTAGTTAACATGAACTAAGAATGAACAATACTTCTTTAGCATTTATTAATCTTAGCTAATATTAATTTCAACATTTACTAACATTATTAAAATCAAAGGTTGTATTTGTTAACATTAGTCAATGCACTGTGAACTAACGTGAACAAACAATGAACATCAGTATTTTTATTAACTAACATTAACAAAGATTAATACATACTGTAACAAATGTATTGATCATGATTAGTTCATGTTAGTTAATATTAACTAATGAACCTTATTGTAAAGTGTTACCGATGATTCTTTAAGTGTGCAAAATTAATTTGAATTATATTTAAATATGTTTACATTATATAATCAACATGCATATTTCACATTCTTTCTGGGAGAGCATCACTACAACTTCTGAAAGTGAACAGCAATATTTACTGTAGCATTGCATAAAAAGTAATGTCACAAATCAGACAATGTCATTCATTCTGAAAACACACAAAAACTACAACCCACTGCAATTGCATATTTGATTCCCAGAGTTAGATCTCAAAAACATCCTGAGAAACCCACAGCAATCTCTAGCATTTCTGTGTGGGAATACACACACTCGAAACCATTTTGGGTTTGTTCTTGTGACAACAGTTCTCAGGAGAAAGCTAAACTTTAACATTATTTTAGATGTAGCTATAATTATTCTTAGTCTCACTGTCCCATTATCTCAGACTAATATGTAACACACCAATAATAACAACATAGAACATTTATAACATTCATATTTCATAAAAAAGCTGTGAGTGGAAACTTGGTGTTGTGCTGTGTGCTTCTACACTGTAAAAAATTCAACTTACGTTTTGTATGACAAATTCAGTTTTTAAAGTTTATTCAACTATTTAACATGAAAAAAGTTGAGAAAAGTTGAGATAACTCAAACACGTAAGTTGAGAAAACTCAAAAATGTCCTGCAGCTGGTTGCCTTAAACTTTTAAGTTTTCTCAACTTTTTTTTTTTTTTACAGTGTGCTTGCTAATGGGTTTTTAGCATAATGCTAGGTGATTGCTTGGGTGTTTTGGGCAGTTGCAATAAGCGGACTCAAATAGAGACCGGATATCTTTGAGGGGGAGGGGGAGGGGGAGGGGGAGGGGGGGGGGGGGGGGACACACACCCTAGAAACCATGCAAAACACATTAGCAACCACATAACAACCCCCACAACATCTTAGCATTAATTTTAGTTTTATGAGCTTTTACTGCTATAGAGTGTGTTCACGTGTCTCTGATGTTGGGCATGATTCAGATGTGTCTTAAAACAGCAGTTGACAGGCACTCACCACATCACTTCAAGTGAATTACCATGAGAACACACACACACACACACACACACACACACACACACACACACACACACACACACACACACACACACACACACACACACACACACATGTGCATATGTGCACACACACACAGACACACACACATGCAGAGCCTTTCATACAAGAGAAAGGCCAGCACTGAAAGAGAGAGGCTTTAATGAGCAGATTAACGTGTAATGGAGACATTTTACTCTCTAGGTGAAATGAAAGAGAGCTCTGTGTGACCGTGTGTGTGTGTGTGTCTGCATATGCACGTGTGTGTGTGTGCACGTGTGTGGCTGCAGACTGTCTATTCTCACAACACTGTAAGACCATCCAAACGCACCCACTCCACACACACTAGCACAGGTGTGCACACACAATCAACTCAGTGTAACGTGGTAATTTTTACACTCCGTTGACACAATAGGTAAATTACGGCAGTGGAAAGGGGTAATATATACTGTGCATATGGGACAAAGTGAAGTGTTGAATAACAATGTTTCATACAATTCGCACCAAATCACATCATGGAAGCCAGTCAAATGCAACAAGTAATCGCTCTCCAACAACGAAACCATATAAAGGGATTCCAGGGAATTTAAGACTTTCTTTTTGTCTTGCAGTCAACCACATGTCTCCTTCTCAGTTGCCAGTTATGAATAATCACCGTCATTACTCACTCAACACGGAGCCATCTATATTATCCTGGGCTCCAGAAAAAAAGCCACATGATTGGCTCTTGATTGTCTAAGCAAGCTTCTGATTGGTTAATTCCTATGCATGCCAAACTCACACACTGACCCACTTTCACTAGACAAACAAACACAAAATGAGATGCGGCCACCAACAAACACAATCTCAAGTAAATGCATGCTTGTGTGTTGCATGTTTCCTGCAGTTTGAACTATTGGAGCTATGCATGAATGTGTCTGTATATGTTAAAGCCTTTTCATGCATCGGGTTCACTGCTGGTTGTGTGTTTTGGTGGGTCATGTTCAAGTAAAATAAACTTCTGTGGGTGTGTTTGTGCACTCTTCATGCACGAGTCTGTTTATTGTATGCTGTTCATTTTAATTAGTTTGTTGTGATTCAGTTTTGAACTTATAATTGAACTGAAAATGCTACTTTAAGAGTTACTTTAAGAGTTACCCTTCTGAAAAAGAAATGCACTTCTTTATGCATTGAATGTGCACTTGTAAGATACTTTAAACTTTTTAAAGTATATTTGAAAAAAACTGCACTTGCTGATAATTAACTTAATAATTGCACCTTAACAATTACAAATGCTTAATTACACACATTTAAATACATGACATAAAAGTTTCCATAGAAATGACATTAAATATTAAGCTTTTTAAGTATATTTCCATAACAAGTGCTCTTTAAATGTATGCTAAAGTGCACTACTTTTTCAAAAGGTTGTAATATAATTTGCAATTTGCTAAGTTCATTATTTCATTTAGCAAACAACATGTGCTCTTCATTTTATAAATGAAAACATATACATGCATTTACATTTAGAAAGGGATTTTCTTCTCTCACACAGGTCAAAATACTGTTGAACAAGGGGATGTGGCCAATATTAGCTGAAAAAAAGCATGAATGGACTGAACATCCACCACCAGGCATAAAAACACCTTTGGCATCCTAATATTAATCTTACATACTGTCCCATACAGTATGTAGCATCTACATATGCCAACTATAACTATACATCCCAACTGAACCTCATAAGTGACTTATTTAATAATTAAACTGAACTGTTTAAATTTGTGCCATGATGCCTTAGTGGTTGTAAAACTTATTTGTTGTATCTTGATAGAATCGGTCTCTCATATGTTTTCAGTCACATACACACTGGCTGTTCCTCTAATGGTCAATGGCAACTGTAGATGCTTGACAGCAAAGCAGCAAACTAGTTTTTGGAAGTGCTAATGACAACTACCTGAACCAGCTATGAAGAAGTTGCATAAACATAGCCACTGTGTTATAACAGCCAAGTCAAGGGGTAATCATTCTTACTTTTCGGATTCAAAGGAAACCAATCTACCTTTTTATGTTTCTGAGTTATGATCAGTCATAAAAAAAGATTACTAACTTGTGAGAGTACTTCACTTCCTTCCCGCATGATGAGGATGCCACAGCCCTCTCTGTTTTCAACAGCCCAGGACTATTACCAGCTCATCATTCCCATATAATGACCACTACTGTCTGCTGTAGCTCATATATACTGACGCTCACTGTGTTTTTGCTATGTTTGCCACAGCAGAATTTACAGTGCAGTTTTAATAATCAGGTCAAAAGCAAATCTCACAATGAGGACACAGACAAAAAGAGCACAAATCCCGGTTATTATACAAACATTTTTAATTAACTAAGTAGGGTTGCATTTGACTTTGTGATTTTACCTTGATTAACTT
This sequence comes from Squalius cephalus, assembly GCF_949319135.1. Taxonomy (NCBI): domain Eukaryota; kingdom Metazoa; phylum Chordata; class Actinopteri; order Cypriniformes; family Leuciscidae; genus Squalius; species Squalius cephalus. Next base: position 7,962,299 of record NC_137139.1, read on the forward strand.
GACCTGTACTCTTCATCTGTACAGTGCTATTACAGTTTTTCTCAGTCGCTTTGGTGCATTTCTCAGATCACTTGTTCGACCTCCACATCATCTAGTCACTGGTGCACATCGTAAAAGCAGTTTCTCCTTCTTTTGAACAAGTTGCGAATGCTTTGGTACATTGATAGGTTGCATCTCATGAACCTTCAATTGGCAAGCATATATACAGAGCTGCATGCAAAAGCAAAGTTTCCTGTGTTTGCCTTTCTAATGTTGTATTTTTCACCTTTGTGCCCCTATTTCTTTTTCTTTTCTGTATTACAATAATATTGTAATGTGTTTTATTTTTTATTTTTTTTTGTCTGACCACTAGTAAAAGTGAACTGTAAATCCTATCCAGTCTCTTTCGATCAATAACCCAATTTGTACTTTTGAAATGGATATATGACATACAGTACAGAAGAAGCGTTTTGTACACTTCAATACAGTAACTCATCCTAACTGTTGCCATAGTTTACATCAGGTGATACTAACAGAGAGCAGTGTTTTATTGACAATATAGTTTTATCCGTACACAATGACACAAGGACTTTTCATTCTGATGGCACTGACATGTTCATTGACACAGATATTTACTTTTGAGAGATGAACTAAGGATTTTGAGCAAGAGACTGGCTTTTGCAGGTAATCCATGGTGTTTTGCTATTTGTATGAATTGTTATGAGAAATGCACTTACTGTTTTGCAAATGTCGAGGATGATTCGAGAAATGTACCAAAGCGACTGAGAAAAACTGTAACATATTAATCACAACTCAAGGAAACAAAAGCACAAAGTACAGAACAACCACTCATAATAGACGAGATATGACAGCGTAATAGACTGAACATGTGATGCATACGCATGATATCACCTTTCTCACAAATTCATGTTTTTGTCGTTTACACAGAGATGATAATGGGATAGTTTTTCAAAAACTTGCACTTCAAACCCGTTTTCAAAAGTTTGAGTTTTCAGGCCCCCAAAACGCTGTTGTCGTGTAAATGAACGGCCAAAACGCATAAAAAGTTTCCTGTTTTTGGCTGAAAATGGTGTCGTGTAAACGGCCCCTCACCTTTGGTTTTGTTTTCAAAAAGCACATTTTCTAACGAACGCGGGAGTCCTTTTCTTTTCTGCTTGCAGTGCGTCAGTCACAATTGTCAGGAAAGTGAACAGAAGACACACAAACACACATCGAATCATATGTCATCAATAGCGGTTCACTTCCATCGAACCATACCGTAGTTCACATGAACTGTACCCCACACCACCCTTTTAATGTAGACTCGGGTACGGTTCGCTGGTGCGGAAAATAGTGTTCACATCATTCAGCCGAACCGAACTCTGATGCCAATCGAACCTGGGAGTGCGTAGTGTGAAAGCACCCTTCATTTCTTCGGCGTAAAGGCCCATTCACACCAACTATAAAGATAATCGTCCACACGAACGAATGATAGCGCATGTTCTGTTTATAAGCACATTTTTTTAATAAGCACAGCAGTTTTGTTGTCTGTCACTTTAAATGAGCTCTTTAAAGTCTGGTGGATTCTGATTGGCTGTCAATGTTTTTATCGTTATTCCAATGATATTGTTACTTTGTGTCATTATAGTTGTGATTTGGACTTCGCTATTCTCATAGAATAAGAAAGATTATTAAAACTTTATAATTAGCCTATCATAATTGTTCTTGGTGCAAACAGGCCTTAACTTGCACGTAAAGTCAACATGAAATCTGAGACAATTGCTCCGTCTCTAAAACGTTTTCATCTTAGCTGACGTTATCTTTAGCATTTTGAAGAAGAGGCTTAATGGGGCTTTTGTCATGATAGACCTGATTACTTTTCTCACAGTCTGAGCTCATGCGAACTAATCACTGAATTGTGAGAAACATAGACAGTAGATTGTGCTTCTTTATGTTTGTTTGTATAGACAGTTTTTCCAGTTCTAGAGAAACTCCCAACTATCACATGACTGGAACTACTTTTGTTTGTCCATCTTACAAACTACTTGTCTTAGTCAGTGTCAGTGATACACCTTGTAAAAAACAGCTGTTCGTGCCTTTACAACCTTATACACATGTACATGCACGCACACACACACACACACACACACATACAGAGAGAGAGAGAGAGAGAGAGAGAGAGAGAGAGAGAGAGAGAGAGAGAGAGAGAGAGAGAGAGAAATAAACACAAACATGGCGTGTGCTGTTGAACTTCAAAGGCTAAGAAGCTCAGAGGTAACCGGAAACCAAGCAATGGTTTAAGAAGAAAACAAGGCTGTGTGTGTGTGGAATAAATGTAAAGACATTTGAAAGATCATGTTCACTTTGATCATTGCAACCAAACACATTAGAGCGCGAAGCCTTTGGTTTATTAAGCAGAGGAGTCTGGGTTTCAAGAGCTTAAATTACAGCTAAATCTGATATCTAGTGTTTTTAGGTTTTTTTTGTTATGTATGCTCTTTTCAAAGTTATATTAATACCCTTTACACCCTAGCAACTGAAATACACAGTTGCTAGGGTGTTCTGGGTGGTTGCTAGGGTGTTGCTAAGGCATTACTAGATGGTTTCTAGGGTGTTCTGGGTGATTGCTGGAAAATTGAAAGACTAGGTTGTCCCGAATGGTTATTGCATATGTTGTTGCTAGGGTGATCTGGGTGATTGTTATGGCGTTGATAGGTGGTTGCTAGATGGTTGTTAAGGTGTTCTGGGTGATTGCTAGAGAATTGCAAGGTAGTGTCCGGGGTGTTCTAGATAGTTGCTACAGTATGTGTTTTCAATAGGGTCTGTTGACATTGCATTGATAAGTGGTTTCTAGGGTGTTCAAGATTTTTTCTTACTGGTCAAAGAAGTATCTATGTCATATGATATTGTGGCCTGCTTTAATATCATTCAGCATGCAAAAATCATTACCGCAATTAAGGGCGTTATTCGTCATGTCTGTGTGGATTTGTTAAGTTATTTGCTGAAGCCTTATGAAGCTCTATGTAGGTCTTAGGAAGCTTCATTGCTCACAGTGTGACTCAGAAGGTGGGCAGCTGGACTCAGTTTCCCACTCTCTTCATATCACAATGCTGGCTTACACACACACACACACACACATATCCATTCCTCACAGTGAACGGTGGATGGAGGATGAAGAAGGGGCGAGAGTAACTAGGGGGGTTTAAGGCGGATTAAGCCTCCTGTCTGCCCCCCTCCGAGTGCGACTGCTGGGAGACTCAAACATGACATAATTCAGAGGAGACTAAAGGACAAAGACCTCTCTCACACACACACACACACACACACACACACACACACACACACTGCCTCGCTCTCGTCTGCTCATCAGACACACAACATCAAATAGTTCCCCCCAACAGCCCTCTTCAGATGAATGGTGCACGTTTTACAGTTACACACACATTCAGAGGGTTTCAAGGAGTTCAGGCCCGTGAATACAGGGCTTTTATAGTTTACTGGAGGGAGAAAGGGATTTTGAGAGAGTTCCAAACTTAAGTCATGTGTGTGTGTGTGTGTGTTTATACATAGCTGGATGTCAATAAAAGTTTTAAATACAGACTTTGAGATGAAGTCCACCCAGCTGTGAGCTAAGCTGTACAGTTGAGCGTTTCCCGAGGCCTGTACATCCAATTTAACCTATTTTTACTCTATCTCCACTCAAAACACACTAGTGGTCAACCAGTATGGGGTTTTCCATGGCTGATATCATGGTGACTTACATAATGCAGATATAAATACCCAATGTCTATTACACACTTTTCGGCGTACACACACTAAGTGTGAATTAGTTTTAAATAAAATACACATCACATCAAATTAACAGTATTACTCACACAAACAAACATGTTAACTCAATGTTTCCTGAAGACAATGTGTATAGTCCCATGAAGAACTCACCGCCTTGAGACTGAGTGGATGCAAGTACGTTGTTCCTAGTTGGATGGATGGATGGATGGATAGATATGCACAGTGAAATAGTCAGTGTGTGTGAGCTGTAGTCTGCAGTGTGTGTGAGCTGTAGTCTGCAGTCGTATATCGTCTGTGTGTGTTTATTTCCGCCCTGTCATTGTGCCCAGTAAGCATTCCTTACCGCACACATTCTGTACAGTAAGCATACATAATCATTCCCAAACACACACTCATAAAAATGTCAACTACTCTTCTGCATAATAGTTGCCTATCAGATATGTACAATCAGATGTATCTAAATGTTTCCTATATTCCATCTAACATGTAGTCATGCTTCAACACACACGTCCATCTGCAGGGAATGTGAGCTCTTGAGGTGTGTGTATTTCTGTTCTGACCCGTGAACTGTTGCAGGAACTGAAATTAGAAGCTCGCGAGAACATCAAAGCATTAACATTATTATTCTGAACGTGTTTAAGATGGTTGACTGCAGATGAGTTTTGAATGGTTCATTTAGCAGTAAGTGCTTATGAAACTCTGCTGTCATATGTGATGTGATGTAATGCACCATTCTGACTTATAGTTTAAGAAGTGGTTTACCTAAAATGGTTTAATTCTGTTACTCATTTACAAACCCATATTATTTTCTTTCATAGTGTAAATGATATTTGGGAGATTGAGCGGAGGGGAAGGTTATCAGTGAACTTCGGTCTTCACACAAAGCTAATAAGGCTCCAGACGACTTGTAATAACACATGAATTATATGGACTATTTTTATGATTATTTTATGGTGCTTTTATGGTGCCTACGTTTTCCTTTTGTGTTTGTGAAAGGAAAAAATCCAGGGTTGGAACATCAAGACATCAAGTAATTGATGACAGATTTTTCCTTTAATTATCTGTAGTATTTCCTCACATGTCTGCATGTTTTCACTCTTTTTTTTTGCTCTATGCTTTGTATCTTGTTCTGTTAGACTTGTCTATCCGCTCAGACTGATAAGGTCAATCTTTTAATGGTGAATTCAACCTGAAGAACTGTGGCCTCAAATACAGTAAGTGCGTCAGTTTGCAAATTCAATTCCACGTATGCGTCATTGACAGATTTTCACTAATATATTATGTTATACTGCATATGTTTAAAATTATGGTCTGCTATACCATGCAGTGCATTCCCAGGCTCAAACACTGTCAGTTGTGTATTCATTATAAATGTATCCTACTGCGTAAAACGTATATGCAAACGCAAAGATTTCACACTGTCACGTTTGCTTTAAACGATCTCTGATCACTGCACATGAAAAGAATCGGACACATGCACAAAATCAGACAAAGCTCTCATGGTCTTGATATCTCCACGACAATGTGTGTTTTGCAGCCAAGAGCTGCGTGTCCATAACCAATGGGATTAATTCTCTCCAGCACGAGGGCGGCACACACACTCGCGCAAGCAGCAGAAGGTCTATTCTGGTCTCTGAAACATGTTGGAACTCCACCACGACTTCTGGAGCTGGAATGTCTGTAACGGATTCACAACATGCCGGAAACATTTCCAAGCTTCTCTTCTTCTTCAGACCCTGAGAAAAATCCCTTCTTATCTCTCTATCAAACATAATGACCCAGAGTAATCATCTCTATAAATAGCTCTTCTTCACTGCCCATTTCCTGCAATCAGACCGGCCCATTATCTCCCAAAAGTCATCAGGCCGATCGAAGATCTGATTGCAGAATGTTCTCAACACTCTAAAACATCTTGGGATATTTTTTCAACCCAAATCCTGGGTTGAGCCTTTTGGGTAAATTTGTTGGGTTATTTAGTGTTTGGGTAGTTTTTGTGTGACCCAGCTCCTGGGTCAGACGTAACAGCCCAGTGTTTGGGTAGATTTTGTGTTACCCAGATGCTGGGTCAGATGTAACAACCCAGGGGTTAAGTTATTAATCGTAGGCTTTTCATGACCTCTTAAGGAGAAAGCAGTGCAGCTCCGTCAAATTGGTGCGTGTCTTCAGTAAAATACAGGTTTGTTAGTCACAGCATATTTCGGCTACGAGTGAAACGCAGGGCGGCGGTCTGAAGACAGAAGTTCCCCCACTGAACATGACACAAGCTTCGGCACGAGATCCAGTGCCGTTACGGTGGAAACGGGACAACTGAGACTGGTCGATTAGACTTGAATTACTTCTAAATGTTTCATTTTTACTTCTAATATTTGTTAAACAAGCTTAAATGTGTACAATAATGTGACCCTGGACCACAAAACCAGTCACAAGAGTCAATTTAAAAAAAAAAAAAAAGAGATTTATACATCATCTGGAAGCTGAATAAATAGTTTTTTTTTTTTTTTTTTTTTGGTTTGTTGGGATATGACAACATTTGCCTGAGATACAACTATTTGAAAATCTGGAATCTGAGAGTGCAAAAAAATGCGATTTTGCTGCATTCACTCACAAAAAAATATATATTTTTAAATATTTACGGTAGGAAATTTACAAAATATCTTCATGGAACATGATCTTTACTTAATATCCTAATAATTTTTGGCATAAAAGAAAAATCGATAATTTTGACCCATACAATTGCCGTGGGGCTTGTGACTGGTTTTGTGGTCCAGGGTCACATATGTATTCAAAACTATATAAAACATGCTATACTGTAAAATATGATTTAAAAAAAAGTAAAATAAAGGAATTACCATGCAAACCAGTAGTTGTGTGGAGTATTTTTTTTTTCTTTTTTTTAAGTTTAGAGGATCTAAGTTAATCCATAAACATTAATAAATAAATAAAAGAAGCTAGTACTTAATTCAAAATGAATCAACCCACTATGATGGGTTAAATCAACCCAATTTGCTGGGTAAAATGAACCTACCATTCTTGTTTTTAACCCAGTGTTTTTTTAGAGTGAACGTTTGGCATTAACTCATCATCACTTTGTAAAGACCAGATGCACAGTAGAAAGAAAGAGAGTTATTTTATACTTTTCCAATACGTTTTACTTGCAGACAGACACTCTATCCACTATAACACATCAAAGAACGGGAAAAGACAAAACAGCCTGACTGCAGTCCAAGGAAAACCTTAAATATCAATTTATCAAGCACAAAAACTATTCCATACGGGAGACGGACGGACACATTCACGCTCTTGATGGATGGATGATCATAGATCAGACTTTCTCTAATGATCTATGCCGTCATCTGCAAAGCGATGCCGTCCGGTACGACATCTGAACTGTGTTTGCCCTGTCTGGAGGATCACCATCTTTTATCTATGTGCTTCTGTTCCCTGACAGCAGCAAGGTGATATATGTGCGATCCACTTTTTCACCTCTCTAGGATAATATAACATGCACAAGCTTTATTACACGTGTACAACACAGTGTGCGTTTAAAGACAATATGGTAATTACACATTTATAACAACCAATTACTGACAGGTTGGAAAGAGGTTCTCTTAGAGGACTGAATGCATTTAAAGAATAGAATGTGACAAAGGGAATTATCCTGCATGAATGAACAAACTAATACACACACACACACACACACACACATATATATAAGGGGTGAATGTCCGCCTGTGACCCACTGCCCTTGTGCTGCTCACATATTAGATTTCACTGAGACAGATTTGCTTCAGAGAAACCTAAACTTGACATTTGTATACGGCACACAAATGCACGCAAACAAAGAATGATTTGCAGAAAAAGTAGACTGTACCTTTAGAGGTACAACAGCTGGGGCAGAACCCTTAAAAGGACAACTTTGCACCTATTCTACCCCTAATTTTAGTACCTTAGAGTAAAGGTAAATGAAACTTTTAGGGATAGATGAGGAACAACGTTGTCCTTTTAATGGGACTGGACCAGTGGCATGCTGTTGAAGCCCTAAAGATACACTTTTTGCACATTTCTATCTGACAGTGTAGTTTCAAAATAAGCTCTAAATAAAAACCTCATATAGGACGACCTGCTTTTTGAACTTTTGAAACGAGTAATTGTTATCTGCAAAGAAGTTCTGACAGGTTTTCAATGAATTCTTCTATGCCATCTTTCAAACACACGCTTCAAACTCTTTCTCGCTGTCTCCAGCTGGGCCGTGTCCCGGGGGGGTGTATTGCTTTAGGGACAGATGTCCTGAGGGGGTGCTGGTATTGTCTAAATCAGACTCTAAACTGTTATTATCCCCCCAAAAAACCTCAACCCATGGGGGACTAATTTAGGTCAGGGGTGGGGGAGACAGAGCCACAGAGAGCCAGAGGTTTACACACAACAACAACAACAACATCATCCAAACATACACTTACTTATTACAATACACACATCTACACTGAAAAAACTTAAAAATAATAATAAATTGCACAAATAATTACAGACATGGCAAGTAAGACATTGACTCAAACATGAAATTTTGAAGTAAAATGAACTTATTCCTTATTTACAATGTAACACTATTCGCATCAATGTAAAATCTTACACAACCCCATGCTCACAGAAAACTCTACTTTAAATCTAGTTAAAATGACTTCAAACAAACCAAGAACAATTTATCATTTACTTTATTTATTTTTTGTCTGATCTAGGTAATGTCTGGAGGCAATTTTATATCATCAGTACAGTTAAGTAAACTAACCCACACACACACACACACACACACACACACACATGCACTTACAAACATCTCAGTCAGTTGAGGTTGTGTAGAGGACTTCTGTTTGGTACACTCGCCCACCAGCATATACTAAGCCAAATGAATACTTTCAGTTCACAACTTGCCAACACACACACATACACACACGTTTAGTTAAACAGAGAGTGTCCTCACGGCAGGACTCGGGCAGTCTCCACACACACCAGCTCTGAAGCTCAGACATCAATCAACAAAGTGTTCAGATGTTGCTACACACATTCACAGAAAGCTTTCGAGAGCTGATATGACATTACAAGCCATAAAGACACAATATAATCTAATTCTACACATAACCAACATCCCATAATAATAACAGTAACAACAAAGACTATCATCTGTTTATGATACTTATTGCAAGTGTGATCTCTTACCCGTTGGCATTGCAGCTCGATCCAGATTTGATTACATATCCACTTAGTATTCCAGACCAGTGCCACACACACACACACACACACAACACACTCTTCTAATCCTTCAATTCACTTTACATTCTCCCTGAGACACACAGGATTGCTCCGTCTGTGTGAGTGATACTGAGGGTATCCGCGCACACACACACACACACACACATTCAGTAAATCCTGGGTTCACACACACACACATATAAGCTCTGAGCCGCAGTGCAACGGTCTTGACGGTTTGCCTGTCACTCACACATTGAGCAGTTCGAGACTCTCTTCCCAAATCTCCCTCCCTGAGGCTCCTCCCTCTCCCACTGCAACACATTAGCAGCTCCGACTTCCACAGAATGCCTCTCTCTCTCTCACTCCCTCTCCCTCTTTCTCTCTCGCTTTCTCTTTGGACTTTCTGGGAAATTTCTTTGTACTTACTTTCACGTGCCTTATGTTTGACATCACGGTCCTGTCCCAAACACCAGTGAGGCTGGATGACCATGTATCATTTTGATTGGGAACTGTAAAATATTCCTCTCATAAAGACTTTGATTGTTTACTGTGACATGCTCACTGCTCACTCACACTGACAGCCTAATAACTGCAAAGCATTTTTGGCCTCTGATGAAGTTCTGACTGTCTCTACATAAGGTAAAATATGAAGTGAAGTGGGATACCTTAAGTGACCGATGTCGAACACACTACATACTGTAGGCAGCAACTCTGAACATCATACAAATGGTACTAGAGACTCACGAGAGAAACTATTCACAGTGAGAACAGAGTTTTGCATTAGCACACTAAACATAAAACACACTGCAGATTGAACTATTTAGATTGAACTATTTTTAATCAATACAGTTCACTATTAAATAAATCATATTTAACATTTCTCTTGCTTAGTCCACCAACTTGGATACCTTTTTGTTCTTTTCTTTGAGCTTTTCCCAATTAAGTGCCCTTAATTGTTTTGAATATGCAATTTTTGTGTATTTCAAATCTTAAAAGTATATTTAAAAACTGTACTTGCAGTTAATGAAGTAAAATACCAGTTAAAGAGAGTACACTTTTATTTCTTAACAAACGAATGTACACTTTTTAAAAAGTGCACAATAAAATATTCATAATTAGACGATTCACTTTAAAATAAAACACTCTAAAGTTAATCTTATTGCACCTAATATAAATTTAAACTATATTTAATTGTCCGGAAAACATTACAATCAGTTCACACTTAAGTATATTCTTTTTATATTTTCCGTAATAAATACTCTTTTTTTTTTTAAAGTAAACTATTTTCCACAAGGGTTCCCAATGAATTCTGTGATTGTCTTCTCTATAAAGGATGCATATGGCAAAAGAAAGCATACTTATGTTATGATTTCGCATTAGGAGTGCCGTTTAAAAGGTCTTATCTAGGCAGATCACTAGGTTTTGGACTGCAAAACCTGAGAGAGAAAGAGAGAAAGTGATAGCATGTGAATTTTTTTTGCGTTAGTCAGCTTGTTCACAGTGATCTGAGCGTCCTATGCACACACACACACACACACACACACACACACACACACACACACACACACACACACACACACACACACACACACACACACACACACACACACACACACACACACACACACTCTCTCTCTCTTTGAAACAGTAGCAGGGGGTTCAGGCCTGATCAATAGCTGAGAAAAACCCCACATAAAGACGGCCCGTCCTCTCTGTTCTCCTTCAGCTGAAACAAACAATACACCACAGCCACTTCATCAAACACCATCAGCCAGAGATTCACTTCTGTCCACTAATGAGCCGCATTACATCATACACCTTTCACTCGCTACCTTCCACTTATTTTAGTCCATTCGTTATATCTAAGTATCAAGATATCTGTATTCTCTCCCCTAACCCTAACCCTAACCCTAACCCTAACCCTAAACCCTAAACCCTAACCCCTAAACTTTACAAACAGATTCAACAAGAAATCAGAGGTATTTTTACAGACTGCTGAAAGCTACAGAAAAGAAAAGCAAATGCATCGCTGCAATTCACAGAAACAACTGGACTCCAGGCAGCGAAACCTGGATTTGGAGTTACCGTTTTGTGTCAGATATGTTAGATTTTGGGGTAAAAACTCTTATTTCTAAATCTAATCTAAAGTAAAGTAAAGTTTTTGCTTAAGTTATTAGTATGGTTGAATCAGATCATAGAAGGTCAGCAGCAAAGACATTGGTTAATAAAGTGAGAAAGTATGTTTGTATAATTGTTTTTATTCATTTTGAGGAATACTGAGCAAATGCAAGTTCACATTTAGTCTAGAAGTAAAATAACCATCATGTTTACACAGCGCACACACCGCCTCCTCACTTTATTTAGCTGTCAGTCAATACATGTGACAAAGTAACTAGGGTTACTTATTTGAAAGAGTAACTTGGATATTTTGTTGTAAATTGAAAAAAGTAATGCGTTAATTTAGATACTTGAAAAAGTAATCTGATCACGTAACTCAAGTTACTTGTAATGAGTTACCCCCAACACTGGTTAGACAAACCAGTTTTTTTCCCTTACAAAGCAAGTTTAGACAGGCAGAGAGGTCAAACTATTTCTACAAAATATATTAAAACATCCAGAATATGCATTGATGTCATTGTCACTTAAATTTCGCCAACAAATCCTGTCTTGAAGTAAGACCAAGCGTCAAGTCAAGTCAAGTCAAATTTATTTGAATAGCTCTTCACAATACACGTGTTTTCCAAGCAGCTTTACATAAAGCCATTATGATATGTCTATAATGATTTAGAAAGTTTAAGAGCTGGGCAATATGCCAATACATAACAATAATATACAGTAAGTGATCATTGTATTTATAGTGTTTTTTTAGCAGATAAGGATCACTGTTAAGTGTTAAAAGACTGGCTACTGCGAATAGATCCACAGACACACGGCTGTGAGCATGTAAGACACACTGCTGCTGCTGCACAAACAACATGCATGAGATTATACCCGCAGCAGATCTGGACAGGTGGAGCTGGGGGAGGAGGAGGGGTTCTGAACCAAACACTAAACCAAACTATTTATATTTTGAGCAGCAAGCTCATTGGCTGCAGACAGAGACCAATCAGCTTGTGGCAGTGAATGATGTGATTGCAAGCAGATTCCATGAAGTACCTACTAGCCCACGCCATCTAGAGTTTCATGACTGAACTACATATATTTTATACATTTGAATTACTTATATTTCCTCATTTATTTTGCCCATTTTTGTTATATTTATCTATTTTATTTATATTGTGCAAAATATATTTAGCATTTCCCCAAAATGTTTCATTGCTCCTTGAAGTACATTTTGTAACATATGTTGCCATTTTGAACGTTTAAACAAAATATATTTTCAATTTGAAAAATTCACTGTTTGCAACATATATTTGGCCCAATTTTTTTTTTTTTTTTTTTATGGGATCAACTAACAAACTTACTGACAAGCAAGCAAACAAATAAGCAGAGCAAACAGAGAGTGATAAGTGAGCACTTGAAGGAGGGTATGGACGACTCTTCAAGCCAACAAACAAGCAAACATGAGCATCACATCACTGTCTGTACTTCTCTCATGCGTCACACTGATGTCTGTGGTCACCTGCTGTGGACAGTTGAGATTGAGTAATGTTCAGTGTTTCACTGGGTAATTAGTAAGTGTGAAGTAAACATATTTGTGGCTTTAAGTTCATTCAGAATTGGCTTGAGTTAAAGAGAGACTAAGTCAGAAGTAGATAGCATGGTACATGCTAGCACAAGTGACTTTAACACACCTTTAACACACACACACACACACACACACACACACACACACACACACACACACACACACACACACACACACACACACACACACTCAGTAACTATTTTACTATCCTCAATCGGCAGGGCTATTCATATCCAGTGACCCAAATTAAAAAGTGACCACCTCTCAGCTCCAGCATGCAGCTCATCACACACACACACACACACACACACACACACACACACACACACACACACACACACACACACACACACACACACACACACACACACACACACACGTGCGCACGCGCACAAATATTTATACATAAATGTTTGACCATGTGACAAATCCCCATCACTGTCAGTGAAAACTGCGAGGTGGTTCAACAAGGTTTGTGTGTGTGTGCTCTGCATTGTAACAAAAGCTATAAGAGCTTGTTGTCAGTTAGAATTGATGGATTAAAGTCTCTCTCACACACCCAAATCCAGCCCCATTCTCAGTTTCAGAGTTCAGAACAGCAGTCTAATCCCTGATCACTCAAACAAACTGAACAAAACCCCCCAGTTAACAGGAAGAGGGTTAGATTTCACACAAACACACATGCACCCATTCACCCTTATATCTTTACATCTATCTTGTACGATAATATTTTATAATGTAAGTTCATGTCAATTTCTCAATAAAAAATATTTATTTTAAGTCACCTCAATATTTAGGTGACTTTTTCAAAACTCAGTGATCACAGCATATGAGCTAAACTGTGGATCATTTATCATTGTTTTGGCTTAAAATGCATTCAGTGACGACATCTTTCAAATTACATGAATTATTTTCTCATTCAGACACAAACACCACCAAAACTCGATGTACCCACAGGCCAATTTGCACGTTTACAAGCTATTTTTTTAAAATGTTAAACTTAAGTTAAAAATCTAGCATAATACAAAAATAAATTTGCTACATTTCTACAATAATATCATATTGAATTTTATTCTGAATCTAAAAAATCACATGGTTTAAAAGCAATTACATGTGACTGAACACCTACACAAGTGTTACTCTTTCAGTTTCATTACCATCTAAACAAAAGGGGAAACTTAGGAATAATTGTGTAAACGTGGACCATGTAACATATATTGCAGTGAATTATAAGCAGTAGAGAGTGTCATTCTTGTTTTGTAAAGATTTTATTTTACAAAAGAAATCATTCTATAATGCTACCTGTTGGTTAATGTTTTTTAGGTCTGTGTTTTATGAGCGACATAAAATGTTTGTTGGGTGACAACATTTGTTAGTTCATGATACCTTGTGCATTATAAAGTTAACCAATTGAACCTGATTGTAAAGTTGTCAAGTGCGGCTTGCAGAGACAAGGAGAAAGAGGATATAATCACAGCAGTTTAAATTTATTAACAAGAACTCAAAGGAAACAAAATCACTCGGGGACAAACTCTCAGGGTATGTTTACACAACAACGATGTGCTAAAAACGGAAAAGTATTTCTTTGTACAGATGACAACATTATCAAAATGATCCCTGGCTAATAACGCTGTATTATTCATGCCAGGCCAGTAGTTGGCGATCCTTTCATTTGCAAAAAAATATGTGAATGACGTCACCGTTTTCAAAGATTCGCGTTTTTGTAGTTTACACGATGATAAGGGTGTCATTTTCAAAAACTTGCACTCTGAAAGCCGTTTTCAAAAGTTTGCATTTTCAAGCCACCAAAACACAGTTGTCGTTTAAATGAACGGCCAAAATGCATAAAAAGTTTTCTGTTTTTAGTTGAAAACAGTGTTGTGTAAACAGCCCCTCAGGCAGGAACAGAACAACCAAGCTTAGCGCAACAATAACGGACAAAAAACCCAAAGGAAACTAAGGTTTCATAACTAAATGAACAACAGGTGAAATTCATTAGTGATTAACTGGGACACAGAGGAAACTACAACACACACATGCAGGGAACAGAAACAGATCAGAACCAAAAGAAAACAGAATATACACATAACGAAAGTGTTATCATTATTTTGTTATAGGGCTGCCCCAGACTACATTTTTTTGTAGTCGACTAGAAGTCGTTCATTTAAGCCATTAGTTGACTAATCGCATGTTAGTATTAATTAATTACTTAAATATATTAGGGTTAGAATATATGCCTCGCGCTCAAGCACACGCATAAAGCTTGCTGCAAAGCACTGGCAAAAGTAATGACTATGAGTGTGTTGGAAAAAAATAGAAAGGAGATATTTTAACCTCTTAAGTGTCACCGGCCCACCGGTGGGCCCAAAATCATTACATATTTAAAACAGTAATATCCTATAATAAACATAAACTAATCTTGACAAACTATATATCATTTGAAAGCTTACAAACTCTAGTTTTCATATTTGGTGAATGATTTCCAAAATAAATTAGAGAGGAGCTGTAATTTATCAATTTGCAACAAGAATATTTTCATATTTATAAGGCGTGTTCAGACCTTTATTTTGAAATAGCAATGAACATGAAAAATCATGAAAGAATGGATGAAACCTCAGTTTGTTTTCATGCCAAGAGTTCAAAAGATATCATCCATTCAATTATTTTAGAAAAAAATATATTAATATGTTTTTAATAACACATATGGAAATGAAGGCGCCCTTATATGGGCAGTAATGGAGTCTGGTTGTCACCTAGTGAAAATGTTTGGTACTGCGCCCAAACAAAATCTCACTGAAAGCTCATTTTTTGAGATATCAACCTAAAATTTGAAACACAACTTATTCAGATTTTTGGCTTTGATTTTCTAGCAGTTTTAGAGTCGGCCAGGTTTTAAAAATATATATTTTATATAAAATATGAATAATTAATTTTTTTAAATTGTACATTTTCATAAACACAAACTTATATAACTTTTTTTTTGTTTCACTTTCTTAATTTATTTCACTTCAACAAAAATCTGCCAAATGTCTTCTTTAAAACAAGACCAATTTTACGTCTATACTCCAAAGCATTCTTTAATTACAACCATTTAAAGTCGAAATGTGCATTTTCATGTATATTTAAAAAAAGGGGGGTGACACTTAAAGGGTTAATTTATTAATAAACTAGTGTTTTCTGAGTCAGTGTCGGCTGCAAAGATGAAGTTGACGATGACTCTTCATCTCCTCAGTGTAGTAAATGCGCCTTTAGAGAGAAATGCACCTTTCATACGGATTACATAATCAGAGATTTTGAATTGGTTGGTTTAAAAGTAGACATTTCAAGCTTTCTATAGATATATATTTGTCTGTGAGGCAAGTAGCCCATATACGCTGCGTTTCGGTTCATTTCTGTGACGCACTCCAGTTCACAGAGACCGAGACGGCAGAAAGAGCATCCTGTTTATTTTCTTTATTTTACTGAAGCACAACATTTTCTTGTTATTGTGAGTGTACACAAATAAAAGTAGTTTTCAAATCATAAGGCATATTTGACGCATACCTCCATCTGTGCTAAAAAACAACAAAAACAAAGGGGACTTCGGGAAGGGGACACTATTTGTAGGGGCGTTCCATACAAAAGTGAACACCTGAATGCCTTTAAGAAGGGTTCTTCCACAAGTCCATTAGCAAAAAGTACATTCGATGGTCACTAAACAGGTATTAATATTAACAGAATGAGTCAAGTGGTTTTGTTTTGTTTGTGACATATTACACACATTTAGCCCTGTCATACATTACATATGAAGTATAAATACACTTTATGGGTAAGATATATGTTTAATTGTAGATACTTTAGGTAAATGTGACCACATGCAGGGTCCAAGGGAGAGATGGCAAGTTCTAAAATTGAGAGCAGAGAGGGAATACACACACACACACACACACACACACACACACACACACACACACACACATATATATATATATATAACCGGGGCCTAAAATGAACACTCACCAAGTGCCAAATGCGAGTAAAAATCAGTGTTGGTGAGTTTATGAAATGGTGTCAATCACCAGTTGGCCGTTCACCATTTTTATGAATCCTAACAATGCAATGTTGTGGGAACATGAACGTAAACAAACGTGAATGATGCTTGGGACAGTTGACGGACCAGTTCTGCATCGCAATTTAAATATTCAAGGTCAAGAAAACATGATAGGATATTCAATTTGTTAATTGCGGACTGTGTGGAAAGTTTAGTTTTGAAAACTACTGTTGTCTATAATAATGTTTTAATGTATATTAGTTAGGCTAGTAGTTTTTGCTGTGGTATCGAAATTGGAATAGAGAACAGAGAATTTTCATTAGTATCTAAAATGTAGGTGTCATAACTGCCTGTTTTTGCAAAAATATATTTATGGTCTGTAAATTTTCTGAAGTCATCGGCCATTGGCAGGTGCGGAAAAAAGTAAATTTTAGGCCCTGAACATAACACATATTTTTAAAATGTCATAATAAAATTTATATATATTTTTTCGCAACAATTATATTAAGCAGTAATAAGAAATTCTAGTAGCACTTTATTTTACAGTCCTTTTCCGCATGCACATACTATGTACTTATTATTGTAATTATAATAACGGGGTAATAACTAGGCACTAACCCTGAACAAACCCCTAAACCTAACCTTAACCCATGTAGTTACCTTATATTGCCCTCTACTTTCTTAGGTAAGCACACTGTAAGTACATGCAAGTGCACACACTGTAAAATAAAACGCGACCAGAATTATTGTTATAAGAACAGCTAATGGGGTGAAATTGCTGACCTGTGAATATAATGAGGAAATTACGTTGTCTTTCCTTTCTCCCTTCGCAAACGGCTTCATTGTGACATGCAAGTGCCCTGCTTAGGGATGCTCATTTCCGATTGGAATTTGCCCTATATAGTAACATTTGTGCCATGAAACATCTGTTCATCAGCTACTGTGTATGTATCACAGCACAGCACAGAACACATGCAGACCAATAACTAACTATTATGTACATAAAAGATCTTCTAGAGGAATGTGTGAATTGATATAACATTTTAATGAAAGGGTAAGGGTTGGGGTTATGGTTATATTAGGGCTATATTAAATCCTGAATATTATTTAATTTGCCAGATTAAACTAAATTCTGGGAACAATTTTTACCCCAGACTATATCAAAGTAAAAACACAAAACGCAGACGGGTGGGGTGGGGGTTGCCAGGAAGACAGCTGTTGTTATGACAACAGGTTTGGTGGCAGGCGCTGCAACGGGGATCCGAGGGGTGGGACGGCCCACACAAAAGAACATCCTTACTAAATGAGTTGGTCCCTCTCGCACTCTTTCTCAAAGACTGATATAGAGGGTAAACACACTCTGCTCAAACACTATATGGGCAAATACAAGTTACATTTGTCGTAAGTTTGCATGCATGAATATCGTCACACTCCACCAGATGCAAATCTAAAGCAAATTTTCTCAAATGCATCCTTGTAACAGGCAACATTTCAGCAGGTGACTGTGTGTGCATCGGTCTTTCTGTTTGTCTTTGCATGATTGTGTTCAAGTGTGTGCGTTGGTGTGAATGTTAGATGTTGTTTTGATGATAAATGAAAGCCATCGTCCCTGACCCCAATCCCTAAAACATGTCAACAGCCCCCACCACACACACCTTCACACAAACACATAGACAAATTAACACATGCGTTTTAAAAAAATCTGGCCATCCAAGCACAGGAAAACAAATGTACACACTCACACTGATTCTGCAGCATGTGTGTTGTATGCAGTAAACTGTTACATTGCCTGAACTGTGCTAGTTTCTTGTCTCTTGTGTCATTTCAAAATTTCAACTCAAATCAATGTTTAATGCCGTGTAATAAGATGGATATTATATGGCCAGCTTTGTGTTTCAAGGGTTCAGTGTGTGTGTGTGTGTGTGTGATGGAGGAAGTGCTGTTTGGCCTCAGATGATCATGCTGGGTGAGCAGTCAACAGGAGGTGGAAATGGTCTTCCTCTGACTAATATGGATGTGTGGTCAGTATATGTGTGCACTGAAGAAGAAAAAAAATCAGTTGCACTTTATTTTACAATAAGTGCACTTTCAATTTTTCAAGCAGTACCATTATCTGGTGAATGAAATATCATTAGAAAAAGATAAATTAGATAAGATATTAAGAATCTTATTTTCAGAAAATGTATAATAAATATAACTAAATGTTCTATTTTTCCATTTTAAACATAATCCTCACTCGATGTATTATGGATATCCAGTTGGATGTTCATAATGTTCATACATAATAATCTTTCTAAATGACATCTTAAAGCTCAATAATTCAATAATGCCTCCGTCTACACAAATAAAAAAAACATAAATACTCCTACTACTACACATACCAGTACAACGCGGTCAGAGCAATAACCGAATAAACTTGAAAAGTTGAGGTATCTCTCCAAGTGTCCAGCATTTGGTTGTCATCACTAAACACTGAGTCTATATAGATTTCATTATCATTGTGAATGAATAAATAACAGCCATAAACTCACCTTTTAAACAGCTTTGCCACTGTTTCCTGCCCTTTGGACTGATTCACACAATTTTCTTGAGAGTAAAATCCTTCGTAAGTTTAATTCCATGTCCTTGGGCTCAAGCAGTCTTGCTTGCTGTCAAACACACACACACACAACTTGAGGCTGACTCTCAAAGTCAGGCTGAGCGTCCACCGCGTCCACTCCTCTATGAGATCAGAGAGAGAGAGAGAGAGAGAGAGAGAGAGAGAGAGAGAGAGAGAGAGAGAGAGAGAGAGAGAGAGAGAGAGAGAGAGAGAGCGAGAGAGCATATATCTGATGATCATTCTCCTGATGCACCACCATATCACAAGACACACACACAGTCGATTATATGTTGTGGATGCAGTAACTGGATCACAGTTAATGCTGCGGGCAATGCAAATTGTAAAATGACTGGAACATCAGAAAGTGTTTGAGAGAAAGAAAGTTGGAGAGAACCGGAGGGGTTAAGAAAGCGAGAAAAGAGCCAAGGGCGAACCGTCCTCCTCACTACACACACATACACACAATTGGGTCACTTTAAAGAGGCTACACATTCAGAAATAGATGTGAAAACAGTCTGAGATAGACGCAGAGATGGGATTTCTGCTCAGCGCTCAGTCAGGAGCCAATGCTTTGAAAACACACACACACTCAGGGTGTAACTGTAAGAACCAGGCACTTGGTTGACCTTCAGTCAACAGAAGAGAAGAAAAAACTTCACCTCACACACATAAACACCCTCCAGAGGAAATCGGTGAAATTGTATGAGGCACAAAACATTGTCATGGTGTAAAACATGGGCATTGTTTCGATAACTGTTGCACACTCTTGAGGAAAGTCCCTCAGTACAGTCCAACAGTCATTCCTGCTTCCTGATACTTAAGTGTTTCCATCATACTTCAGTTTTATACAAAAACACACACACCTAACATATTTACGACCTTAATCATGACAAAAGATACAATGCAGCATAAATAATAATAAATGTCCTTGTAAAAATGCCATAAGCTCATAGACACACCCGCAAAGGGCACACAGGGGCAACACTATTTGAGTTTGTGTGAGATTCAGGTCACTGTCTGTTATTGTGATGTCTGGCCCAACCTACGTGGGAAACATAAAGCTAATTAAAGCTGTAAAACTGATTTAAAACTTTTAACTAATTAATCACAAAGGTTTCTCTGATTAATAGTAGATTCATAAAAAAATTAAAAAAAGTTTACACTTTGAATTCCTAAATTAAAGTTGAACCAACATTAGGCATATTTTTAATAATACTTGTTTAATAATATTTTTTGCTAAGCACTATAGTATTTCCAATACCAATACATAAAAAAAAATTATATGATACGCACTGTAAACCCCTCGGGTAGGATTAGGGGTGTGGAGTGTGGATACGCCATAAAGTGCGTATCATATGCACGCGCAAACAATTTTTGGCGTATAAATGGCACGAGAAAAAAATTTTGTGCTATAGATACACACTTTCATGAGATCAGGCTGTGTCTCCTCCCTAGACTCCAGTGACGAGTAAGCCCAGTCAGCACAAGATTATCACCATCACACACCTAGGGAAGTTAATAAGGAGAACATTGGTTCACTGGTAAGTTTACCACAGCACAACACAAGTCAGAGCCAGCACTGTAGCCACCAGTCACACCAGCCAACTTATATCCTAAACCCTTTGTCAAATAAAGCGCCCTGTATGTTAAATTCTACTGCATATAGTGTCGGCGCTTTATGCTTTATTCCTCCTGCCACAAGTGATGAAGAATGTGGGCAGCAACGTAAAGGGTGAGAACATATTAAGACAATCATGAAGATGTTTTCTTCCATTACAGATTAGTGCTCTCTCTCTCTCTCTCTCTCTCTCTCTCTCTCTCTCTCTCTCTCTCTCTCAACATGGATGACACCCTCCACCAGCAGCAGTTCGCTGAACAGATGGAATAATAAGGCGAGGGCGGTGTCGATTAGAAACAGCATTTCACACTGAGATCCCCAACCCCAATGCCTGAGCTAATCAGTTCTTACAAAGTTGACAGTGCAAGATCATATGGAGGCATACTTGCATACATTTGAAGTGGTGGCCAGAGGCTGAATACTAGTGCCCTTTCTCACTAGGCAGGTGCAGTGTGCCTTCTACTATGTAGTCCCACACAAAAATGATGACTATGGTACTCTGAAGTAAGAGATCCTGGCAAGGTTGTGGCTTTCACTGGTGCGTGCGGGGCAGCGGCTCCATGAATGAATTCATGAATCTCAGATCATGGTCTGCGTCCAGGCAGCCCAATTAACCCTCTTAGGTCATCTGTGGTAGTTGTCAGGACAATACACTACAAAGTAAGTAGCTGAGAATGTGATGGTGGACAAGCCTTTGCGTTCCTTGGCATGAGTCCATCAAAAGGCGGAAGGGATCGCTGGACTGTCAGGCAACAGTGGAACCCGATAACAACCGCAATGGACACCCCGAGGACAGTGAACCACAGCAAAAGAGATGGTGAGTTGAACACTCCAACCCCAAATATGTTCTCTAATCTATTCAAACAGGTCTCAGGAAGTTGCCATGTAAGGAATTGCATTTCATTGTGGAAAATGATTGTTTTACTTTGTTGCCCAGAGGCGGGGGAGGAAAACGACTTTTGGTAGTTCCAAAAACAAAGAATGTGATTGACTGTGTACACACCCAATGCATAAGAGATCAGTACCACTGGCCTGGCATGGAGGTAGAAGTAAGATGGTTTGCCAGAGTTGTGCAGTTTGTCAGAGAACAGCACCCAGGCGACCAGCCATCTTATTCTACTGCCTATCATTAAGGTGCTCTTTGAGTGCATTGGAACGGATTTGGTGGGTCTGGTGTCTAAGTTTGCTTGGGGCCATGAGCACATCCTAGTTCTTGTGGATTACACAACCCATACGCAGTCCCACTGAAGACGGCTACATCAAAGAACATTGCTAAAAGACTCTTTATGCTGTTCAGCTCTGTATGAATCCCCAAATAGATTTTCACAGACCAAGGAACTCCTTTTGTATCCTGGCTTATAGTGGACCTCTATAAACTGCTGCAGGTGAAACAACTCTGCGACTCTGTGTATCGCCCCCAATGGATGCCCTGGTAGAAAGGTTTAACCAAACTTCGGAGAGAATGCTGAGGTGAGTGGTCACTGAGGATGGGCGCAACTAGGACCTCATGCTTCCATATATATTTCTGTCAGAAAAGTGCCCCAGGCCTCCGCAGGATTTACTCCTTTTGAACCGCTGTGTGGTCGACAACCAAGGGGTTCCTGGACAGAGAAACATCAGTCACCACTGAGAACTGTACTGCCCTACAAAGGCAAAAGACCTTATGTCGCTAGAGTGTGGAACTGAGAAAAATGACTTTAAAGATTTTTAGTTGTCCCGCCAAATTAATTATAGGTAGGACACTGGAAATCTGGCAAATAGATGTTTTAGTAATGGAAATTATACATAAAAAAATCTTGAGCTCAAACTTGACTTTTGACCACTATTTTAAAGTTACTGTACTCTGCCTTTGTATTGTCAGCAAAAAGTGAGAAGTCATGCCAAGGCAAAAGGCAGTAACTTCCACATTATCAATATTTAGTTGCTGATCACCATTAACAAAATCATTATAGTACACACCTGTATATCAAATCTAGTGATCATGGCTTTTTTTTGTATGATTTACAATTATTTATAGCCATCTACTTATTGCTATCCTGTGCTTTGGTTGCATTCTGATGGCATTATTAATACATTTGACATGACAAAATACCTCCTATTAGTCCAGCGTTGACTCGACCGTGTTTAGGGCGGGGCTGAAGGCGAAGTTTTGGCACTCTGCCAGCTAGTTTGCCAAGCTTTAATTGTTGGTTGTATTCATCTGATACGGCAATGTGTAACGTTTTTCTGTCAACTCTGCATAATCCTTCGCGATCGATATCGCACGTTTGTCGATGGAGCAGACCATACTAAATGTTCTGACCGCTCTGAGGACATCAGAAGTTAGAGCGACTGATGGCAGCTGTACAAGTACACAGGCTACACCGTAATTTTAATTTTAATGGACATTAAAACAAAGGCAGATAACCGTACAGTCTGGTAGGTAGCATTATTTGATTGAACACCGGCACAGTAACTTCATATTGACGCGCGGCTAAACAAAGGCAGAGCACCGTAACTCAATTTGAGCGTTCCAAAACAAAGCCAAAGAGCGGTAACTGATGTTACGGTGTTCTGCCTTGGTTTCTCATGGGCTTTTGGAAGTTACTGTTAAGACAAATCATTATTTTCTCGAAAAAAAAAACGGAATTGATACAAGATTCTTGTCCACATGATAAAGAAGGTCTTGAATGTGCCAAAAATATAAATAACTCATTTTCGACCAAAAACGAAGTTACGGTCTTTTGCCTTTGCACGGCAGTGTAGTGGAGCATGTACAGTCTATAGCCCCTTTCACACAATGCGATGATCCCGGCAAATTGGCGGGAAATTGCCAGAATGCCTTCTGTGTGAACGCAAACACGACCCGGGACTGATGCCGGCATCAATGCCGGGTTGGGGACCTAGTAACATTGATAGTGTTCAGTCCCGGACCGTGCGCTGTGTGAACAAAAGCCGTAATAATGGCGTGTCATAGTGATGACGCTGAAGCCGGGATCGTTCGCCAGCTAGAGAAACGGTACGTAATGCGCAAGTTTGTGATCGAATCAGAGAAAAAAATGCACAAACGTGGTTTGTCGAGAGAGAAATCGCAGCTCATAAGCAAACTTAAGATGCTGCTGAGACATTACAAGTCACATCGATGTCACGTGTCTTTACGGGATTTTTACGAGTTGTGTGTGAATGCACTTTCTGATTCCGGAAAATCACTGGCAGTGTGACTGAACCAAAATCAAACGAACCCGGGTCAAATCCCGGGTCACTTTATCCGTGTATTTTCCGGAATCTCTGTGTGAAAGGGGCTTATGAGGGAAAGGATTGAATGGGTGATACCCACTGTCCGAGAAAACCTAGTGGAAGCCCAGCATGCTCTGCAAAGTGTCTACGACTGCCTAGCCCAAGCATGTAAGTTTCACCCGGGCTACAGTGTCTTGGTGTATATCTCCTGTGATAGAGTCCATCAGCCAGGACGTAGACGGGTGGAGCAGATCTATTAAAACCTGCTAAAGTGGTGGGACAAACCAGGTAAGTCAATTCTCTAATGTCTTTTCTGAGTGTCCTGGAAAGAATAATGTTTTCCAAAATGAAATACAGATCGCATTAGAAAAAACTGTGAGGCAGCGACCCTACCCGGTCCTGGAGCACATAGAGAGTCTGGGCCAAGCTCGCTACATCTTGAAATTAGACCTCAGAAAAAGGTTATTTGGCACACCAAAGGCATGCTAAGTGAAAGTTGGCATTATAGAGTACTAACTTCCTGACTGCACGGGGCACCCTTCATGTTCCACTGCATGAGAGACATTATATTCCAGCCTGCCCTTTAACAGACCTTACCAAGAAAGGGACAGCCAGAGACTTACTCATGGCTAATTATCAAAGGGTGAAGAACCACCATCATGCTTTCATTGTCAAACTACAATGACTGTTAAACATATTAAACAGTAGACTGCACTGTTTTTAATGTAAATAGACAATGGTTTTATTCAGAGATGTGTTCTGATGTATTTAAAAAAGTGTCAAGTGAATGTATTTTAGAATTTGTGTCTAGTTTGTGTCCGGCGACACACTTAACGACAGTAAGGCCGATTATAAATGTAATAAAAAAAATAAAATAAAAAAAAACGCTTACTGTACCTTTAAAAGTCTTATATAGCTTTTTTGTTAATTAGCCTTTCGCCGAGCCCCGCCCCCCTTAGTTACTGTTGCTACGTCCGACAAACAAATGGTCAAACACGACCAGCGCGACAGATTGCCATGACGGGAAGAGGTCTACCCGTGCGTGTCTGTGACCATTTTTGGAGCAATACCTCCGCGATATCCTCCAGATCGAGGCAAAAGGGGTTATATGCAGTGGAGGGATATATTCAAAATATAAAAATACACAATGAAGGAGACACGACTACTATCTACGTCTCTATCGAGGCTAATGCTTACCGGTGTTCATACACATCATGTGTGATATGACAAAGAACAAGGAAACCAGTGTTTAAAAGCATTGAAAGACACTCACTGTTGTGTTTTTGTGTGAAAGAAAAAACTGTCTCTGAAAATAAAAGTGCTGTCAGCAATAATTTCTTATGTGTGTTTTTTCACATAACACTATGACTAAAATTGTAAATGCTGCAAAACACATGGGAGTTATATTCCCGATGCTGTAGTTTATTTTAATCATATCATTAATCAAGCTTAATTTTACTTTTCAACTACAATTAGGCAGGGTGAACTGAAAGCTTTTACAATCTTTTAGCTATATATCATTGACAAAAGTATGTGGTGCATTTTCTTCCAAAAATGATTTTCTTTCTCAAATTCATGCTTCAAGTTGACAAAGCACAATAAACGAAATCACACAATAACTGTTTAACCAGACATAGCCTTAATTTGCATCTAAATAACTTTCATTGATTGTCTTTCATAATGCACTTAACATTACCATAATATTTATTAGGGGGGCAACGGATCACAAAAATCGCGGTTCAGACAATATTATGTTTTTTGAGTTACTCAGATAGGATAGTTTTTCAGATCAGAAAAAAACAAACAAAAAAACCTATAAGTAGCCATCGATACCACAGCCAGCAGACGTATTTATGCTTCGTAATGTTCGACACATTTAACTGGGAGTGGGGCCGTCCACACTGTTTTATCCAGGCACCGCTCACGTTGTGTTTTCGGCTTTGGGAATGGAAAGAACACAACTCTTCCAGACAATCTCGCGGGGTATGTAGTGTCCGATTTACAAACGCCGTGGGCGCACCGCTTCACCATCTTGCTTGGAGTCAATGTTTGTCGGACCTGCTCACATAGTAACGGTTGCTATGATGTGTGATTGGACAATGGCCGTTTTGGGGGAGGGGCCGGCGAGAGGTCAATTGTATGTGTAACAATGTTCAAGAAATAAAAAGGATGAAGAAGTCAAATCATAAACAAATCATTCTCTCATAAACTATAGCGCTCCTGCCCATTCTATATAACACAAGGCTTTTTAACTCAACCCTCCTATTCTCAAGTCTGCCGGCTGTATTTATCCCGTCTCTCCGCCAGTCACTGGAATTACAAACAGGTGTTAATCATTATGCACTTGACCCAGTCCTCACCACTCGTCTCCGCACACGCTCTCCCCGTGCAGACACCGCATTGCCATGCCCCCCTCACCACACACCCCCACCACCCGGATGGTGCGACCGGGCAGGGGTGAGAACACATCTGCAACTGTCTACCCCCGGGACCAGAGCGAGTGGATTGACTGGGATAGCTGCTTCTGGTCCGAGATTATACTCTACCGAAACTGCTGTCGCTAGCTCGACCTATGTCCCCTCGTTCAAGCATTTTAGCAGGTTGAGGTGATTCATTTGACATGCGCCGCCCCTGACCATCCACCTTACCTCGTAATCGAGATCCCCATCTCGCCCTGTGACCACAAAGGGTCCTTGTTACTTGGCGAGTAATTTAAAGCTGGAGGTCGTAAGCAATACAAGCACTTTCTCTCCCGGTGTATAATTTTACCCAACATGCACTGCTTCAAGTCAGATGGCGACCAGTCTGCACAGCACCCCATGAAGTCAAACACGCCTATAATTTTCACAATCAGTGTGGACAAATTGATTGTCACTGGAATCTTATCAAATTGCACATGGTTAAAGTATAATGTTGTAGTCAAAATATCATAGAAGGCAGACAAATGTTGCTGTCTACCATTTAGAGCCTTTTAGATCATTTAGATTAAATGACTCATCTGTCCACTGATAACGTCATACATTTTTCAGTGACTGGCTTGTTGAAGCAAACAAACCACACATTTCAGATAAAATCACGTGCAGGAAATGCATCATGATGTGACATCAGCTAAAATATACAATTGAATAATTGCCCATTGTGGTGGGAGGGGGATCACAGTTCACAGGGAGGGGATCTTGCTCTTCTGATTGGCTACGAGCCATTGAGTGATTCATTGACTACACATCAGAAAGACTCTCGACAGCCAATCAGAAGTGAGCATGGGTGCTCTGTTTACAGGCCAGGTGATGACCGCAACAGCACGTTCGCATCACAACAGGAAGCTCCCCACTTCCTGCTCCGGATTTCTGGAGATTGGGAAGCAAACAAGATGTGATGTCATCTAGAGGAGAGACCTCAGTCATATGGTAATTGATGGATATGACCATAAAACTATTTATACTGACTTACAAACATCAATCTTTCACAATCACGTGATTGTGAAGGATTGATGTTTGTAAGTCAGTATAAATAGTACATTATTTACATAATGCTGTACATTATTACTCTGAAAAAGTGCATTAAACACATACACAGGAGCTACATATACGGAGCACATAAAAAGATCATTTTAGGCACAAAGGCAGAAATAGAAATAGCGGTTTTTAACACACACTTATAAAAATGTTGTGGGTAAGCCAGTATTGGGATCCCATGTGTTTGGTATTAAAACTGAAACCACAGTCTCTAAAATACAACCCAAATATAACTGAAGTTTGCTTGTGCATAGAGATATTAACTTGTATGTACAAAACTCAGCACAACAATGCTACACTGTAAAAAAAAAAATGTTTACAGAAAATAACTGTGATTTGTTTGATGTTCATTTTCTTTCATTTTAAATTAAATCTGTAAATCTAAAAAAAAAAATCTGTAAAATAAAAAATTCAGCTATAACTTTAGTTATTGTGACATTAATGACAAATTGCAGTAATTCACATTTTTTATACAGAAAATTGACTGTATTGACTTAAATTACATAAAAATGTATGTGAAATTATAAATATAATCTGTAATTAAACAGTAATAAAACAGTTTAATCATAAAACGGCCGAATGACTGGCAGCCCCAAAAAAACCTGTAACATTAAAACATCCTAAATTAAATCAACCGAAAAAACACTGTTATTTCACAGGTATTTCCTGAATTATTATGATCAAATACCTTCATTGTAAAAAAAAATAAAAAAGGGTCAAATGACTGGCAGCTACGGCTGCCAAACAAAACCCATAAAATTTAATTAAAATATGCTCATTTAAATAAAGTGCAAAAAACTTTTATGGATATCAATGTGTTTTTGACACACATTTGTTATGGTTTGTTTATACGCTGATTCTTGATGTCTGTGTGAGTCTGTATGATCCTGTCAAAACATTTTCGGTATAATGACTTAGAGTAATAGAGCTGGAGAGTAAAGCCTGAGCTTCAGTCCAGGATGAGCTTTATTTAAATTCGGATATTTACTTTATTTTTACGTTTTTTTGTTTGGCAGCCGTAACTGACAGTCATTGACCGTTTTTTTAAAGATTTTATTTTTTATAGTGTAATGTATTGAGGCTTATTCCAAGGAAGTTGCTGTGTGGTTCCTAAGGGATCCTTAGAGGCGAGTTGCTAGAAAGTTATGGATGACTGTCAGGATGTAGATGTGTAAAAATGTAAATGTATTCACATGGTTGATGTCAGAAAGTTATGGATGTGCATGCAGTTTCAATAAATGCTCCTTTTTCAGTAAGGATGAGAGTTGAGGATGAGTGAAAGTTATGCATGCTTTTTTCGTAGTATAGATATGTTTTATCTGGGTTTTGTTTTTAATCATACTATGATCAGTAAATTATTGTCTTTTTTCGACATTATGAACAATGATGTATGTGGTTCAGGGCTCTGATCTTTCAGATAAAATATTTTGAAAATGAAAATTGTGAATACTTCATAATACGCACAAGTCTCTCCCTGTCCCAACAAATCTGAAATGTGAAAACACGAAGAGAGAGAAACTCTGCAATTCATTTGGGCTTGGTTTTCCTGCTTTCATTGTTGGCTGGACGACCAAAACCGTTAAACAGGAGAGCACATGTCTGACTAATGAAGGGTTATCTGTGTCAAAACTCCTCTTAGACATGTATACGCATTCACAAAGAACTAACAGGGCCCAGATGTTTGTCGAGCTAAAAGTATGAGTATCTCAAAATGTAAAAAATGTCCTGACACAGCAAACTGAGAGACAAACAGACAGCAGATGAACCAAATATTCTTTTTAAACTTCCTTGTACCTTCAACAGAAAACTCCCTTTTTTTTTTTTTTTTTTTTTACTATTTAGAAGAAAATGTGAATGGTGTTTACCTGCTAAAGTCACCACAATGATACCAGGATTCTGTGGGTGGTTGTCAGGTTGTTACTAGATGGTTCCTACTGTGTAATAGATTATTTGTTAGTTGGACAAGGTTGGTAAACCTGACATACTCATGGAGAAGTTCTTTTTTGTAAAAAAAAAAAAAGAAGAAAAGTAAACTGTTAACCCTTTAGAACCTGAAGCTAAAATAGGTGTTTTTCACATATTTAGATTTTTTGACAGTACAATTCTAAAACAATGTCATCATTTTCAGAAAAATATTAGCTTTCAACAAATTACAGTTATTGACCATTATTGTGTGTGTTGAGTTTGTAAATAGAATTTAAATTTACACAAAAAAAAAAAAAAAAAAAAAAAAAAAAAAAACGAGAATAAATTTACTGATTTTTATTTAGAAAAAAAAACTGAAAAAATCATGAACGAAATAAACTAACACTTTCAAGTTGAAAAATGAACTATAATACATATATACAAGTCTTTTTTGTGACATTGGGTTGCACAGTTTACATTTAGGAGACTTTTTTTCATACACGCACACATAAAAATGCACGCACTACATGCAGATACGTGAAAGAGTAACGGCCATCCGCTTCCCAAGTTTCATTAAAAATCATCCCAATCCCCTCTTCTGCTTTCTAACACTTCTTTCGCCATGTATTTGTTTGTTTCTTTTATTATTTTATGCAATCCGAAACACTCGAACCTGCCGCGCTTCGTATCTCTCTGTTCAAATCCTTCCTTCCCGCGCTGCTGTCATTTGCAGATGGAAAGCATGAAATTACCGTGATAATTTGAATGGTTTTGATAGTGCAAGCGGTCGAAGAGTTACGGTAAAATGAATACAGCTTGCTGGTATGTGGGTCATTCCAGAATTGCGGGTACATTTCAAGTATAGAAAGAAAACAAAAAAATATGATTTTCTTTTTCCGTTAAACCTTTTTATTTTCATAGAAGGCACTTTAAATCCAACATTTTAAATATTTGCTGATCTTAAACTTGTAAGATTTAAAATATTAATGCTGAACATCAATTTACTAACTGAACATCAATGTAAAAATCTGTCAACTCTGTTACAGACAAAATGGGTTGATTTATATGGGTTGATAACAGAGTTGACGACAACAGAGTTGACATTTTCCTCAATTTATGATTTATCTCAAAATGCTAACCTCAAACCAGATACCACATGGCATGTCTAAAATCATAATTTTATGGGTTTTCACCATATTATCGTTTTTTAAAAAGTGAATGAGAGATTCACTGCAATATCACAATAATAGATTTGACAAATAATTAATCTACTATTGGTGTATACTAAACATTTTGTACAAATGAATGAGAGAAGAATAATGAAATACTTCACGCTTTCCAGAGTTTCCCACCAGAGGAAGTGACATCCCTTGGTGCAAGTCACATGCTTTTTCTACAAATGCTTTGGAGGTTTTTTTTTGTTTGTTTGTTTTATAACAGAGGTAACAGAGTTGACCAGAGGGACAGACACAAAATCTAATTATTTATTAATTAAATTACAAATAATACAGAAAATATATATTCTGTGCAATTGTTTATATAACTTAAAAGAGTAAACAAAAAAAAAAAAACATTGAAAATTAGACATAATTCATCAATAGAGTATTAGTATTAATACCATAAATTATTTCATGATAATTCAAGTTGAATGTATGAATCAGGAGGCGGAGACAGTCAATAATAGGTGCAGTGGGAGTCATTTAGTTAATATTTCCCCTTTAAATTGTATTCCTAAATATACATAAAGCATTATTTTTAGTGATAGTGTAATATAATTAGTGTTATTATTCAAAATTGATTCAAAAAAGTTTTTTATTATTTAAATAAAAGAAGGTTTATCTGGGAGACTCGAAATGTATCCCCAATTAGAATGACTCATGTGTCGGCGATGACACAGCCTAAAGGGTTCTAAAGGGTTAATGAACATCCGCTGCCGCCCACCATGCTCACTTTACTCTCTTTACTCACTTTACTCTCTCACTTTACACACAACAAAAATGACAGCGGTGAGAAAACAACAGTGGAGAAAGCATCTGATCATGGCGAGGAGGATATGTTTGCACCAGTTTGGCACGTTTATTTATATAGCACTTTAATGTATGAATTTAAAGCAAGCAGCTTTACAGTATTAAACATGAATAAAAGTGTCAGTGTCTCTTTCAGTTAGAATTGCACCTTCAGTTTCTTCTATAAAGCGGCTCTCCAGTGTGTTCATGTTTTCACTTGCGAAGATTTCCACGGCAGAGCCACACCCACCTATTGTGTAATCGCCAGGGACCAATGACAGTTCGAAGGTGTTTACTAGCCGGAGAAAACTTCTCTGGAAAGTTCGCTTTGGCAAGCTGTTTCGAACTCCCAAAACAAACTCCTAAGAAACTTCGTTTTCACCTGATTTTTATTTATTTATTTATTTATTTATTTCAAAATGACGTCACACCAGTTTAACTTTAATGGCCTTGCGAAGTCTGGTTTTTGTGTGCGTTGTCAAAAACCATCATGTAAAATGCATCAGCCAGGAAATCTTAAGAATGTAATTATTTAGTAAGTATTGCCAAAAAACACAGCGCTTCTTCTTTCGAAGGCATTTAGTAATAGACATGATCCAGTTTAACTGGTGGAGCTGTTTTCAGTATAAATATTTGCTTACACATGCTTTAGAGATCCAACACATTTGTGACTGCAGGTATAATTTCTATCCTGGACTGTGTCCTGTAATACACAGATTAACACGGTGAACTGCTGCAGGCGATCTGCTGTAGCACCGCATGCTGCGCAGACACGCAGTGTGTGTGTGTGTGTGTTCACAGATGGTGAACCTGTGAGTCATCTCTCTGTTCTGCACATAAAACAGCCTTATACTTCTCATTCTGATCTCATATTTCTTGAGTGTTTTATTTCACTCTTAACTGTTGTTTTACAGAGCATGAAATCACCATCTCTTTAGATGTCACTTGTTGCTACAGGTTTCTTTTGGAAGAGATCTGAACAGTAGCATGAATACTGGCAGTGCAGGCGGGATAATGCACCGGGGCCCACAGAACAGGGGCCCATTATCACAGTATTTTGAACACGTATACACCCCTGCTAGATTACATTTTGAGACTCTTAACAGTGCGTGTCCACCGTCGTGAGAAATCTATCATTGTTGTATATTATCAGTGTATAAACTGTCAGTGTTGTTGACTAGACAAGACCAGACTTAAGGGTAACTCTCGCCAAAATGCAACCTAGGGTCTTTTTGTTAATCTACTCGAGGCAAACTTTCGTTTAAAAGCATAATTAGAATGGAAATGTTTTTCATTTTAACCTAAAACGTAAAAGTGGCGTTTCCATTCTAATTATGCTTTTAAACAAAAGTTTGCCTTGAGTAGATTAACAAGAAAGAGCCTAGGTTGCATTTTGGCAAGAGTTACCCTTTAAGACAGAGACTTGAAGGGTCTGAACGATTCAGACAGTGTAAATATTCTTTGGGGTGAATGAAGTTAGGGTCACTCGAACCTTCACAGTGGATCATGTGCACGAGTTAGCACAGACCACAAAACATGTCTGTCCAAATGCTCCCAAGCCCATGACAAGAAAATATTGCCTTGGAAATAATCTTTAGTTGTTTTCAGTTCCAATATAATCATATACTGTATACACACACACACACACACAAGATTAAAGTTAAAGATACTGTGTTAGTTTAATGGACTATTGTTAAACAGTCACAGTGAAAACATCCAAATTGCATTTGAAATTGTAATTAAATATAGTAATATGTAAACAATATGATTTATGCACTAAATCCAGCAGAAACTCTGGCACAATTGTCAGGCTCACACTTTTTAGAAAGTGTTATTGTATGATGTCATTTCTGTCAAGCGTTTCTGCACTGGTGTCCATGAGATCCTATAGTTACAGCGCTGTATCTCGACAATGTCTCAGGTTTACCAGATTGAGCAATAAAATTCCCCTCTGGGTGGGGAATTCATTGTGGTGTGGCATAAAAAAAAAACAAAGTGATGAATGACTAATTACATTAGCTATAAAATTACAAACATGGTGCTGTTAGCTCTCGGCTCTAATGTTAGCTAACTATACAATAAAACCGAGGTACTGTAAACATACCACAGAAGAGAGTGGTCGACAACCGTTACTAACCAGGTTTATGACCCAGGTGCTCCCAGCATTACCCTGAGCAGACAATCAACAACGAGAAGATGATAGATTATTATGTCTGTAAAAAAGAAATCTAAATAAAAGTAGAAACTCACAGAGACCATGCATTATTATTTTTTGTCTTTTATCTTGAAAAGTGACATTTAAAGTAAGAGTTTTGGTAACTGCATTTTGATGGATCCCTTTAGATATTGTTAACTAAGTAATGTTGCACATACTTGTCAACTAACTCTCATTAGAGTATTAGTAGACTGTCTGCTCAATATCTGCTAACACTTTATTGTGATGCTCCTCAACAGATGTTCTACTGACTATAAGTAACTTTGCAAGTGCATGTCAACTTATTCTAACCCTAACCCTACCAGTCTACTAATACTCTACTAATACTCTAATGAGAGTTAGTTGACATGTTGGTGCAACGTTACCTATAGTCCAATAAAGGTCTAAAGGGGACCATCGACATAAAGTGTAACCAGAATTTTTTTGTAAAGTGCCTCTGCAAGAACAAAAATGAGAAGGAACATTATTGCTAGGTGTAAATTATATTTCAGCTGCACAGATTCATTAAATATATTTCATGATTACTGCACATCATGAATATTCTGTAGAAGTGAAGGGCTGTAGATAGTTTACTTTATTCTGAAACAACAGATTGTTTCAACGTTACCTTTTGCCTTGGTTTAGTTTGCTTTCATAATGCACCGTTTCAAATCGTATCAAAAATGCATTCATGCACATGTGTAAAACTGTCCTCTCATTGGTCAGAGTGCACTCTTTTATGTTATGGGATTCTGTTTATAGTGTTCACCCATCAAGATGACACACACACACACACACACACGCACGCACACGCACACACACACACACACACACATATACAAATGTATATAAGCCTTGATTCAGTCACACTTTAGATTAGGGTCCGATTCTCACTAACTAACTGTTAACCATGACTTAATAAACTCAATAAACAATAAAATGACTGCTTATTAATAGTTAGTAACATAGTTGTTAAGTGTAGTTATTGGATATGATTAAGGGATGCAGAATATGGCCATGCAGAATAAGACATTAATATAATAAACAGCCAATATCCTAGTAATATGGTAATAACTGTAATAGTAATAACTGTTCCATGGACTGGTACCTTGTCGTGGTGGAACAGCTTGTGAGTCCCAATGACCCTGAGAGCTAAGCTGGCGGGGGACTTGTACCCCTGGTAGCTTTAAGCAAGCCAGACAGGTCAAAGGCGAGAGACCAGACGAAACCCAGTCCACCCTGCTAGCCCGGCAGCAGGGGCTGGTATGCTGAGTATCAGAGCGCGTCTGCTTTCACAGCACCTGAGTCGGTCTGTCTCAGTCGCCCGGTGAGCAGAAGAGCACCTCGCCAATGGTCACGGGGCAATAGACCTAGTTAGTTGGTCACTGCGGGGCAACTCATAACTACACCAACCGTCACACACCTGTGTTCCGTTGGAATCTGTAGCACTGAGTCCAGAGGTGGAAGTTTGACCTGGGCATCCATGCTTTCACTTAAATTTTGCCCGGGCGCTCTCTACTATGAGCATCTCATCTCTCCATTATGACGTCAAACATTCAGCCCCCACGACTGGCAACTCGGGAGCACTCTGTCCTTAAGAGTGCTGTCGTTGCTCGGCAAGGTTCGCGTGTACGGCAGGCGCGTCCTGGTCGTCATCCTGCAACTGTCGCATACACCTCCATCGCATGCTGGAATGTGCATTCTCTTGGTGTTAGTTCTGACATGGACTGCGTCTCACCTCGTAAATCAGCCCTGATTGATGCAGAACTACTCCGACTTAACATCTCCATCGCTGCCCTGAGTGAAACCTGGCTGAACGGTGTTGGCTCTGTCCGGGAAAAAAACTATACTTTATTCTGGAATGGATACCCAGACGGTGACAGACCAATGCACGGTGTTGGCTTTGCAATCCAAAACAAGCTACTTTCCTCAGTGGAAAAACCTGTGCCCATCTCCTCACGCCTCTCCTCACTGCGTCTGCACACAAACTGTGGCCCAGTTACAATCATAGCCACTTACGCCCCTACACTGACTTCTGATCAAGATGTAAAGGAATCATTCTACAATCAACTTAGCGCCATTGTTCAGAAGACCTCCTCAACCGAACGTTTGATGATCCTTGGTGACTTTAATGCCCGAGTGGGTGCTAACTCTAGTGCATGGCCTGACATTCTGGGAAGCCATGGATATGGCAACATGAATGACAACGGTCAGCGCTTACTGGAATTTTGTAGCACCCACAAACTCTGTGTCCCCTCCTCATTCTTTCAGGGCTCAAGCTCCTCCAAGGTCACCTGGCGTCATCCACGTTCTAAGCGCTGGCACCAACTTGACCATGTACTGGTGAAGCGTGAACATTTGAAGGAAGTAACACACTGCCGATCACTACACTCAGCAGATTGTGACACTGATCATGCCCTTCTACGTTGCAAACTAAGGATGGTCCCAAACAAGTTTCATTACGCCAGGCCAAAGCCTACTCCTCGTCTGGATGTTTCTGCAACCTATGTTCCTGCGTCGCAGCATGCGTTCCAGGAACTACTTGCTTCCAGCTTTTACTCCTCACCTCCTCATGCAGACATCACGGCTGCCTGGCAGCACTTCCACTCTGCTACCACAAAGGCTGCATTTTCCATCTTTGGAAAGCGATCCAGATCCCAGCCTGACTGGTTCAAAACCCATGTCAGCCTGCTCCTACCTGCAATTGACTCTAAACGTTCAGCCAGACTATCCTACCTGCAGCATAACACTCGCTCAAATAAGGCAGCTTTGAAGCAGGCATGCCGCAATGTCCAGCGGGTCACTCGCACAGCCATGCAGGCTTACTGGAGCACACTGTGTGACCGTATTGAGTCAAGTGCATCCATTGGAAACATTCGAGGAGTCTTTGAAGGTCTGAAAGAAGCCTTGGGCCCAGTCCCTAAAAAATCCTCTCCACTCTGTTCCCTATCAGGTGAACTTCTGACTGATTTGGAATCTCAATTGGCGAGATGGGCGGAGCACTATAGCCTTCTTTATGCTCAGCCTGTCACAGCCAGCACACTGGCAATAACTGCTGCTGTTCCTGAGCTCCCCCCTATGTCTGATCTGGATGCAGATATTACCATTGAGGAAGTCAAATCTGCAATTAAAGCACTGAAAAATAACAAGTCTCCCGGAGCTGACGGCCTCCCCCCTGAGGCTTATAAGGCAGGCGGTGATGTTCTTGCCTCTGTCCTACATCATCTGGTTGTGATGTGCTGGAAGAGTGGATATCTCCCAGATATCCTTAGAGATGCCAACATCATTACCATCTATAAGAACAAGGGGGACCGTGCAGACTGTAACAACTTCAGAGGAATATCTTTGCTCAGTCTTGCTGGCAAGATATTTGCTCGCACTATTCTACCACGTCTACAAATCCTTGCTGACCGTATCCTCCCTGAAAGCCAGTGTGGGTTTCGTGCTGGCCGCTCCATAGCAGACATGGTGTTCTGTGTTCGTCAACTACAGGAAAAGTGTATTGAACAGCATAAACCTCTGTTCTTGGTGTTTGTAGACCTGACCAAGGCTTTTGACTACGTTAGTCGATCTGGACTTTTCCTCATTCTACAAAGACTTGGCTGCCCTCCAAAGTTATTGAAGGTGATCACTGAGTTTCATGAGGGCATGAAGGCAACCGTACAGTTTGAAGGCACTCGCTCTGAAGAGTTCCGGATAAGGCGTGGAGTAAAGCAGGGATGTGTCCTTGCTCCTACCCTTTTCGGAATTTTCTTCTCTGCCCTACTACGCCGTGCCTTCCCTGATGACTCGGGTATCCTTCTACACACCCGCAGCTCAGGAAAACTGTTCAATCTGGCCAGACTGCGGGCGAAGACCAAAGTACGCCATGTTATGGTACGTGAGCTGCTTTATGCTGATGATGCTGCCTTTGTTGCCCACTCAGAGGCAGATCTACAACTACTCTGCTCATCTTTTGCCGCTGCATGTCTAGAGTTTGGTTTGCAGATCAGTCTTGGAAAGACAGTTATCCTTGCCCAACCTGCAACCCTGAACCCTACAGTATACATTAACAACACACTTCTATCTGTGGTAGACAAATTCACCTATCTGGGTTCCACAGTATCAAACAACAATAACCTTGACGCAGAGCTTGACATGCGCATTGGGAGGGCATCATCGGTGTTTGGAAAATTGAGCAAGCGTGTCTGGCACAACAAGAACCTCTCATTGCTCCTCAAAGTCCGTGTATACCATGCATGTGTACTTAGCACCTTACTATATGCAAGTGAGACATGGACAACTTACAGGAGGCATGAACATCGCCTCAACGCCTTCCATTTTCGCTGCCTCCGCTCCATACTGGGTGTATGCTGGAAGGACCATGTGCCAAACTCTGTCATACTTGAGAGAACTGGTTCCAGTGACCTGTACACCATCCTTCGTGAACGCCACCTCCGTTGGACTGGACATATTTATCGAATGAATGACACCCGCCTCCCAAAAATCTTGCTGTATGGCGAGCTGGCAAATGCCCCCCGCAAACAGGGTCGCCCCCATCTACGTTTCAAAGACGTCATTAAGAGGGATCTTCAGGCCTTCTCCATCAACCTGGACAATTGGGAGGCACTTGCAAATGACAGACCCAACTGGCGTGCAGCAATTAACAACGGCCGCAGGGACTCTCAGGAGTCCTACAAGTCATTTCTGGAAGAGAGACGCTCAAAACGGGAAGCAGTTCGTCGCACTCGACATGAACGGCCATAGTAGTAGTATCCTAGTAATATGCATGCTAATAAGCAACTAGTTAATTGTGAGAATTGGACCCTAAACTAAAGTGTTACCCTTGATTCCCACTCTAACAGTTAAAAATTAATAAAACATATTTTTTCAGAGTGGGAGTCAAGGCTTTTTTTGGGCCAGCATTCTTGCAATGCTCCAGTTTCAGAGAAGGTCAATTACACAACATTTTAAGAGCTTCAGTTTTCAACTGCGATAACTAATGTGCTCAGCCACATAATTAGACACTGCTGCTTTTTATCACATTTCCCATTATGAATTATGACACAACTTGATTGGGTCAGATTGCTTTCTCATCACAAGCAAACCACTCCAGAGTCTGTTTTTAGTTGGGCCGAGACCACCAGGCGATGTCAGTGCAGATATGTGTGCAGACTCCGATTCACATACGATTTTCTGTTTTGTATAGCTGTAAAAATATCAGATTCCTGAGTCAACAGATCATGGTCCTGGACTGACCCGCATGCGCAAAAGAGGGATAAAAGACGTCACGCAGCACGCTGTCAAATGGAAGTAAACAGGGAAGACATTAAAGTAAGTGATTAAGCATTTATTTATAGCGTGATTGGCCGCAGAAGACAGCAGATTTATGAATTTATCAAAGATGAGTATGTGAAAAAACAGAGACAAACATTGCTCTAGAGTGACTTCCGATGTGACTGTTCAGACTGAGGTCGCATTGCAAAACATCTGCCCTGTATCAGATTCAGGATCACATGTGAAGTGGCCCGAATCAGAATCGAAAAGATCAGATTCCATGAGGTTTGTGTCATTCACACTGTCATGACAAAAAGTCATAAAAATCAGATTTGGGCCACATTTACCTGAAGTCTAAACGTACCCTTAGACACTTCTCCTAAAGTTATCCAAACCTGGTGACATCTTTGGATCCTGCAGCTGTTTGGATTGTGTCTTTCATTTCTAAAAGGTCATGATGACATTCACGTGGCACCCCAAGGCTAAACCAAACACGACCACACCCACAC
Source organism: Squalius cephalus (assembly GCF_949319135.1). Lineage (NCBI taxonomy): Eukaryota > Metazoa > Chordata > Actinopteri > Cypriniformes > Leuciscidae > Squalius > Squalius cephalus. Next base: position 8,001,847 of record NC_137139.1, read on the forward strand.
AAATCTTTAATACGGTCTCGGTAACACACCTGCCTTTGAAACCAAATCTCAACTGAAAACAACTGTAATGTCCACCCTTACACAACACACACACACACACACACCACATACTGGTCCGTCTCGGCTCCCAGTCACACACACACGGCTCTGATCGTCAGATCCACTGCTCGGCTCGTCTTTCGCCTCAAGTGTGTCACTAATATAGGACAGCTGAACCTTTAGCGACTAAATACAACCTATACAGCCTCTACTCTCTCAGCTCTCGTTCTCCTCGCCCCAGAACTCCCCAAGGTGCTGTCACAGAATACAGGAAACTAGGACGAAAGACAGGAGGAAAGAGAGCGTCAGTTCTAGAAGCAGAGTAAGAGTGCTCTCCTTTCAGAGAAAATCCAACTAAAATGTAACTAATTCACTCTTAACGAAAAACTCGACCCTCACACTCACTCAATACATATCTCCAGAGATCAACCTCTGCTTTTTTAACCAGAGGTGCATTTCCCAGAAACATTGTTAGCCAACTGTTCCATCAATACTAACTATCCGCTGTTTCCCAAAACCATAGTTCCAATGAACATTCACAAACAGCATCACAAATGTGTGTGTCTGAAACTACTGCTCCCGACCTGTGGTTAGAAGCACAGTTCCTTGTTAGTACGACTTTCATTAGACCATGCTCTATAGGAAAAATAAGACAACTTCAACATGCAGTGGATTTTATATCATCCCTGCTGGAAAATCCAGCATAAACCAGCATGAAATCAATGTTGGTCCAAACTGGTTTGTGCTGGTCTAGTTGCATTTCCTGTTCCCATGATGGAGACCAACAGACCAGCAACCAGCATCCCATGCTGATCCCAGCAAGCCAAACACACCTTATGCTGGTGACTAGCGATGCTGGATTATTCTGTAGGAATTATATGGTTATATATTTCAAACGAATGCCAGTTTTAACGACCATGTTACTACGGTTACAGGAAATGGTCATAACTAGCTAGTTCATTTTTGTCCAACGATGCATTGTCCTATGGAAGTTAGGCAGTGAGTTACGTCATTGTATGGGAAATGCACCCCAGGTCAGTTATTATGGTGAAGGTCCCTAGCTACGTTTCCATTACAGATTTGCGCAAAACCTTTGCGATATTTTCTAAATGTCGATAAAAAACTATTGTGAAATGACGGTGTTTCCATTAACCGATGTTATGTGACTAAAACATAATTTTTTCCTCTTTTTTTATTTTTACATATATCTCAGCCACCACTAGCCATTATATTTAATGGAAGAAGACATAGGCGTGTTATCCAACATTAATGGCGAGAAGCCCCTTGTACTGGGAGCGGCACATATGAGGAGTGTCTCCCTCCTATCTGCTTCAAGCTCTTGATCAATTGTGGGATTTCTTTGTTGTTTAGAATCCAGTATTCCTGTAATACTTTTGTCTTTTATGAGTTTAATGAAAAACTGTCTTGTCTTCTGCCCAAACACACCGCGCCTTCTTTAAAGAATGATCGACTTTAACGTACGCCAGCTGATCTGTAAATGTGAAAAAAACTGTTTCCATTGCAGTTTTGTGAAATATTCCTTTCTCGAAATTGCCTGAAAAACCACCACATGCGAGCGTCATTTTTTTTGCGTGAAATAGACTTGTTTCCATTGGGCGTATTTTCAATTCGGAATTTCAATTGGCGCAACTTGAAGGGTAATAAAAAAGGCTACTGACAGATTAGCCTCAAGCCCAAATTATACTTCAGTTTTTACATGAAATATAAGTTTTACACAGCTAGCATTTTTATTCTGTAGACACTAAGGGTACGTTTACACGACAGCGATGCACTAAAAATGGAAATATTACCTTTGTGTTTTTCCACGTACAAACGACAACGTTGTCAAAAGGATCCCTGTTCACACGGATCTGCAAAAATGACTAAAATCGCTGTATTATTCATGCCAGGCCATTAGGTGGCGATGCCACTTTGTAAAGAAACACTACTCGCCTATAGACTGAAAACGTAATAAACATGTGCATGATGTTTTTACAAATTAGCATTGTTGTAGTCTACATTAAAGCTACAATATGTAATTTTTTTCGCTGCTAGGAGTCGCTAACCTCTTACAATAACAAAGGCGTAGTTTGATAAGCATTAAGCGGAATTATGGATCTTGTGGTCTAATGGATCTAATAATGTTTATGGATGAGTGAATACATTGATGTTTTTAACGTGACTGTGGTATGAAGCAGGGCGCGAGTGTTAATGAGAGACTGATATCAGCGCCACACGCGAGTCCCGCGGATATAAAGGAATGAGGACATTTTCTACCGAACTACCCGCAAGTGCTGAATTACGACTCACACAGGTCAGTTTATTAGACGAATTAAACTTGTGAGGTATTTCCTCCTTTTGTCCCAAAGTCTGCTTGCCATGGTCCATAATGTTTGAACAAAACAACAACAGCGTGAGCATGCCGCTAGGTGTAACCCAGTTGTCCACGTCTGTCGCCATGGTTACTATGGCAGTACGAGCGGAAACCGAGGGTAACGCGGATATTACGCCATTGACTGGCGACTCCCTCACACATCCCGGTTCCTTGGTTAAAATTGCAATTTTCTCATGATTTACAAATAGTTGAAAACATCTGGGATATTGTAAGTAATCAACTAAACAAAATATATAACACTGGCCTAGTGGTTTTTGGATAACAGTTTCTGTTGAAAACTGTGTGGTGTAAACGGCCAAAACTGATGTAGGGGAGAGCGGGGCACAAAGTAAAGCTTTTTGACTTTCTCAGTTTGTGTAAATCTACTTATGGTTCAGAGAATTTATTTTTTCCCACATTAATTTCCCACATGTCTACTACAATTATGTGTTTTTGTTTTATCAATACAGTATATACTTTTTTCTTGATATACCCCGAAAGAATGGAAGTGAAATGTGACAACATGCCCCATAGGTGGGGCACATTGTAACATGACCATATAACAGCTTAAAATGTTATCTGATCTAATAAAAAAAAATATACAAAACAAACTAAAATATTTTCTAAATAAAATACAATTAAAAAACTTTTTCATATAAAATAATGACAATTTTTAATAATTAAATATAAACTCATTTTTGAGTTTTGACTACGAACACAGGAAAACACAGCTATACAACATAGTTCAAAACAAATAAATAATTAGTCATTTCTGAACATTGACTCTCAGTCTTTATTCACCTTTTTCTCACTAAAATTAATAAAAGTATAGAATATAATAGCATATTTCTAATAGGGGCACATTGTAACGCAGTGTTACAACATGCCCCCGCCTGCACAACTGGGGTTTAAACCCTGCTAGTGTCTTCTGCTAGTTAGCGAAGCATTAAATAACTATCTCAACTGTTAAATAACATCTTGGAGATTAAAATAATATCAGATTTGTCTTATTTTAAATAAACACAAAAAATAGAGATGAAAAATTAACTTAAGTAAGAAATTTACTTTTGCTATGGTTTAATAAATGTCTATGGATATCTTCCAAAAAATAAATAATTTTGGCGGATTTTTTTTTTTCTATATAGTGTTGATATGGCAACTAGTAAATACACAAAGTTTCGTCATCCAAGCATGTGCGGAAGTATTTAAAACAAGCGTGTTACAACTAACCCCGCGTTAGGTTGTGCCCCGCGCTCCCCCTATACTTTGGGATTCGGCATCAGACATTAGCAGACCGAACAGAAAATGAACACATTGTAAAATCCATGTGAGGAAATCATTCGTCCTCACATTGCGAATTACTACTGAAATTACTGTGAATTTGCTGAACAAAGGTAAATGTGACCACAGATTAAGGGTATGCAGGTTTGTATTGGTTCACTAGACCATTTAGATCACCAAATCAGGCCCACCCCACCCTGGCTTCTCTGCTCTATTTTCATGTATTTGTTGCAGTCTCTCTCTTTCTCTCTTTTCGTTTTGGCACTGATAATCATTTCCTGTATGTTGTAAGAGGTCATCATTTCAGAGGCACTGCAGCATTGTGTTTTATCAGTGTGTTCAGCGCTGACGTTATCAGCGGCTGATAGCATTATTCTGTGTGTCTGTGTGTGTGTGAATGCGGTTTAAGGTTAGGTGGGAGCACTGTAACAGAAAGAGATTTATTTCTGGGTTTCTTATCTGAGCTGTATTTAAATCTTCAACCCTGTGTTCCTGCCAGCATATAGATCTTCACACGCACATACACACAAGCACACACACATGCCCACTTTTATTACATTTAATTTTTGTTACATCACATGCCAAACACCTGTTGAAAGGAGTGAAAGAGTCATAGAGTTAGGACAAAAATTGGGCCCATATTGGAAGTTTTGAATGTCTTTATAGGTCCAAATGCCTTATCATGCTTGAGCTTTGCAGCTGCACACACACACACACACACACACACACACACACACACACACACACACACAAACAAGGCTATTTATACACAGTTTCCTTTTATTTATCCATTGCATTGTTTAGTGCACATCTGCTGCAGTCATGAGCACAATGGACGGGGCCACATGACACACAAGCAAAGAATCTACGAACACAGTTTGTTGGAATCAGACTGAAAAAAGTTGTGATGATTTATTGCAAGACTATACCAGATGTTAGCTTCCTACCTAGACAGCATTTTTAGGCACAATTCACAAAGATCTTCCACAAGATATCCTAAGCCAAAGTCTAAGGGCATCAGTAGGCTACAAATACTTTAAACGCATTTAAAAATATTATTTAACCCAGTGTTTCTGTGTGCTGTGATTTGTGCTTATTAGAGTATCACATTGTTAGCTTAGCTATACATGCTAACATCAAATTCTATTCAAATCATTGCGTTTCATGTGAGAATGACTATTTGTGTTGCACTCAGAGTTACTTGCCCATGTTCAAAATCAATCCCTTATGAGGTTTTATATCAGCTATGCTGTCTTGAAAGAAGATTGTTTACTATGTTTTTAAAACCTTTCTCTCTTTCTCTCTGTCCTGAGTTCTTCTCTGGAATGAGGTATGGTATTTGGAGCTGGAAAAAACTGAAAATGTTGTGGAAGAAACCAAACAAACCAAATATAGCTATCGAAAAAAGGGCATACCACATACTTCTATTGTTTTTATATAATAAGTAACCACTACCAATAAAAGACAAATTGATTTTTTTAACTTTATGTACCTTTTAAGAACAAACCCAAGGGACGTTTTGCTAATGGTTTTTGAAACAGGTCCCGCCCCAAACTCACGCCGTTGGTTTAGCCAGGTTACGATGACAGGATGCCTTCAAGTGCACCTGGGAAAATCATACCTCATTCATTATAGTAGCCTAAACAAAACAAAATAATTATATTGTGAACAACAACCCATACTTTAGACATGAGTAATGTTGCACCTACATGTCAACTAACTCTTATTAGATTATTAGTAGAGTATTAGTAGACTGACTGTTATGGGAAGGGTTAGGTGTTAGTAGAATAACTTGACATGTAGGTGCAATGTTACTTATAGTCAACACAATGTCTAAAACGGACCATCAAAATAAAGTGTTACCAAACTAAATGTTTGTGTTACATAAAGCAAACTGTGAAAGCAGAGTGATTAACTTAATTAACAGATGTTATCTACGAGCTGTTCCATACATCACACCTTTAAAGTGATTGAAATGCAGCATGTAAAATTTAAATAACACTCAAACCATCATAATTCATATCAACTGGTCCCTGCCAACCTGGCAACACATGTATACACACTTAAAAACGTTGGGTTATTCTTTTAACCCAACCGTTGGTGTATGCATGTTGGGTCATTATGTTGGGTTATCTTAAAATTTGTTGGGTTATTTGTTTATGCCGTTGGGTTATGTTTTAGTGATAACCTAACTGTTGGGTTAAAGTAGTTATAATTACGAATTTCTGACTCCACTTGAAGGGCACATTTAACAAAGGGCTCAAAGTTTGGCTGGTTAATACAGGGTAGCTGGTTAGTCTCAGCTGGTAGATGTCATTATTACATCATCTAGCCTCGCAGCTTTTTTATCCTGTCTTAGCACATTAAACTTGTATATTTTAACATTGAAAGAGTGGACTTGACCTTAGTAACCCCCTCACCACATTTAACAGATCAGATCCATTTGTCTGAGACCACCAAGACTAGATGGTGTTAAGACACTCTGTCTTGAACTTCAACACAAGCATTAAAATAGCCTTGGGTTCCTCGGGGTCTGTCAGGCTAAAGATGAGTGAAGGGGAGAACTGACAGGCTAAGCTCTTGAAAGCTTCCTCAGCAGGTGTCCAACACGTTAGGAAACAAACACACAGAGAAACACACACCAGTAAACCGTATCAGGGTAGACAACACATTTAATATTTCATAGAAGAAAACAAGACTGTGAGGGATGGATGTACAGCCCTTGCAATGGCTTTAACTCTTCAAATGTCTCATGTTGTGTTTTGAAAAGACCATTCTATCCATGAAAAAGTTACAGACACACACACAAATTCCTACCCTCATTTCCTGAATCTGAAAGGTCTCAAAATGGCTGACTGAACTGTAAACAAGATCAGTATCGCACTACACACACCCACAGAATGCTACATCCCAAAACGAGACAAAACATGGCTCTCTAAAATGTGTAGTGTGTGTTTGTGTCAGAGTGGATCAGAGACCTACATTAAGACTCTTTAACAATGCCTAAAACTCAAACACACACACACACACACACAAGTCAAAAGCAGCCAGTTAGTGAGGCCCTAGGGTTTTCCTAAAACACACAGCTATGAAAAACATACACACATTTAGATTGTAGAAAGCTGGCGTTGTTGCTGGGTGCTGCTGAGGAAGGTTGTACCGTTTTAGGTCGACTACATTCTTTCCTCCACAGACAGGAAATGGCCATTTGTCATTGCCCCAAATAACAGTGTTTACTTCCTGTTGCCATCAGAGTTTGGTTTCTCTCTGAACTACAACTTGAGAGAATTCAACTCAGCAGAAACTGAAAATCACATGTTTTCTGGGAATCACCTTAAAGTTATTCAGTGTGTTGACGTAATTTCCACTGAAATAGGAAGACAGGAGGGGACATATCAAACAGCTCGTCCCAGGGCCGGAGAGGGGCCACTTTTCATCCCGGGAGTTTCAGGCCCAAGACCGGCCCACTTTTTCCATGGTGGAATTCCAAATTAGCACTTTTTCCAAATTGGATAAATGAAGCAACAGTTCAGCTCTTACTATTGTGTAGTTTGTAATGGTTCAACAAATAATGTAAAGGTTAAATAATAATTCACTTAGACTTTATAAGAAGCAATTGCGACTTTGTTTCACACAATTCTGACTTTATATTTCGCAATTCTGACTTTATAACACGCAATTGCGACTTTATATCACACAATTCTGACTATCTCGCAATTCTGACTTTAAAAGAAGCAATTGCAACTTTATTTCACGCAGTTCTGACTTTATATGTCGCAATTCTGACTTTATAACACGCAATTGCGACTTTATATCACGCAATTCTGACCATATCTCGCAATGCTGACTTTATAACACGCAATTGCAACTTTATTTCAGGCAATTCTGACTTTATATGTCGCAATTCTGACTTTATAACACGGAATTGAGACTTTATTTCACGCAATTCTGACTTTATATCTCGCAATTCTGACTTTATAACACACAATTGCGACTTTATTTCACGCAATTCTGACTTTATATCTCACAATTCTTTCTCAGAATTGCGAGATATAAAGTCAGAATTGCGTGAAATAAACTCGCAATTGTGAGATAAAAAGTCGCAATTATCTTTTAAAATGTTTTATTCTGTGGCAGAAACAAGCTTCCATACCACCTGGCCTCTTCCTCCATCCATCCTCCCTGACGCGGACCATTACGGTAGGGCCGGCCCAGCTTATCGGTAGGCGCCGGCGGTGCCGCGGTAGCCTACCTGAGAAAACGTTTTGGAAAAGACGGGCTATGGACCCAACCAACTCTATAGAAGGGGAGGGGAGAACTCCCTCACATGGTACAACCCATGCAGAGGCTGCGCTGTCAGAATGCGGAACGTGCAATGTAGCCTAACTAACGTGACATTGAAATGTGAAAAAAAACAAAAACAATTTCCTCGACCGGCCCAAAAGTGAAGCGGCCCACCGGGATTTCTCCCGATTCTCCCGATTACCCACTCCGGGCCTGGCTCGTCCCCCTTTTTAAAATAGCCAATAGTGTTTTGTTTATATCACAGAAATTGAGCTCGGTAAAGCCGCATTTGACAGCTTATGACAGCCAGTCTAATAGATTCCCCTTTTAGATTTAATATTAAACTGTTACTAAAGCAAAACAGTGATCATAATCATGCTGAGGATGTGCAGTTTGAGATGTGTGAGTTATGTTGGTGTATGGCACCATTGTTGTCTCTTCCACTCGTCATTGCTGTTTCTAATGCAGAGTCTAACAGTTTCTCCTCCTAATCTCCTCCATATTGCTTTAAAATATAGTATTCAGTGCAGAATTCAAATGGGTCCGATACGTTTTCTGGCGTCGCTGCCGACTCGATCATATAATCCGCCCTGTGCTATCGTGTCTCTGGACCGGAGCAGACTGTGTGTGCGCCAGCAGTTCGCGTGACACTAACGTGAAACCAGACTTCATTCGCCCCAAAGGAAAGCATTATTTACACTGTCTGAATCATTCCCTGTGCATTATATAGTGCACTATGTGCCATTTGCCATGTAGAGGTAGCAAATGTGTGAACAAGTGACCGATTTCGGCCGCAACTATTTATAATATAGGGGGCGGAGCTTCAGATTCTAGAGAGCATTTGATTGGACAGAAAATCTGATGAAGTGCAGAGTGATGTCATCAAAATCATTGATCCATATTGGCGGAAGTGAGAGAGTAAGTTTTGAATACCCATATATCTTCTAAATGCGAATTTTGTCTTTTCCGAAAGATTGTTTTGGAGCACACTAGCTTATAGTAACAGTAAGGCTAACATATTCATACTAAAAGACAAAAAAAAAAAAAAAACGTACATTTTGAGTTCATGGGGACTTTAAGTAAAAAAATAACACTTTATTTCGATGATAAACATTCTAATAAGTAACTTTACAACCACATGTAAACTAACTCTCATTAGAGTATTAGTAGACGGTCTTCTTAATATCTGCTAACACTCTTACCCTAACCCTACAGTGCAAGTAACTTATTCTGCTAACCTGAACCCTAACAGTCTACTAATACTGTAAGGAGAGTTAGTTGACATGTAGGTACAAAGTCACTTATAGTTAGTAGAATGTCTAATGTGGACCATCAAAATAAAGTGTAACCAGAAAATACACATTAAACAAACATAGCAAGATTCACACCTGTACAGATGATGTTTGTCATTTTGCAAGAGCTTATAAAGTCATTTTCAAATGAAACAAGTGAAACAAGCGTGGTGTGGACAGATTTTCTCCGCATTTCTAAACTCCATTCTGTCAGTAGATCTTGTAAAAGTGCATTTAATATACCATGAAACTGGACTTGAACATGGTGGCTTAAACTCAACTGGTGCTCAGCCAAACAAAAAACAAATATTCTGCTAATGTAAAGAGACACTGATAAATGCTGCACTCCCACGAATACATTTCTTTTTTATATATATAATAGGTATTTCTTGTGCCCTAAATATCTAAAAAAATAAATAAAATATTCTCTTGATTATAAAAATGTCCTGAGAAAGAAAATGTAGAAATGATCATTGCCATAAAAATAGTCGATGCCAAGGGAACGTGGAAGTCAGGAACTATTTGAACTAATGAATATTTGCTCTTTTTCTCACACACTCAAATAATATTTGTGACCACTAAACTGTATCAATAACTGTGGGCCCAGGCAACTGATTTCCTAGCTTTTTCATGCCTCTCATTGGACTCGACTCTCTGTTTCTTCTCTGCTTTGCATTGGGGGTTTAATTTTTCTTGCTGAACAGTATCCTATACGTGTCCACCCATTCTAAATTGGGTCATCAGGCTGAAAAGTGAACTTGTTTAGTGGGAGAGGTCCAGTTATGGACAAGTTATGTTCCTGAATTGCATACTAAACAATGTGTATGTAACATGCAAATTAATGATTAAGAGTTGGATTTGCAACTTAAACAGTCAAAAGGACCGGTAAACATGCATGAGGAACTATTTTCAACTCTTCTCTCCAGTGACCCACAGGCATCATCAATCAATCATCAGTTTTACATGTATACTGAGAAGAAGAAGGGGGCCAAGTACTGAACCCTGAGGTATCCCAAAAATAAAAATGGGATATAGCTTTAAAGGCCCGCTGAAATCAGAATGTAAGTTTTTTAGCTTTTAGTATGCATATGTTAGCCTTGAGGTAATGAATAAGCTGGTGTATTCCAAAAACAATGACAAAATTCGCATTTAGGAGATATAAGCATTCAAAACTCACAGTCTCTCACTTCCGCTAAAATGGATCACAGATTTTTATGACGTCACCGCGGACTTCAGCTCCTCATCACATCTTCTGTCCAATCAAATGCTCTCTAGAATCTAAAGCTCCGCCCCCTATGCTATAAATACCACCTGACACGTCACGGAGCAATGTGTCTTAGAGATGTGTGTTTGGTTGCTCAAACGCTTGAGTTTTATTCTGTTTTCCAACTGTTCGTTGGTTAAGAATGAAATGACTAGAATTTATTCACACCTCTACTATTGAATCCAACGTATCATCAGATCTCGGATTCGCTTCCATGGTGCTGTCAAGTACGACTTTCTGTCTGTGAGGTAAACTAAATGCTATTGGCTATTTGAAAAGGGGGAGTAGCCATTCAATATGTCCCGCCTCAGCTTCCTGTTTCAGTGGAAATTACATCAACGCATCAACAAAACTGCACGATCCAAGGCACTTCAGTGGGCCTTTAACACCTGACATTAACACTTTAATGTGAGCGATTAACTTCTGCAGTTTTTTTTATATTTTATGAAATTACATTATTAGCTTTTTAAATATGTTGTGTGAAGAAACTGAAAGGATTTCTAATCTGAGTTTTGACAAATCAACTCTCTCTTAATAGCAAATAACCAGTTGTCCTGCCTTCTAATGTTATGCTACTGAGAAGGACATTGTCAGTGAGCCTAACAGCTGGAACTAGGGCATACTTATATATTTTAGGGCTTACACTTTATTTCGATTGTCCACTTTAGACATTCGTTTGCAACTTTGCAACTACATGCCAGCAAACTCTCATAAGAGGACTACTAGACTGTTAGGTTATAGGGTTCAGGTTAGTAGAATAAGTTGACCTACTGTTAGCAGATATTAAGCACAATCTGCTAACAATCTAACACTACTAATGACAGCTAGTTGACATGCATAGTTACAGAATGTCTAAAGTGGACCATCGAAATAAAGTGTTACCAATTTGTAAATTGTTAGGGCCCACCAGCACAATTGCTGAAACTGGGATGTCTCATCACATTACCGTGAAATCAAACTGTAGAAATGTGTGAATTTGACAGCCCACACATGCATGGCTGCACTTTAGTCTGCCCATCATTATCCCCTGAACTTTGACCTTTGACATCATATCCCAGTTTCTCCTCTTGGCAGACAACAGACTCTGACTGACCTATGAGGGTCATTTCATCTCTGTAGCCTCTCACATCTATGCACATATCAGTGAACCCAGTGTGTGCCCAACCCCGAACCCTCAACCCTGACCTTATGTGACTGTAGCAGATAATGGACAGGTATGTTACTGAAGAACTTGCACACTAGCAGAGGAACAGACTCATGGCTGAACGAGACAGATAGAAAATAGACACTGAGGTAAACATAATAAATGCAGCTCTAAACATCATCTAACCACAGGAACCAAACGTTCTAATCCATATTTAGCCCTGGATACTTATATGGAATAACTCAGTGAACATCATCAAAACACTCTCACTGTAAAAAATACACAACTCAAATGAATGAAAACAAGGAAATGTGGAAGAATGGTTAGCTCACACATGGAAGACACACACACGCACACACACACACACACACACACACATACACACACACACAACACACACACACAGGAATCCATGCATACACAACCAAAATATAACACGGGTGAACAGGCCCTGGCCCGCTGCCCCAGGATACAGTCTAACAAATGAGACCCACACCTGTGTGAATTTCAGGAAGCACACACACACACACACACACACACACACACACACACACACACACACACACACACACACACACACACACACACACACACACACACACACACACACACACACACACACACTCTCTCTCTCTCTCACACACTCTCTCACACACATCAACACACCGAGACGTTGGGTTTTCGTTTTTTATGGGGACATTCCACAGACGTAATGGTTTTTAAACTGTGCAAACTGTATATTCTCTCCTCTTACACTAACCCTAACCCTAAACCTACCCATTACACACACACACACACACACACACACACACACACACACACACACACACACACACACACACACACAGACACACTAACCCGACCCCTAAACCTACCCATCACACATGACTTTCTGCATTTTTACATTTAAAAATAATGTAATTCTGTATGATTTATATGCTGTTTTCCTCATGGGGACCAAAAAATGTCCACACAAGGTCAAGGATTTTGCATATTGCCATCTTTGTGAGGCAACTCATTTGTTCTTCATCATATCCATATATATATATTGTAAAACTTTCTATGCTTTCTATGCTTATAATGAATTATAGCCCCATTTATACTTATACTTATAAGTATTACTATTCTATAAATATCATTAAGACCTATACTGCATGATAAGAACAGTTATAGTTACATTTGTATAATTTTTTATAATAACTTATAAGTCATGCATTTGCTTTATTTAATTGATAACTAATTGGTACAGCAAAGAAGAGTCTCTGTAACTATTTTATATTTGATCATTTATAAATCAGTGTATAATGGATTATGAGCATGTGCATTGAAAAAGTAATTATAAAAATAATATAAATGTAACTATAACTGTTCTTATAATGCAGTATACGTCTTAAAGAGCCTTTATAAATATATTTATAGAATAGTCATACGGAGTTATAATTCATTATAAGCATGGACTTCATAGAAAGTGTTACCAATTTTTGGTTTGTTTTATTTTAACAGTAAAATTTTTTGGTTTACTTTAACTTGAAAAAAAAAATTAAGCACTATAGTATCAACAGACAAAAACATAACAGGATGTGTTGTGTGTTTGAGAGAGTAAAATCAGATTGATGAGGTTATGACAGACAACAGCCTTGATTGGTCGACAGCTGTTTTCCATGCCTTTCCTGTTACCCTTTTACACACACACACACACACACACACACACACACACACACACACACACACACACGTTAGTGCACCTATCATTATGAGGACATTCCATAGGCGTAATGTGTTTTTATATTCTCTCCTCTTACACTAACCATCACAGAAAACCTTCTGAATTTTAACATTTTTAATAAAACATTGTAATATGTTTTTAAGCCATTTTAATTACGAGGACTCAGGAATTCTCCTCCTAAACCACGTTTACATTGTAAAACCAGTGTAATACCCATGTCATTATACAAATGTGTGTCCTCATAAATCACATAAACAAGCACACACATTTCTTTTTAAATTTGTTTCTATTGAATTTGTCCCTCACATATTTAGTTTGTGTCCATTACACGCAGATGCCCATATTGAGTCCAATACCAATATATACTAATTACCTGTAAAGATATGTACCTCATTCATGAAACACAATCACTATGAACTTCTGCATAAATCATTTGTCCGTAAACGAATGCATACTACAGTTTTACAAATAATTTACACATAAATTCATACTGCTTATGTGGACTTTAAAAATATGTTCCTCTACCTCAGACAGACGATAGAAGAGTGAATGTGTTGTTCATGAGATTGACCTGATTCTGATGGCAAAACTTATTTTCTTTCTCACCCTGCCCTCAATATCTTTATAAACCAGCACTCAGCGTCTGCCGTCACACACCAAACACCCTCTGTGTTGATAGTTCTCAGCATACGTTATGTTCAGTTCCAAGTCATTTCTAGTTTATCATCATTTTAACTGTAGTGTGTAATTTGATGTTACATTTAACGTTAAAATTTTAAATGTACTAAATTGCACAAAAATGTGAAATTACAATGTATTTAAATACAGTAAATGACAAACACATTTCAATAGAAATGTATATTTTAGTTTACCATAAAAGCTTGTCAGTACATTCAGCAGTGCACTTTAATCCTATTTAAAAGACAATATAAGTAATTGCGAAATTACATTTAATGCACTTAAGTCCTACTGTTCAGCTTATTGCATGTATTATAATGATACATTTTCGAAATCTTTAATTTCGCTTCACGTGCAATGTGTCTGAAAACATTATTCACTTTGAGCTTAAGTATATTCTTTTAAAATATAGTATTAACATAATGCACACTCTTTTTAAAAGTATCATGAAAGTGTTTTTTCTTTTTCACAAAGGTTGCGACAAGTTCACTATGCGTACATTTCATTCAATGCCTAAAAGGTGTATAAAGAAGTCAAATCTATGTTTCCTTTATTTTACTTTTGGTTATTTATTTTTGCAGACGCTTGTCCCACTTCCCTTGAGAAAAGGGTCGAGCACGAACGTAGCTCATTTTTCATTTTCTCATTCCTCATTTTGAATTTATCACAATGGCCACATTTAGCTTCCTCGAATACTGAATGCGTGTGTTCCTCGCTCAAACACAAAGCACAGATCATGTGTCCTCAGCTGTCAAAAACCTGGGACACGGGGGAACATACTTCCGGAAATGCTTGTTTGAGTCTTTATTGATAACAATAGCCTTCACTATGCGCTAATAAAAATAAACGTCTCCTGAAGACAAAAAAAGCTGATTACGTACATTGTAGATCTCCTCTTCTACTCACGGCGCTCCAGTTATGACGTCACAGTTAGTCATTAGCCAATTAAATTGTCATGATTGCACACGTGCTTCAGACACTGGTCACGCTGATGGCGTTCCCCATAGTGTCAATGGAAGATGCAGTGGCTCGTTACACTTTGAAAGGGAATTAGGCATTTACTGGCCCAGAAAAGAGCTCTCAAGTCTCTATGATATTCTGATCCCCTATATGGTTGTATGAGCAATAACAGTATAGTAATGCTGATGATGAGGTAGCATTAAATAAAGTGGAAAACAAACCATATTTAGCATTTTTAAGCAAGCCAGACTCTGTAAAGTAACAGAAAACTGAACAGAGATGAATGTTTGGAGGATAGTTTGGTTCAGATCTCATGAAGACAGAAGTTTACCCTGCTGGGACTGAAGTGTGTCTGTGGATGCCAACACAGCTGGCTTTCCTTGTGTATCCTGTACGCTAACAAGGAAGAGTCATTCAGCCGGACAGGATGTGCATCTTCCTCTCCGTCGCTGTATGGAAAAGAAGCAATAGATTCACACTCAAAAGAGCCCCATTCACTGGTGATTATTGTGATGATTTCTCAGTGATGCTAATGAAATACAAAGACACAACAAAAGACAAAGACAAAAGCTTTGGTGCATATGTTTTTATTCTACAAATAACATATGTCTTGTTGAGAAGACGTGAACTTTTATTATCTTTTTCTTGCATGAAAATCTGAATTCTACCTTTTTTTTGTCTAATTATATATTCATATAACTGTTTACGTGTCTAAATGTGTTCTCATACAGGCCAATGTTCATAATGCTTTGGCAGTGTAAAGTGTTGTACCATGTTAATAAACTTGAATATGAATCTGAGAGGGACAGAGAGAGGAAGCAGGTTTGTGTTGCTGACAAGAAACAAAAGATGAAGGCACATTTCTCTTTCTCCGTCTCTCTCTCTCTTCTGAAGCGTGACCTCTCTGTGGGTAGTTTGTGAGAGACAGGTGAAAGGTCGTGACCTCGACGTAAAGCTCTGCTGGGTGCTCTGAGGGTGTGGAAGAGGGTCACAGGTGAACCCCGCAGGGTGAAACACAATGCTCACGCACTTCTCACATGCACCGCTCAGGAACATGTGAAAACAAGCCAATCATCACAGGAGAAAGCTCAAATGACAGCCAATCACAAACGGCTTAAAGCGTCCACAGGCCACATCCTCATTAAAACATGTGGAGCGCTTCAGAAAAGGCTTTTTGCCTATTCTTCTGATTCTAATAGTCCAATGCAGTATTTGTAATAGATAAAAGATTATATTGTGTTAAAGAGACACATTTAACAGCACAACAACCACAGTAGCCTAATTACTTTTGCTCTGGAAACATTATGTTTCTATAAACATACATCACCAGCTGTATGGAATTCAAACTACTTTTTATGCCCCAGTTTAATGAGCAGAGTAAGACATTTGTAGGGTGATTATGAAGTATGAACACTGTAGCAGTTTGGGGTTTTCAAAACACTTCTCTGTTTGTCTGAGCGTCTCAACATGTTGACATAAAGCTAAATAAATGGTGTTTGGAGTGGAACTACATGTCAGATCTGTGGGTTGTGAGGCCCTGTGTGAATTTCAGTCACAAGGCTGCATAAAAAAGATCATTTCCCTTGGGATGTGGCTGTAATGTCTGGTAGAAATGGAAGAGATGGCAGGATTAGAGCAGATATAATTGCAAGGAGTTTATTGAACAAACAAACATAAACTAAAACTAGAAACAAAGGAACACTACGGTGGCCGAGATAGAAAACGTATGCAAATACAACACATGTACGGCAAGCACTCACAACGCAACCAAATACAGTGTCACTTTTGATCAATTTAATGCATCTTTGCTGAATAAAAGTATTTTAAATCTTCTTGAACAGCAGTGTATATTTACGGCACATTTTGAAAATTACATTTGTGAAAAAATCGAGGAGAAGGGGATCTAACTCCAGCACGTTATTTCTAAATAAAAACAAAAAAAGGAATCTACAATGAAGATGATCACAGTAGAAACATGTTGCAGTAAAAACAACACAAGACAAAAAAAAAAAAAAAGAACAAACTAAGGGCTGTATATACACAGGGCAAACTAAACAGACTAGAAACAGGTGTGCAACTAAAACAGTAACTATGGTAACAAATGAAAACCAGGAAAGTGGGGAACAAAAGGAAACAGGTTGATAAAATATAAAATTCCATCAAACACTAGACTGAAACAAGATTTACTGTTACATTATTACACCCTCCAAATAAGGCACGTCTTCACTACATTACAGTCCATGGGGAAGTGGAAGGAGGGGGTATCCAGGGAGGAGACTCTGGATGGAGGAGCCAAGGTGGAACCCCCAGCAGGGATCCAACTAAATAAGCCCTGGGCAGAGTCGAGGGAGGGAGGAGCCATGGTGGAGCCTTACCAGGTGGACCAAGGGGGATGACTGACTGAGGTGGAGCTGATGGCGGTGGAGATCCTTGCTGATGGATGCCCGAAGCGGAGCCAGGGAATCACCACACCAAGGCGAAGCTGGAGACCGAGAAGCCCAAGGCTAATCAGGGCAGTCAAGCAGAGCCATGAAGGGCGGAAGGGAGCCATCAGAGACGGGGCAGAGGACCTGGATGAGATTGGCAGAGGTGGAGGAGTGGGAGGCTGGGTGGGTTCCTCAGCAACGAAACAGACTTGGTATTGGGTAGAACCAACGGCAGTGAATAATAATATGTGCTGGGTGAAGAAGGAGACTGAAGGTTGGATGGGACGAGTGGAGGAGGGAGGACTTCAGATGTGACCAGGACATCCAGCCAGCCAGACAAGACCACCAGAGGAGGAAGAGGTTTGTGGCTGGGAACTGGCTCTGCCGAATTCCAGTCTTTAAGCCTCTCCTAATCATCTAATTCCACTAATAACTCCACTGGGACGTACATGGCTTCAGGCTCTGTGTCGTGGGAATTGGCTCTGGCTCCATGGCGAGCGTTGGCAGGCTGGCATTGGCTTTGGGTGTGTGGAACCCTTCACCACCGGGTCGGCAGACCCAAGTGAGATTCCCCTTTTCTGGCAAGTCCACCCGCTAGCAGCTCTGCGTGCAGAACCAATAGATGGTCTTTAAACTGCTGTCATCAAACTTGGAGATATTATCCAACTCACAAAAGTGGATGGAGGATTCCCACAGAGGAAGTCCTTCCCGGGAAAGATTAATGAAGGCATCTGGTAGATCCATAATTTCAGTTGGTCTTGTGTTCTGTCATGGCAGGTCAGGCAAAACGAGGAGAAGGGGATCTAATAGAACTTTATTTAGAAACAAAAACAAAGTAGATAAAGCACAACAAAGATAATCACAGGAGAAACACTTGGCAGTAAAAAAAAAAAAAAAAACACACAGAACTGAACAAACTAAAGGTTATATATACAAAGGGCCAACTAAGCAGACTCGAAACAGGTATGCAACTAAATCACTAAACTTGGTAACAAATTAAGAGTGTTAGGGTTAGGGTTATGCCTGGCTCACACTACAGGAGTTTTAGGCCGATTTATGCCTGATTTACCCCTCCCGAGAATCTGAGAAAAAATCTTGTCGAGGACCTTGATCGGTTCCGATGTTCGGAGCAGATTATCTGGTAATGTGAGGCGTTCACCGATCGAATCTTGCACCTCCCGATCTGCTCTCACACAAATCGGGCTCGCCCCGATCACATCAAACATGTTTGATATTTAAGATTTTAAATCGGGATGAGCAAGATTGTGATTACATCAGTGCTGTCAAAATAGCCAAGAAACAAGTAGGCTTAGGGCTTTTGTGGTGAAGGAATTTCCCTTGAGGTAATTTTGAGTGACTTTTAATTTTATATTATCATCATAGTTGCTAATTTTGTGTTGCATTAATGTTGCATTCTTTATCATTAAAACATAAAAAATATAAAGGATCCATTTGCCATCCAATCCATTCTGAAGAAACAAACAACGCAGTTTACATGCTTCGTCCTTGTTGCATTATTTATTAAGATAATAATTAATAAATGCACGCACAATTATCCGTGAACTTGATAAATGTTGATAAATGTTTTACTATGAACAAACAAATGCCTTTCAACTGATGTGTGCAAAATTCAGAATTAAATTAATGTGCAGCAATTTGTACAAATAGAGAGTCTGTAGGCCTACTATACGTGTTGTAGCCATTAAATAAGCGTATTTAGTTTCATATTTGTTAAAATATTATAATGTTTTTTTTTCCATCTATGTTGATTATGAAAAGTGAACAGCACGAGTAAGATAGGATGCGCAACGTATCGGGAGACATAGAGTGGGTCAGACATGATTTTGACCACTTCATTAAGTTTTGTTTTGTAGAAAGCCTTTCTTTAAAGTGAATTTCGTTTTGTATAAATTGTTTCTTAATTTATATAATTTTTTTAATCAACCAATTGCCTGGATTTAATAAATAAATAAATAATTTAATAAACAAATGCGCTGGCGCGGTCACTTGCATTGCACGTGAACTGGAGCACATCTCATCATAAATTAACCGAAACTCAGTGTATGCCTCACATATATGAGAAATACATCTAAAGAAAGCTTGAAATGTCTTTAAACGAAACAATTCAAACGTGCACGGGCTCGGGTAGGGTCGGGCTTGATTTTTTGGGCCCGATCTAAGCTCTACCTCAAAGTACCGGTAGGTTCAAAGTCTCTGTGTGTGTGTATGTGCGTGCGTGTGTGTGTGTGTCTCATGGCAATCCCATGTTGACTGCTTTAAAATGCAATGTTTGAGAGATGCTTGGTGTTAAATCTAATATGTTGTATAGTCAAGTGTTTTATGGATATTCATAACATTGCTTCTATGTAATGTGGTGTAGGCTATATGCTACCTGGTCATATTGCTGTTGGTTATGTTTAACGTGATGATTACGTGCTGCGCGAATAGAGTATACGATTATTATAAATATATGTACTGTAGGCTAATAATTGTGCCCTCCCATGCATTTCATATACGACTGAGGTCTGGCGACGGCACTGTATGAAGGACAGATATTGTGTTTACATGCTTTTCCGCTTCAGATCTGCTGCGTGAGATCACGTGAGGCGCTTCCTCTGGCACAATAATCTTAACATTTTGTAGTGTGTGGTGCGCTGCAATTTTCAAATCTTGTAGTGTGAGCATGTTTAAGATTTGAGGGAAGAAAATCTGCAAAGATTCTCCTTAAGTGTGTGTTGCAACCAGATTTCAAAATCGGTTAGGATTTTAAAACTCCTGTAGTGTGAGCCAGGCATTAGGGGAAGTGGGGAAAAAGTGTGGAAGAAAGGAAACAGGAACAGAACACAGGAAAACAAGGTGAAACAAACTAAAAGTCCATCAAACACTAAACTGAAACAAGACTGAGCGTTACAATAAAGTTGTAGATACAGTCACAGCCAAAACTTTTGGTATCCTAGCATTTCTGCAAATATTCAGATAATGCACTACTTCCCAGAAAACCTTTGCAATTACACATGTTTTGGTATTCTCATGTTTATGTATTTTGTTTTCCAAACTCCAAAAATGGTGTGGACAAAAATGTTGACACCCTAAACTTAATATTTGGTAGCACACCCATTGGAAAAAAAATACTGAAATAAATCCCTTCCTGTAAGCATCAATGAGTTTCTTACACCTCTCTACTGTAATTTTAGACCACTCTTCTTTTGCCAACTGCTCCAGGTCTTTCGGATTTGAAGGGTTTCTTCTCCCACTGCTGTTTTGAGATCTCTCCACTGGTGCTCTATGGGAATTATATCTAGACTCATTTCTGGCCACTTCAGAACTTTCCTGCGCTTTGTCTTATAGTTTTTGGGTGCTTTTTGAAGTATGCTTTATGTCATTGTCCTGCTGTAAGACCCATGACCTCTGACGAAGACCCAGCTTTCTGACACTAGGCCCTACATTACGCCCATGAATTCTGTTGTACTCTTCAGATTTCATAATGCCATGCATACAGTCAAGACAGACAGTGCCTGAAGCAGCAAAGCAACCCCAAAACACCAGTGAACCTCCACCATGTTTTACTGTAGGGACCATGTTCTTTTCTTTGAAGGCCTCATTTCTTTTGCTGAAAACAGTAGAAGGATGTGCTTTACCAAAAAGCTCTATTTTAGTCTCATCTGTCCACATTCTCCCAGAAGGATTTTGGCTTTCTCAGGTAAGTTTTGGCAAACTCAAACCTGGCTTTTTTAGTTTCTGTGCCAGCAGTGGGGTCCTCCTGGGTTTCCAACCCTTTTCATTCAGATGGCGACAGACAATGTACTACCATATGCCCGCAGGTCAGCTTGAATTTGTTTGGAAGTTGATTGAGGTTCTTTATCCACTATTTGAACAATCCTTCATTGCAATCTTTCATCAATTTATCTCTTTCGTACACATCCAGGGAGATTAGCTACTGAGCCATTGGCTGCAAATGCAGTGACAATGTTGTGGGCTCAGGAACATTAAGATCTCTGGAGATGGACTTGTAGCCTTGAGATTGTCCATGCTTTCCTACAATTTTGGTTCTCAAATCCTCAGACAATTCTTTAATCTTCTTTCTTTTCTCCATGCTCAGTGTGGTACACACAGACACACATCACAAAGGTTGAGTCAACTTAGCCCAATTTTAACTGGTTGCAAGTGTGATTTCTATATTGCTAGAATGTGTGAATTGCTACAGGTGAGTTTAATTACTATATAAAGGAGCACTGCATGAGTCAGTTTTTGTAGTTCTGTGTGGAATGTCCCTGATTTGACTTTTTTTCCTTCAGCTTTTTTTTTGTGTTGCTGCAATGTAAACAAAGGAAATAAACATGAAAATACCAAAGCATTTGTAATTGCAACAATTTTCTGGGAGAAGTGGCACATTATCTGACATAAATGCAGGGGTGCCTATATTTTTTGGCAATGACTGTATATAAAAAATTTATAAAAAGTATTATACATTTTGTTGGGATACAGAATGTGTTTATAATTTCAGGGGAATGTTGTTTATGATTTAAGAGATTAAATTTAATGGCATATTTAACTCAGATGGCTAGGATGTTTTATGCTTCGTTTTATTTTTTAAACTGTTTCAATCAACTGTAGATTTGTATTTATTTCTTTGTCGGACAAAATTTAAATATTTATTTATGTGATACTGTTTGGCGACACACAAATGACACAATTCACCTTTTAATTATGCTAAAACTGAAAATCAAATTTTGCTTTATGTCACCAATTACAATAAATTTGAGTTCTTCTGAGGTCTACAAATAGCTTGAATGACAGGAAAAAGACAAAGTATATAATATATAGTCTAATAACAACGACAACACACGCCTTTGAGCAGTTTTGTCTTTCTCTCAGATGTTTGGTGGAATGTCAAGCATTTAGATCTACACTGCAGGGATTCATCCCTGAGCTTTTCTGTTCAAACACACAGTCTGGATCTGTTCAAGTATTTGTATGTGTGCTGTTGAAAAGAAGCTGCACACAGTGTATACGTTGTGTATGTTTCGTAAGCACAGTAGCTATGTGGGAGATGTCTAGACAAGACCTTTTGATTACAGGCCATCCACATCTTCAGCCGTCCTGCAGAGCTTTCCCTGGAACATAATCATTCACTCAGCATGTTGTTTCTTTATAACTGATAATAGAGCTTATGTAACACACAAACACACAGACACATTGGGTTTTCATGTTTTAAGGGGACTGTCCATAGACAAAGTGATTTGTTTACTGTAACACAATTTCTTTGTTTGATTTTAAGTGTAATTTGGACGATGTAATATTGATTGTATTGAAGAGAGGACAGGAAAAGTATTAGGGAGAATAGTTTCCCTTTAATGTTATTTTAGACTTTCCCTATAATGTTTTGCACTTCACTTTTGGACCTTGCAGAAATAACATTTCATGCAATAACAGGTGCATTATGTGTTGTTGTGCAACAACTCTAAAAGCATGCTAATGGATTGCTAATGGAGTTTCATAATTCATAATTTGGCACCAATCCTGAAGGGAGCAATTAGGGATCCTTCGAGAATTCCAGCCCAGGCTCACAGGAAAAACATGCCTTTACCTACATTTTTGCAAAACTCCAAAATGTACCAATACATCAAATCCACTGTGGTTTCCAGCTGAAAAGAACACTTGTGGCACTATTTATATATATATATATATATATATTATTTTTTTTTTTTACAATCGCTAGAACACCCCAGCCAGCAATGACATGTGGGGCCCAGATGAGGGCTTCATGGGCGGCAAATGTGGGCCCCATTATGGGCTTGCACCCGGGATCCACATTGGGGCCAGCCGTGGAAGCCCAGACGTACTAAAAGTGGGACCTGTAAGGGTACTGCATGGGTCTTAATTGGGCAATTCATGTCAGACCCATTTGGGCCCCACCTGCCCAATGGGGTCCAAAGTGGGCTTTGCAACATGGCTACACAGATGGGTTTTAAGTGGGATCTGTAAGGGTCTTATGTGGGTCTTAACTGGGCAATTCATGTCAGACCCATTTGGGGCCCACCTGCTTAAAGGGGTTTAAAATGGGCTTGCACCCGGGATCCACATGGGGGCCAGCCATGGATGCCCAGATGGGTTTTAAGTGGGATCTGTAAGGGTCTTATGTGGGTCTTAACTGGGCAATTCATGACAGACCCATTTGGGGCCCACCTGCTTAAAGGGGTTTAAAGTGGGTTTGCACCCGGGATCCACATGGGGGCCAGCCGTGGATGCCCAGATGGGTTTTAAGTGGGATCTGTAAGGGTCTTATGTGGGTCTTAACTGGGCAATTCATGTCAGACTCATTTGGGGCCCACCTGCTTAAAGGGGTTTAAAATGGGCTTGCACCCAGGATCCACATGGGGGCCAGCCGTGGATGCCCAGATGGGTTTTAAGTGGGATCTGTAAGGGTCTTATGTGGGTCTTAACTGGGCAATTCATGACAGACCCATTTGGGGCCCACCTGCTTAAAGGGGTTTAAAGTGGGTTTGCACCCGGGATCCACATGGGGGCCAGCCGTGGATGCCCAGGTGGGTTTTAAGTGGGATCTGTAAGGGTCTTATGTGGGTCTTAACTGGGCAATTCATGACAGACCCATTTGGGGCCCACCAGTCTGAAGGGGTTTAAAGTGGGTTTGCACCCGGGATCCACATGGGGGCCAGCCGTGCACTGAAAAAAATTATTCATTGACGTTGAATTTACTAAAAAAAATTATGTTAATTGGTTCCACATAATTAATTTTAGCTACATTTAAACAAATGCATTACGTTGAACTAAGTTAAACAATGCATTTGTTAAAATGTAGCTAAAATCAATTGTGTGGAACCACTTACGATAAAAACATTTAGTAAATTCAATGAATTTACTGAAATCATTGAATTTACTAAAAAAAATTATCGTAAGTGGTTCCACACAATTGATTTTAGCAACATTTAAACAAATGCATTAAGCTGAACTTAGTTCAACGTAATGCATTTGTTTAAATGAAGCTAAAATTAATTATGTGGAACCAATTAACATAATTTTTTTTAGTAAATTCAACTAGTCAATGAATCATTTTTTTCAGTGTGGATGCCCAGATGGGTTTTAAGTGGGATCTGTAAGGGTCTTATGTGGGTCTTAACTGGGCAATTCATGACAGACCCATTTGGGGCCCCCCAGTCTGAAGGGGTTTAAAGTGGGTTTGCACCCGGGATCCACATGGGGGCCAGCCGTGGATGCCCAGATGGGTTTTACGTGGGATCTGTAAGGGTCTTATGTGGGTCTTAACTGGGTAATTCATGTCAGACCCATTTGGGCCCCACCTGCCTAAAGGGGTTTAAAGTGGGCTTGCACCAGGATTCAACCATGAATGCCCCTATGGGCTTAAAGTGGGCTCTGTAAGGATCATGTGTGGGTCCTAACTGGGCAATTCATGCAAGGCCTATCTAAGCCCAACCATGCCAAATAATTCGTTACATTTATATAGCGCTTTATCTGAGACCTCAAAGCGCTTTACATAGAAAGGGGGAATCTCCTCAACCACCACCGATGTGCAGCATCCACCTGGATGATGCGACGGCAGCCATATTGCGCCAGAACGCCCACCACACACCAGCTTATTGGTGGAGAGGAGACAGTGATGAAGCCAAATGGTTTAAAGGAGAACTCCGGTCAATTTTAACATTGACATTTTAACATTTTTTTGTACATTTGGAGTGCTGTCAGTACAGAGAACAACGACAAAAATCGGTGTTGCCTACACGGAGTTATCCTCTTTTTAAAATTTGCACCCTGTTGACTTCAATGGGGCAAGTTTTAAACCTGCTTTTTGCCTCTTAACATCCTTGATGTGTCATTACAAGTGCACAGCCAATGTGAGTGATTCCTTCAGAGTGAACACGGGTGAATCTGACTGCAGTAGATGTGAAAGATATGAATAAAAGTGATGTTATTTAAGCCAGCGCTCATACCTGTATTTACATCCTGTTTTCGGTCAAAGTCCATAGTAATCGATTGTCGAGTTCACGCGCATTGGTTTAGTACCTATGATCATGTGCGTGAACTCGACAATTGATTACTATGGACTTTGACCGAAAACAGGATGTAAATACAGGTATGAGCGCTGGCTAAATAAATATCATTTTTATCCATATCTTTCACATCTACTGCAGTCAGATTGACCCGCGTTCACTCCGAAGGAATCACTCACATTGGCTGTGCACTTGTAATGACACATCAAGGATGTTAAGAGGCTAAAAGCAGGTTTAAAACTTGCCCCATTGAAGTCAACAGGGTGCAAATTTTAAAAAGAGGATAACACGGTGTAGGCAACACCAATGTCGTTGTTCTCTGTATTGACAGCACTCCAAATGTACAAAAAAATGAGCTCAATGTTAAAATTGACCGTTCTCCTTTAAGGAAACAATCTAAGAAAACGAACTGCAAGAAATATATTGTTAAATTGAACAACAAAAATGATCTTTAAAAAACAATTTAAATGTCACAATGTAACGGGTACCGTCCGTAGCAACGGCACCGTGGATAACAGATTAATTCCTGTAAAACAGGAGAGAAACGAGGAGACAGTATTATCAGTTTCGAGCTCTCTGCAGTAATTTATTTTCTGAATTTTCCTCAGCAATCACATCTCTATTGTTAAGTATCATTGTATGTTTCACATATTACATGTCCAGTGTCTTTTTAACATTACAATTAATTTTCAGTGTCCATGTCAATGCAAAATCCATATTAAAATAAACCTCTTTCCACCAAATGCATGTTCACTTACTCTTCATGCTTGTATTTTATACTATTTATCAAAATGAAATGTAAAGACAATGGTAATATTCACCAGCTTTTTTTTTAGATACTTAGAATCTTCCATTCACAGTATTTTATCAGTATCATGTTAATACAGTACTGCAAAATCATGCTCAGAACTCATAAAGTGCTTAAAGTGTAACTTTTAACCTCATTTTAAACTGTAAACATTTTTGTATAAACTCATTGAGCAAAAAAACATTTCCAACAGATGGTGGGAAACTGACATACAGTGAGCTAAACATATCTGTTAACATTACAAGCTCAAAAAAATATCATATACACGGGGAAAGTGTGTGTTGAGCTGACTTGCTCTCTAGTAATGTCTCTCGACCGTTACTCTGTAGGACTTTGCCCTCTCGTTTCAACTCATTTCAAACTAAATCAAAAACAGACCCTAACGAAACTCATTTCACTAAAAACAGTTCACTCATATCTCACATACATTCCAGCATAGATAAATGCTACTTCTGGGGTGTTTTTATACATTTACCCACCTGTAAAACAGGAGAGAAACGAGGAGACAGTGTTATCAGTTTCGAGCTCTCTGCAGTAATGAGAAACCCGCAACTCACGCAGCTACAGTAACTCGTCACTCTACACTGCCCCTACTGGCCTGGAGCAAACACTACACAATTCACTTTAAGTCACGAAAATTCACATTAAAAATAAAACAATTGGGATACTTTTTTTTTTTTTAAATACAATCACTTGTTTCAAATAAAAGACAATAATTGTGAATATTCTTAAAACACAAATACAACACTTTTGTGGTCGTCACAACAATATACCGGTAAACAAATCAAAAATATATTTAAATTAAAAAAAAATCTCTGAAAAAAAAACAGCTCTCCAAAAAATACATTAATACAAAATTGTTACATCGAACAACAAACATAATCTTTAAAAAACAATTCAAATGTCACAACATACCGGTAAATAAATCAAAAATATATTTTTATATATTAAATTATCCCAGTTCAAACCAATGCCCACTTTGCCCATAAATGTACCATGCAGGACCCATATATGTGTTCCCAGTTCAAACCCATGGCCACTTGGCCCATAAAAATTCTATGCAGGACCCATATATGTGTTCCCAGATCAAACCCATGCCCACTCGGCCCATAAATATGTCATGCAAGACCCATATATGTGTTCCCAGATCAAACACATGCCCACTTGGCCCATAAATAAACCATGCAGGACCCATATATGTGTTCCCAGTTCAAACCCATTGCCACTTGGCCCATAAAAATTCTATGCAGGACCCATATATGTGTTCCCAGATCAAACCCATGCCCACTCGGCCCATAAATATGTCATGCAAGACCCATATATGTGTTCCCAGTTCAAACCCATTGCCACTTGGCCCATAAAAATTCTATGCAGGACCCATATATGTGTTCCCAGATCAAGCCCATGCCCACTCGGACCATAAATAAACCATGCAGGACCCATATATGTGTTCTCAGTTCAAACACGTGCCCACTTGGCCCATAAATATGACATGCAAGACCCATATATGTGTTCCCAGATCAAACCCATGCCCACTCGGCCCATAAATATGTCATGCAAGACCCATATATGTGTTCCCAGATCAAACACATGCCCACTTGGCCCATAAATAAACCATGCAGGACCCATATATGTGTTCCCAGTTCAAACCCATGGCCACTTGGCCCATAAAAATTCTATGCAGGACCCATATATGTGTCCCCAGATCAAACCCATGCCCACTCGGCCCATAAATAAACCATGCAGGACCCATATATGTGTTCTCAGTTCAAACACATGCCCACTTGGCCCATAAATATGACATGCAAGACCCATATATGTGTTCCCAGATCAAACCCATGCCCACTCGGCCCATAAATATGTCATGCAAGACCCATATATGTGTTCCCAGATCAAACACATGCCCCCTTGGCCCATAAATAAACCATGCAGGACCCATATATGCATTCCCAGTTCAAACCCATGCCCACTCGGCCCATAAATGTGCCATTCAAGACCCATATATGTGTTCCCAGTTCAAACCCATGCCCACTTGGCTCATAAAAATTCTATGCAGGACCCATATATGCATTCCCAGTTCAAACCCATGCCCACTTGGACCATAAATATGCCATTCAAGACCCATATATGTGTTCCCAGTTCAAACCCATGCCCACTTGGACCATACATATGCCATTCAAGACCCATATATGTGTTCCCAGATCAAACCCATGCCCACTTGGCCCGTAAATATGCTATGCAGGACCCATATATGTGTTCCCAGTTCAAACCCATGGACACTTGGCCCATAAAAATTCTATGCAGGACCCATATATGTGTTCCCAGTTCAAACCCATGGACACTTGGCCCATAAAAATTCTATGCAGGACCCATATATGTGTTCCCAGATCAAACCCATGCCCACTCGGCCCATAAATATGTCATGCAAGACCCATATATGTGTTCCCAGATCAAACACATGCCCCCTTGGCCCATAAATAAACCATGCAGGACCCATATATGTGTTCCCAGTTCAAACCCATGGCCACTTGGCCCATAAAAATTCTATGCAGGACCCATATATGTGTTCCCAGATCAAACCCATGCCCACTCGGCCCATAAATAAACCATGCAGGACCCATATATGCGTTCTCAGTTCAGACCCATGCCCACTTGGCCCATAAAAATTCTATGCAGGACCCATATGTGCATTCCCAGTTCAAACCCATGCCCACTTGGCCCATAAATATGTCATGCAAGACCCATATATGTGTTTCCAGATCAAACCCATTCCCACTTGGCCCATAAATATGTCATGCAAGACCCATATATGTGTTCCCAGATCAAACCCATGCCCACTTGGCCCATGCCTGTCCCTTATGGGGCCCATGTAATCAGCATATATGGGCTTCCTATGTGGGACTCGTACTACAAAACCTACATGGGACCCGCTGATTTCACCCAGCCAAAGCCCATGCCCACACAGTACCCATGGAACCCGTAGTTAACCCATCTGGGCCCCACGTGTCATTGCTGGCTGGGACATTTCTCAATACTAAGGTCATTTTTCAAAACTTTTAACATAGTGATCACAACAGTAGTCTATATGGGGTAAACTGTGAATCATTTATCATTGCTTTAGCGCAACATTTATTCAATGACTAAAACTTTTCTCACTTAGACACAACTCTATGTACCAACAGGTCAATTTGCACATGTTAAAATGTCTTTTCAAAACTGTTAAATTTAAGTTTAAACCTAACATAAAATTGTGACAAACTTTGCTAACATAATGGAAGAATGAGCCGAGACATGAATGAAGCGTTTTAGTAGTTTTAGTGCATTTTGAATGTGAAATTAATTGCTGTACCAAGTTGACAATTGGTGAGGAGTAATGAGTGAAGAGTTTTGAAAAAAAAATGCACTAAGTATTGAGAAATGTGTCCTACACTGTTAACAATGTTCTTGTATTTTTACAGTATATTACTGGCAGCACGGTTGCCAGCAAGTTACTGCATTTCGATTTACAGAAATTGTACTGTAATTCAATTTACAGTACACAGAACAGTACTGTAGACTACAAAACAGTATTTTACTGTATTTGTATTATATTTTGTAATTTGGTCTGATTCTGCTGTAATTTATTATATGGTGTTGTACTGTTATATCTATATTGATACATTACTGCTAAATATTATAATTTTCATAATAATTACTAATAATGATACTATTATATTATAATTATATAATATGTAGTTATTACAGTATAACAAATATATAGGTTATATTATAATGCTTCTGTACGTCACAAATGTACAGACTCAAAAGACAAATCAAAAGACAATCCAAACAATGTTCTTGTCAAAAATATTTTTATTCACTCATTAAACTTGGCTGGGATGACTTTGAGGTACAGGTACTGGAACCTGGTGAAGATCGGACTCCTCACTGATGACCAAAACTGAAAAAAAACACAAAAAAAAAACACATGACATACAAAAACACATACAATGAGATGAGCAGACAGTGTAAGTGGTAAAATAAAATTATAGCAATAAAAACAACCAATTTTAAAAGTTTAAAACATTGTATGAAAATGTCTAATAGGCCTACTTACAGAAAACTCATCTTGTGATAATTCCCAGGGTGCAAAGATAATTGGCCCACACTGTAGAGCTGTAAGAAATCAAAATACATTTTATTCAATTATGTGTTGCTTGTTAAGGACGTATAAACTAACACATCACTGTATTTCATTCACTCCAACAATACATCTAGGTTAGTAAAAAAATTATAAGTTTCTAATTGACCTCTAAATATTCTACCTTGGTTTTTAGGCATGCATTCTACTGCTCTTTGTTGCCTAATATATCATTATTAACTCTGATAAAAGTTTACACCTCATTGTTTGTCATTACAATCAGAATACTGGGTCCCCTGCCTTAATGAAATGAAGTTAAAGGCTAACCTGGTACTGAAAGCCAATCTCAATAAGCCCAAATCACCCACTTTAGTATTTTTAAGCCTTGTTTTCACGTATTTTTGTGTCTAAGTGGTCCAATATGGACACTGCAGCCGTCATCCGGTAAACGGACTGCAGTTTGAGCACAGTCACTACGTCTATAAAGTGTTTTTTTTTAACCACTGACAAGCTCGGGTCGGATACTAAAGGATCCCTGCAGAGACAGACTTTTTTTGTTATCATGAGATCCTTCAAACCTAACAGACTCCATTGGCAAATGCAGTAATTGTACCCTGTGGACCACCGTAAGACACACTTCATTTAAACTCGACAGAAACAAAATAAAACTCACAAAACCATCTCGATTTGTCTTTCCACCGTTCCAACAATAACCGATTCTGGAACCCTAAGGTTTATCTAACTGAGTTAGATTTGAAAATGTCTGTGGGTAAGTTAGACATCTAACGTTAACTCAGAAATGGGTGAGGGAGATTGCAATGTTCGCCGGCTAAACTTCTGCTGTCATTTCACACTAAAAACTATGTACACTATAGCGTAAAATCATAAAATCTTATTATAAAATTAAAAATGAACTTACCAAACATCCAGATATCCACCGTTCTTCTCCAGTGAGTGTACTTCTTCAAGCTGCAGTTGTGTTGCTCGCAGTTTACAGCAATCCTGTATTATTGCCTGGTATATTACAGCCAGGTTATAGCTAGGTTACAGCAACACTAAAATATACTGTAAAATGTTCCCACTCAAACAAAATTACCCAGAATGCAATGCAAATTACGGTATTTTACTGTAATATAGACATATGGTATTGTACTGTAGGTTTTTACAGTACTGTGCTGCTAAATCTACAGTGACATTTAACAGTGTATCGATTGTAAAACAACAACAACAAAACACTGTAAAACAACAACAACAGCGGCACGTTATGGTAATCTGTGTTAGTTTCTGTTTTTGGGTGGGTTGAATTCGTGTGTTGGGTTTGTTGATTTGATTATCAGTTGCACCTGTTGTTCATTTCATTGATTAGTTTGCCTTTTGTATTTAAGCCCTTTGTTTTGTTCGGTTCTTTTGTCTGTTCTCGTCTGATTTATCGGTTGTTCTGTCCCAATTAATCCAGTCTAAGTACTTTGAGTTTTCGTTTAATAAATCTACTGCTGCATTTAGATCCTGTTGTTTGTCATTGTTATTGCAACCGTTGCTGACAGAAGAACAGACCGAACAAATGGATCTAGTGGCAGTTAGAATCCTCCTGAGAGATACAGAGGAATTTTTAGACCTTGTCCATCTGGTACATTACGGTAAAGACAGCCTCTGTGTGTTCTGCTCAGAGAAGGACTTCGAGGTGCTTCCAGGAGACCCGTGACACAAGAGTCATGACCACAAAAGCGCTAAAGCCTTGTAGAAACAATCCAAAATTACACCGTTGCTTCACCAAATGCGTTTTTTTCTCAGGTTTTCATTTGTTTTCAAGGGTAGCATGTTATTTTAAAAAGCATTAATATTTTAGCGCCATTAACTGGAAATGGACATGTGCATGGACCAGTCGTATTAATAAAATGTTACTTTATGTAATGCGTTTTTTATCGCCAGTTATGGCCAGTTTTGAAACTGCAAGAAGCAACATGATACAATTTTGCAAAAATGTTGCCACAGGCAGGTTTAATGAGACTGGACTTGATAAATGACTGAAAATGATCAATTCAGAATGCTCTAATTTGATTCTTATTAGATATTTGATGTCTTTAGGATTGGTTCCAAATTATGATAATATATTAATATTTTTGACAAGGGATTTTTACTTGTCTTGATACAGTGATAGATTGACTGACTGGTATTTTTTTAATCAAAAAACATGTTGAACTGCATATTAAGTTGGGATATAAGAACATTCCACAATTTTAGCTTTAAATTCCAGTAAACTTTCTTAATGTATGGGCTACGACTGAGCCCTTGGGTCATGTTCTCATGTTGAACTGTGTCAGTATCTGATCAGCCGCAGTGGTGTGGGGTTTGTGTTCATCTGCGCTCCAGTCTTTACTCCTCCTGCTGCTGTGGCGGGACGCCGCTGATGAACAAGCCGTCTTTAAAAGCCCCTGAAAAGCTGCTATTGAGCGGGGCTGGGCAGAAGCCAAGCTCTGTGGGCAGACTGCAGGACTACACACTAATAGATGAGGAGGGAATTACATGGAGATCTGAGCACTTTCACTTGGAAGACGGCTATCGTTTTGGTTTCCAAATAACTTCCAGAAATTCAGTAGTTATTACTTTGAAACTCTGGGAAGTTTTGGTGTTTTCCTATTCCCCCCACAGCTCTACAATACTATTAACTTTCTTATCTTATACAATAGTAACTGGATTTTTTAATTTTCTGAAGAAAATTATAGTAATGCTTGTTCAATTAAACTCTTGCCACTATGATGCTAGGCTGTTGTGGATCATTACTATACAGTTTTTGCAGCTCAAAAGAGCCCAGACAGACATTTGGACATTTGTATGGTCCTAGATTCACACCAGTGCTGTGAATCAGTGTTGTCCTGGTCATGACTGCGTGCTGTGGTGATCTAACCCACAGTCTGATCACAATGTCTGAATGTAGGTCACAGCAAGCCAGGCAAATGTCATAAAGTGGGTTCATATCTGATTATGTCTCTTCAGAAGACAATGCAGATACTGAGATAGAGTGTGAGAAATGAAGGAGCGTGAGGCGGAGAGAGAGAACTGAAGAGAGTGGGAGAGGATGAGTGAGAGTTTGAAATGTTAAATATCAGTGTCAGAGTTTGTGCTTCTGAATACAGTTGTTATAGTATTTGTTTACTTTTTTTGCTGGGTATTTGATTTCAGGTAACTTTGTATAACATGTTTTATATTTTAGCCAGCATACTGGGTCATGGGTACTTGTGAATTACTCTTAATGCACATTAAAAAAATAATTTTTTAGATCAAAAATATTCTTCAGCTAGCATCTGGAAAAAAATAAATAAATATTGACCAGTGATGCTGACTTGTTAAAGTCATGATGAAATGGATTAAGAGAGAGGTTATTTTGCTGTACATTCGAATGTAATGGTTTATCAAAAAAATAAAATAAAAAGATGAAGGGCAGGACTTGGTTCTATGTATCAGTTGTTGATTGGATGTTGAGATGTGGGTGTGACTCAAAAGTGGAGGAATATGAAGGCAAGCTTGCAGGGGGCGGGGTTTAAACTAACTAAATGATTGGAGAAGTCCAGCATCACCAGAGAGAAGTCTGTCATTTTCACTGGAAGATCCTGGCATTTTGGTTAAAAAAAACGGAAACGGATGATTGGTGCACAATAAGATCAATAACATGCATATGAAAAAAAACATTTTCATTTCATGCCGACTTTAAGAGTGTGAATTCCCACCATGCATTGTGGCATGATTAGTTAAATGAGTATTGTTTTTCTGTTTATGTACTTGGTTATATGTTGTGTATATTTCTGTTTGTTCACACTGTTTGTGTAATTTATGTTGGTGGTTGAAAAACTGTATGAATTAGAAATCTGGGGCCTCGTTTATAAAATGTTGCATACTTTACGACATTTTATTTTACGATCATTTCTGCGTATGTGTGATTCAGAGAAATGAACGTACGCACAAACAAACCTGCAAACGCCTCTCTTCCAGATGTGAAATTAATAAATCGCAAATGATCTTGAAATTGTGTGAGCTGAATGGTTTCAAATCTCCGCCTTGTAAACACTGCCTAATTAATGTCATTAGCATATAAAAGAGCGCCAGTCAACGTCCAAAGGCTTTACTTGAGAACAGTGAGCGTCAAGAATTGCTTATTTCCAAATATCCCTGCAGTTCTCCGACTCTCTCACATGGAAAAGTGTGTACGTCTGCTCAAACCCTGGCGTGGCACTAAGCACTTTTCAATGTCAAAGACTGTTTTTATCAATGTGAAAGTTTGCGTGGATCAATCTGTGCGTACACACGCTTATGAGGCCTTTCTTGCCTTGACAATTAGCATTTAGTGAACAAACAAATTTAAGTTGACTGAACAAAGGGCCATTATTGAGGACAGTTAAGAGGATAATTGTACTCAAAATCACGTTGCCTTAATTTTTTTTACAGTGTTTAGAAATAAAGACAAATAAATTAAAAAAATTACAATGCTGTTGTGTTATTCACTTCAAAAGCGTATGACGTTCTTTCTGGAATGCAAAAGGATAATATTTAGCCTTTTCAATATGGTTAATGAGGACTGGTACAGTCAAGTTAAAAAAAAAAAAAACTGTATCGTAAAAGGAGTCTAGTCACTCCGACTCATGCACTATATTACAAGATTCATTAAGTCATATGATAGCTTTGTGTTAGACACCATTCACTGTTAGTCTTCCTCATCACTGGTTCATTTTAGCTGAATCACTCCGACTCACGAACAAATGATTCAGACTGTGATCTGTGTAGATCAACTGATTTATTGAAAAGATGTGATTTAAAAGAACTGACTCACGAATCAGACTGTGTCACTTCTCTCTCCTATCACGCCTTTAGAAGAATGCAGTATAGTGCACAATAACAGTTATATGGTGTGTTTTGTAGAAGTCCTCACTGACTTTCATTGTATTGAAAGAAGATCTA
The DNA here is from genome assembly GCF_949319135.1 of Squalius cephalus. Lineage (NCBI taxonomy): Eukaryota > Metazoa > Chordata > Actinopteri > Cypriniformes > Leuciscidae > Squalius > Squalius cephalus. The sequence goes on from NC_137139.1 coordinate 8,037,220, forward strand.
CCTCTGTAGATATCGAATTATGTGAAGCCACTGGATACTATGAAGAACTGAATACAAAGAGATCTATGATTATAATTACAAATACTCTTGCTTCTGTATAAAAAAATAAATGCCATCGGTACAGAAAGAGGAGAAGCTGGCAATTATCTTAAACTATTACATGATCTTCAACAGCAACAAGCAAACCCAAATGTCTCAAAAACAATAAATGCAAGTGCTAAAATATTCACAGTAGCAGTAGCAGTTTGAAAGAAGGACGAAGATATTAGACAGACAATGAGTGTGTACTTGTTCATAACTTGACCTTTGTACGATAAAAGAAGAGTACAGAAACCTGGAGCCTCTCTCTTGAGCGAAACCACCCACTGAATAATAATGAAGTTTATTATGACAGTACACTCTACTGATAGGAGATCAGACGTGTGCACTGATGACTGATGGACCCAAGGGACCAGCTCTTTATTCCCAGACTTTTCCCGGACTCTGCACTTACCGGCACTGAGAGTGATGTCATGTTGTCTGTCAGCAAACGCAGAGAGACAGAGAGCGAGAGATACCGACAAAAGCACAGGCAGAGAAAAGAGAAAAGAGACACAGCACAGAAAGAAGCACTTACTTCCGTTATCATTGAGGTTTCAAGTATCATATCTGCCTCGGGTGATCTCCTGAAATTCCTTAAAAGTCAATTGTTGACATACAGGAGGAGTATTGTGCTATAAAATTAATGTGGATAGTTCTTCAGATGGTTTGGCGTTGAAATAATTGGATTAAATGTTCACATTGAGAACTTTCATTTGCGGCATCTTTGTCGTTCAAGAGAAACATCGGAGAATTGGGACTTTTATTTTGTCAAAATGCAGTGTACAATGTTTTTGAATAGCTGTTTAAAAATAGATGCTCTTTGCAGGCAGAAAAAATAATGATAATAAACTCTTTCATAAGTATATTTAAGACTGTTAAGAAAGTGTACTCTCTTTAAATGCACGTAAGTGGCCTTTTATTTCATTAAGGCGAGACACGGCAGGCAAAAACATCGATTTTTCATGCAGTGGTCAGTTTTGAGATTTTGGGCTAGTTTACTCCTTTAATATGTGTACTTTCAAGCTGCTATAAAGAAAACGCTGAAAATATACATTAAGATGTTTATTTTATTACATTTTGTTTACTTGCGGCAGTAAGTTTCTCCCGAATTTACCAGGAAGTTAGCATTCAAGTCAAGTCAAGTCAAGTCAAGTCATCTTCATTTATGTAGCGCTTTTAACAATGTAGATTGTTTCAAAGCAGCTTTACAGAGATAAACGTATAATTTAAGGTAACAGAGATTGTTTTGGCTTTATAGCGGTTCTTTAGTAAAGTTATTTTACAGCTAAAGTTAGTTATGATTGATTCGCTTCCGTCGCAACGATCATTTGTTATTAAATTAGGGGCCGCTAAGACGACACTATTCTCTCTACACAGACTTTAAACGCGATCCTGTGATAAACGCTGATGGCGTTCACATGCGCATTAAGAACTGGTTCTATAGTTATGTGCGTTTGAATATATGCAGGTTTGTAATTCCCTACAAACCAAGCCTAAACAAAGTACTGGTGTTTCCTTATAATTTTGATTCAGAATTTTATTTTATTTTATCAATTCGGGGTAGATACGCGAATTGAGTTTCCCGACAACGCTTTATCTGTAGAGTGGGAAAGGGATCCTCCATAGGGAGAGACTAGTTGGCACTTCAGCACTGCGTTGTCATCGCGTCCAGGCCAAGGTCCTTCATCAGATCTGGATACGGCCTGGATCCGGCAGGCTGCGGGAAAACCTCTGGATAAACAAAGACACTAAAATTAGCGTAGATGCCATTCTTCTCATGATGTAACAAGCACATCAGGATTTATGGGAAGTGTTCCCGGTTCCAGCTGACCTAATCTATGCAGCCTAATATTGAATTATAGAAGTCTATAATGTATTATGTGAACGCTAGGTCAAAGAGATGTGTCTTTAGTCTAGCTTTGAACTGACAGAGTGTGTCTGCTTCCCGGACAATGGTAGGAAGACTGTTCCAAAGTTTTGGTGCTAAATAGGAAAAGGATCTACCGCCAGCAGTCGATTTTGATATCCTCGGTATTATCAACTGGCCGGAATTTTGAGATCGCAATAGACGTGACGGACTATAATGCGTTAAGAGCTCGCTCAAGTACTGCGGAGCTAAACCATTTAGTGCTTTGTAAGTAATCAGCAATATTTTAAAATGTATACGATGTTTAATAGGGAGCCAGTGCAGTTTTGACAGAACTGGGCTAATATGGTCATACTTCCTGGTTCTGGTAAGAACTCGAGCTGCTGCGTTTTGAACCAGCTGTAGTTTGTTTATTAAGCGTGCAGGGCAACCACCCAGTAGGGCATTACAATAATCTAGCCTTGAGGTCATGAACGCATGAACTAATTGTTCCGCATTTGTCAATGAGAGCATATGACGTAATTTAGATATATTTTGAAGATGGAAAAATGCGTTTTTACAGATACTAGACATGTGACTTTCAAATGAAAGATTGGTATCAAAGAGCACACCCAGGTTCCTAACCGACGACGAAGACTTAACAGAGCAGCCATCAAGTGTTAGACAGTATTCTAGGTTATTACGTGAGGAAGTTTTTTGTCCAATAATTAGAAACTCTGTTTTTTCAGAATTTAGAAGTAGGAAATTACGAGTCGTCCAATTTTTTATTTCAGCTATGCATTCCGTTAATTTTGTGAATTGGTAAGTTTCATTCCAACGCCACAGCTCCGTGAGCCTCCGTCTGTTTACTGAAGTCTGTCATGACCGGTATCGCTGTAAAGCTCTGAGTCTCCTGCACAACGCTATGTAACACAAATATGGGCATTTCCTTTCTATCAGTAACCAATCGTGAATGTCCAAAGGTGGATTTAAAGCTAACGACGATTTCTCATTTAGAGCTATTTAAATCTTTAACTGCCGTTTTCTCAAAATGAGTTTTTTGTCATTCTCCAGTATAAACATCTCAGCCTATGTACATCTGTGTACACCAAACTTTCCAGTATTCTGAAAATATTTTCAGAGGGATTTGTTAATAAATCATTCCTGGCCTGATTTATGTGACATTTTAATAAAAAATATATGGCTAATCGATTTTTTAAGGCTATGGACAGTATATTTTGATTTTCTAGGTATAATGAAAGCATATATCCTGAAATCCCTCTGAGTTTTTTTTTCATCTTGTGTGTAAACAAAATGAAAAAAGAATTTTGCACCTGGCTTTATCATATGTTCAGATCTATCTACCGAAAATATGTGCAAAATCGTGCATATTTAATGAGATAATGCCTAATTTGCATAATTAAACATACACATTTCTAAAACTTGTAATACATTTTTTTTATATACTTGTGTAAGTAATCAACTGAGGAAGTTTCATGGTGATATCTTAAAATTGTACCCTATTCACCTGTAGTGTCTCGCCTTAATATTATCTGTAAGTACAGATTTGAAAAGTAAATACTTTCATAGTACTGTAAGATTCGAAGTACATTAGAAGTGCACATTCATTACAATTTAGCACACTTATTTTTCAGCTTATCCATACCATTAAATTTACGTAGGAAGCCTGGGTTTCGGACGAGAACCAGTGTGTGTGAAAGTGTTGAAAAGCGAGTTGGGATTGAGTGTTTACATTAATCCTCTAATATGGCGTCTCAGTTTTACTTTTGGTTATGGTTATATTTAGAGCCAGTGGCTGTAATTGTGGTGTGTAATCGTTGCAATATGTCATCAGGGAAACATTTCAGCATGCGAAAATCCTTTTTTAAATGTTTATAGTAGTGATGTTTTAACTAAGACCAGATGTGTCATAGATGTCTGCATTCAAATTAGGAAATGTAATTTTTAAATGAAAGGTTTGAGCGTAATCGCGTCTCGCTGCACATTTCTGCAACTGATGGTTCAAATAATGAAACGTGATTAAAGCCAATAATGACTTACTGAGAGACACAGACACTTCACATTACATTAAAAGAGACACACAATTATGAGAGTCAGAGACAGCTGTAGTTATCGACATCATCCAGACGTTGTTTTGTCTATACTGCGTCTGAGAGAGACATAGTCTACACATTACAGCCAACTAACATGCAACTACATTAACTTTGAGCCAGACTTGCCAATGTTTTCTGAACTGAGAAAACTGAAATATGTTTTATTGTCTGTCCACAATTATTTTAAGTGTTTCATTTGATCAATATTACAAATACTTCATCCAAGTAAGATGCACTCAGTAAATTTTTTTTTTCTAATAACAAATGTTTTACTCATATATATTATCAGAAAAAGCTGTTTTATTCGGCATGGAGCATGTCATGGGCGCCGCATGCTAAGATCACATGACCAGTCGTGTTATGTATTTAAGTATTGAGTAATAATGTTAATGACAACAACAACTTTACTTTATATTTAGCCACTTTCTCCATTGATGCCCATTCTTTGGACTCATTACTATTTGGTCTTGTATGTACTGTAAATGTGAAACTTGCTTACTTACTTACACACACACACACACACACACACACACACACACACACACACACACACACACACACACACACACACACACACACACACAGGAAGTGGAGGAAATGCCACAGAGGGTGTGTAATGCCATCTCTGCTGTGTTTTTAAAGCCTGTCTGTCTATTGATAAGGGCGGATGTAGAGGTTGGATAAATGTAAAATGGGGTGAAAAAACACTGGCCAAAACATTTCAAAGTTAGAAAGTCACAAGTGTGTTTACAACAGTAATACCAAAATCTGTATTGTGTTTTTTGATAGGCCTATTACAATTAAAGTTATTATATTTTGAAGATGACCTATTATACCCTTTTTTTAAAGTCTTGTTTTTGGGCTCTACTAGATCAGGTTTTCATGCTTGAATGTTCAAAAACACTTTATGTTCCCCATATTCTCCACTGTTGTGGCTCCTCTCGTCCCAGTCTGTCAGTAACGCTCTGTTCAGTTCCTGTCTCTATGAAGCCCCTCCTTCTGAAAAGCACACTGTGCTCTGATTGGTTGGCTGGATCAGTGTGTTGTGATTGGTCAAGCGCTTTAAGTGTGTTTGGGAAATGTCCCGTTACAGTGTAGTAACACTTTTAAAAGCAAACAAAACCATCACCGGTTGGATGACAAATAACTTGGTGAGAATTCTTGAAACTATCATTAGCAATTCAAAATATTATTGGATCATAAAACTAAACATAAATCCATTCAATTAAGCAAATGTGTTATAAGCATTGCATATAAAGCTAATCAATTATTTATCATCTAACAATTTAACTTACTATTATTCATTTCACATACAGTGCATTGATGGCATAGCTACATTTAAATAGTTTGTATGTTTTCCAATTAAACCATTGACTTTAGCATTGTTAGCATCACGCTGAGCTACATACAAACATGCAATGACTTTGTGAAATAAGAACTAATTTTAAGGTTGAAATAAGACCACAAATGGGCTTTTGCCTATGTTTGAGTTTTTAAATCAAGCTTCAAGATCCAATAATATTTATGCTAGTTTCAAGAATTAGTTTTTGTCAGTTTTGTCATTTTTGCTGGCCCATTGTAAGTGCATTATTGTGAAGATGATTTTTGTTTGTTTGTACAAACTGAAGGACCAAACCCAAAATATTTTCTGAGATAATTGACAGGATGACGCCATAGATGCGACGCCACAGCCATGTATACTGAACACAGAACACTCCTTAAAGATTTTGACTTAAACATGCTTGGACAACGTGTGAACTATAATTGCAGCCTTATTTCATACACCTGTTAGAAAAGCTTTCTTCAAGCAAGTATTTGCATAACACCTTGCTATATTAATGGCCAATCCACACACAAACACTCATTGACGCGCTGCTAATGCCACTTTAACATCTGTGCTCCACAATAAGCACTTGCGTCACAGTTCGGTTCACTTCAAACCCTCTGACATCACGCTCGTTACTGGCCTATTGTGGAGTATGAAGAGTTTCTCCACACAAAACCACGGTTTGATCACACAGGTGTTTGCCTGAGCCTTTATGAAGACTAAAGAGGGTCTCAGATGAACCTAGACATTGAGTTAATCCCTGTTCGGTGAAAGCATAATCACTGTTATTATCTTGTCACGTTTTTAATGGAGCATAAAGCCAGACGAAGGGTTTTGAGACATCCTCTCACATTCAGTGTTATGTAACATATGATGAACATTATGGATTCATGAGGATACGCTTGAGTCAAACAATGGCTTTGTTTTTTTGTTGATATAGTTTATAGTCACGCTTTAAAGGGACTTTTATCTGACCAGGAAGAACTGTTGTTTTCTAAGGAAGCCACATGGTTAAACAGGGGCGAGGGCGGCCATCTTGATAAAAAGACACACGGGGTGTGTTTCACCAAAGCATCGTTAGCCAACTATGGTCGCAAGTTCTGTTGTTATCAGCAGTTCGACGAGTCGGTGTTTCCCGAAAACATAGTTCCAACGAACATTCAACATCGCAAAGTTGTGTGTTTGGAACGACACTCTCGAGCTGTGGTTAGAAGCTGAGTTTCTTGATTGCATGACATGTGAACTCAATAAATCCTTATCTTGAGCCAAATAAGCAAGCTGACATTCAGTACAGTCTATATATTTTGTTAAGATTACATACAAATGTAATTTACAGTACAAGATTTAAAGTGTAATTTTTGAAGAGTCCGCATGTATGAACGCGCTCTAGTACTTAAGAACGAGACTATGATTGAATCTGGAAAAAAATAAAATAAATAACTGAGCAAAAAAAATGAGAAATAGTCCTCAGATGTCATGGAGCCATGCAGGGGAGCAAAGAAAACACATAAAAAAGTAAAAAATAAATAAATAAAAAAACATTCAAAAATACAAGACCTTTGTATCAATCAAAGATTTTGAAGACAGTACACAAATGAACAGTCTTAATAGCTTTTCAATTAGTACTAGATTGAATGGTAGAAAAGTAATTTTCAAATTATTTAAGGAATACTAAGAAAAGGGGCTTTTTGTAAGAAAACTTACACGTATGAATGTGAAATTTGACTAATAAAATTAACAAATTAATTACAAAAGCCCCCTTATTCACACTGTAATCATACTTTAAATATCCACAAATTACATTTTCAAAATGCACAACAAATTTTAAGAGTACCTTTTCCTTACTAAACATAAGGGGCTTTCGCACTGGATAGTTCTAGGAACTATAGCCACCAGGGTGGTTCCCATAGACTGTAAATGTAATGATACAGGAGATTGAGAAGGATCCATTTGCAGCTTTATTGAGGGAACGTCAAACAGGCAAGGGTCAGAGAACAGCAAACAGGGAAATCAGAGGTCAACACAGAGAGAGTAGTCAGGTAACAGGCAGAAGATCGGGGCAGGCAGCAAGAGACAATAATCCAGAGGCAATCCAAGTCAAGACGGGCAGCAAGCAGGCAGAAGTGAGATAACAGTCCGGGGTCGGCAACTAGATCAGAAGAATAGGTAAACGCTCAGAAATTACAGGCCGTGGCAATGCAATACTTCGCACTGATCTTCTATTTGAGTGTGGTTTAAATAGAGAGTCTGAATGAGGTGCAGGTGTGTGCGCAATCAGTCCCAGGTATGAAGCATTATGGGGATTGGAGTTCCCGAGAGAACTAGTATTCCGGTGAAGGCTCCCTCTGGTGGTGGAGAGGAGGCGGTGCGGGAGCCCGCTCTGTAACAGAGCCCCCCCCCTGCGAGCAGCTCCTGAGGCGAGAAGGCAGACGACGCCGGGGTCTTCCACGGGGTCTAGGGGCCGGTTTTCCCGGGTATGTTTGATGAAACTCTTCAGTGAGTGATGGGTCCAGGATATCTCCGGCATTGACCCAAGATTGTTCCTCCGGACCGTACCCCTCCCAGTCCACCAGGTATTGGAGGACGTTACCCCGGCGTCTGGAGTCCAGCACTTCATGCACCCGATACGCCTCCTCGCCGTCAATCAGGATGGGTGAGGGGTCTGGAGCTGCAGCTCCCACTTCCGACGCTCCTCTTGGCCCACCGGCAGGTTTCAACAGAGATACATGGAATGTGGGAGAGATGCGGTAGTCAGCAGGCAAATCCAAACGAAAAGATACAGGAGAAACTTGTTTTAATATCTGAAATGGTCCAACATACCTGGGGCTGAGTTTGCGGCAGGGAAGTCGAAGTCTCAGATCTCTTGTGGAGAGCCACACCCACTGACCAGCGCTGTACTTCGGAGCAGGGCGCCGATGACGATTGGCCTGTTGTTCTTGTCGTCTGACTGCATGAAGGAGATGAATATGAGCCTGATCCCAGATCGCCTCGCTCTTGCGTAGCCACTCTGTGACAGATGGTAGTTCTGTTGGTTCCCCTGACCAAGGGAACAATGGTGGTTGAAAGCCCAAGACGCATTTAAAAGGAGTAATACCTGTGGCAGGTTTGATCAGTGAATTTTGTGCGTATTCGGCCCAGAATAGATACCGGCTCCACTCGGCTTGTTCCTTCTGGCAGTAGGATCTTAGGAAACGTGTGACATCCTGGTTCAGACGTTCTGTCTGTCCGTTGGATTGTGGATGGTACCCTGAGGTCAAACTGATGTTGACATTCAGATTTTTGAAGAACGCAGTCCAAACTCTGGATGTGAACTGAGGACCCCGGTCGGAAACAATATCCTCAGGTAAACCATACAAGCGGAACACTTGGTTGCACAGAATTTCAGCTGTTTCTAGAGCAGTGGGGAGTTTGGGTAAAGGTATGAGACGGCATGCTTTGGAGAATCGGTCGACAATGGTGAGTATGGTGGTGTGTCCTTGCGATTTAGGTAGATCTGTGATGAAGTCGATTGCAATATGGGACCAGGGGCGGCGAGGTGTGGGAAGTGGTGTTAACAGCCCAGCAGGTAATTGTCTGGGTGATTTGGACGTATTGCAGCTGACACAGTTCTTTACATGTATAGTGGTGTCGACCCGTAGCGTCGGCCACCAGAAGCGATTCTGCAAAAGATGAATGGTAGCCGTGATTCCTGGATGCCCTGAACTGGGATTGGAGTGCACATGATCAAGGAGCCGGGAGCGGAGAGTTTCTGGAACAAACAGTAAATTATCCGGACATTCAGAAGGGGGTCTCACCTCTCTGGAGTGTGGTTCTGCATTGTGCCTTCTGTTTGACGTGATAGAGCATCTGCTTTGATATTCTTGGTTCCTGGTCGATATGTGACGGTGAATTGAAATCTAGTAAAGAATAGTGCCCATCTGGCTTGTCGTGGATTTAGGCGTTTAGCTGACCGTAGATACTCCAGGTTCTTATGATCGGTTAGGATGACAAAGGATTGGTTTGCTCCTTCCAGCCAGTGTCGCCATTCTTCCAGTGCCAATTTCATTGCGAGCAATTCTCTGTTCCCCACGTCGTAGTTTTGTTCAGCTGGCGTAAGTTTGCGGGAGAAGAAGGCGCATGGATACATCTTTTCTGGGTTACCCTGTCGTTGTGATAGTACAGCCCCGACTCCTGTGTTAGAAGCATCTACCTCCACAATGAATTGGCGTTCAGGGTCTGGATGATGGAGGATGGGTGCAGATGTAAATCGGGATTTGAGTTCCTTGAAGGCCTGTTCTGCCTCCTCTGACCACTTTAATCTAGTCGAATGACGTTTGGTCATTGCGGTTAAAGGAGCCGCGATGATGCTGAAATTTCTAATGAACCTTCTGTAGAAGTTGGCGAACCCCAGGAAACGTTGTAATTCTTTGAGGGTTTGAGGTAGCGGCCAGTCCAGAACTCCTTTTACCTTTCTTTCGTCCATAGCGACCCCTTCCTGACCGATAATGTAACCCAAGAAGGACGTTCTTGTCTGATGAAATTCACATTTCTCAGCTTTGGCGTAGAGTTGATGTTGTATGAGTCGTTCAAGGACCAACCTGACCTGCTGAATGTGTTCCTCCATGGAACTGGAATAAATTAAAATGTCGTCAATGTAAACGATCACCCATTTGTCCAGCATGTCTCGGAAGACGTCGTTCATAAAGGATTGAAACACGGATGGACTGTTGGATAAACCGAAAGGCATGACCAGATATTCGTAGTGCCCACTAGTGGTGGAAAACGCCGTCTTCCACTCGTCCCCCTCACGAATACGGATCAGATTATAGGCGTTGCGTAAGTCCAGTTTAGTGAAATACTGGGCTTTGCGGAGTTGTTCGAGTGCCGCGGGCACGAGTGGTAGGGGGTAGCGGAACTTGACTGTGATTTCATTTAATGCCCGGTAGTCAATGCAGGGTCGTAGACCACCGTCCTTCTTCTTGACAAAGAAAAACCCAGCGGCAGCAGGGGAAGTTGAGGGTCTGATGAAACCTTTGGATAATTCCTCATGGATGTAATTTTTCATGGCTTCGGATTCAGGTTGAGATAGAGGAAATATCCGTCCACGAGACGGAGAAGCACCCGGAAGGAGGTCTATGGCACAGTCAGTAGGGCGATGTTCGGGGAGCTGGGATGCCTTCTTCTTGCTAAAGGCTTCGAGGAGGTCTGTGTATACAGCAGGTATGTTAGGTTCTTTGTTAGCTGAGGATTCAGGCTCTGTGTTTTGCAAAGGAACGTGATTCACCCTAGGTAGTCGATGAGTTGGGCTGCTGGGATTCGATGGCTCACTTTTCGTCTCTTGAAGCGATATGCGAGTCACAGGAGTCAGGCAGCGGTTCTGGCATGAAGCATCCCAATGTATGATTTGACCCTCCTTCCAGGAAATATGTGGGTTATGAGCGTGTAACCAGGGATGCCCCAATATGATGGGATGATGGGGTGATTGAATGACATAAAAACTGATGATCTCTGTGTGCAATGTGCCAACGTGAAGTTTAATCTCTTCGGTGGTGTCCTGAATCCTTCCCTCTCCGAGGGGTCGGCCGTCTAACGCCTCCACTGCCAAGGAGGAAAGACAAGGCGTTAGATTGAGTCTGCATTGTTCAGCGAAAGTACGGGACATAAAGTTTCCAGCAGCCCCGGAGTCAATGAGAGCTATGGTTCTAAAAATCTTTCCTCTTATTGTGATAATTACTGGCAATTGGAAACTGGATGGATTCATAGAAATTTTAATGCGTGGACTCACCGCACGGGAACTGGCAGAAGGACGGGTTGGGCATGCAAATTTCATGTGTCCTGATTGACCACAATACAAGCACAATCGGTGTTGTATGCGGCGCTCTCTCTCCTCTGGAGTGATGTGAGTAACACCAATCTGCATGGGTTCATGTTGAGTGGGTGTTTCATGATGATATAGCTGCAAGGGTCGAACTGATCGTCGTGAGCGAATTAGATTATCCACTTGGATGGCTAGATCAATGTATTCTGTCAGAGTTCTCCCTTCATCACGGCAGGCTAGTTCGGACTGGAGTTCCATGGTGAGACCTTTGCGAAAGAGAGTTTTCAGAGTGCTCTCGACCCAGTCAGTTTGTGCTGCGAGTGTGCGGAAAGTTAGAGCATATTCGGCTGCAGTTTTATTCCCTTGAATGAGAGATAGTAGTTGTTCCCCGGCGTCTCCTCTCTCAGTAGAATGTTCGAAAACATGACGGAATTGTTGCAAAAATTCACTAAACGAAGCGAAGGAAGACCCATCAGTTCTCCAAACAGCTGTAGCCCATTCTAGCGCTCGCCCCGTGAGCAGTGAACAAACAAACGCAATCCGGCTTGCGTTGGTGGTGTATAATGACGGTTGTTGCTCCACAAAGAGAGTACATTGAAGCAGAAATCCCTTGCATTTCATGGGGTTTCCATCGAACTTCTCGGGGAAAGCCAGCCGTGGATTTACTGAGGAAGTGGCAGCGGGTGGAGGATTTTCTGGGGAAGAACTGGCAGGTGCAACAGGAGGATTTGTGATCGCCGTTCGTAGTTCTTGCAGACCCTGAACCAGTTTCTCAGTGAGTGAAGTCAAATGACTAAGTTGATGGTGATGTAGATCCAGGCGAGATGCTTGAGAGGTAAGTTCAGTGGATATCTGCAGAACAGCTGCTGGATCAGTTGCTGGCGAAGTATTCTGTAATGATACAGGAGATTGAGAAGGATCCATTTGCAGCTTTATTGAGGGAACGTCAAACAGGCAAGGGTCAGAGAACAGCAAACAGGGAAATCAGAGGTCAACACAGAGAGAGTAGTCAGGTAACAGGCAGAAGATCGGGGCAGGCAGCAAGAGACAATAATCCAGAGGCAATCCAAGTCAAGACGGGCAGCAAGCAGGCAGAAGTGAGATAACAGTCCGGGGTCGGCAACTAGATCAGAAGAATAGGTAAACGCTCAGAAATTACAGGCCGTGGCAATGCAATACTTCGCACTGATCTTCTATTTGAGTGTGGTTTAAATAGAGAGTCTGAATGAGGTGCAGGTGTGTGCGCAATCAGTCCCAGGTATGAAGCATTATGGGGATTGGAGTTCCCGAGAGAACTAGTATTCCGGTGAAGGCTCCCTCTGGTGGTGGAGAGGAGGCGGTGCGGGAGCCCGCTCTGTAACAGTAAAAGAATATGGACGTAGTGTCCGTGACGTCACCCGTAGGTTTCTGAAGAGCATTTCTGAAGCCTAAAGTGGGCGGAGCCGGCCGTGGCATCGCGTCACTCCTGGAGAACAGCAGGGATTTTTTTTCAAAAGCAGGATTTAAATTCAGAGAAACTCTATCTTGCTCACTTTTCGACAACAACTCCCAAATAATTAACAGCTTCTTTAACAGGGATACCAACCATAGATACAAGGGAGGAGCTTTTCAAGGCTAATATTTAAAAAAATAAAAATGATATTAAGGTACAAACCTGAGGCATTTGAAAACAAGTGAATACTTTTAATTGCCTAAGGCTGTGTCATCCACTAGTTGACTAATTAAAATACTTCGACCAGTAATATGAATTCCTTCTAGCTTGCTATCCTTAATAAAATGACAGAAGGCCTGTGCTACAATAAGAAAAAGATATACCGAGACTGGACAGCCCTGCCGAATTCCTCTTTCTAGAAGAAATATCTGGGTCGTACCATGTCCTAATTTCACTGAGCTATTGCCTCCTGCAAACAGAGTTTTCATGGCATTACAAAAATAAGGCCCGAAACCAAAACACTCGAAACCAAAAAAATAAAATAAAGGATGCTCAATAGCGTCAATAGCCTTGAAAAAGTACAAAAAATAATTAATAAACTGTCATCCTCAATAAGATCAGAGAAGTCAATGAGGTCGAAGACATAAATAATATTATTAAAAAAATATGGCGGCTTTTCATAAAACCTGATTGATTTTCATCAATACTGGAGTTCAAAATCGATTGAAACACCTCGAGAAAATAAGGACAAACAATTTATAATCATTGTTAAGGAGGCTGATGGGTCTCCAGTTGTCTAAGAAAAGTGTATCCTTTTTAGGTTTAGGTATTAAGCAAATGACACCTTGCTTCATACATGCTGCAAGTTCAGAGCAATTTAAGCTCTCTATATACACTTCGAGGAGGAAAGGGGACAGAATCTCAGAATAAGACTTATACAATTCAGCCGTTATCCCGTCGTAACCAGTTACTTTTTCGTTGAGAAATTGCTTCCTTAACCTCATCAACAGTAATTGTTGAGTAAAAAAAAAAAAAAATTTTCATCCTGATTAATAGAATTAACATAACCAAGGTGCTTACAGAAAGTAACTAAGTCAGCTAGATTAAATTTAGAAGTATAATAATTTGAATAAAATTTATAACGATATTGGGAAATGGGGTATTTAGCACTATTTTTCTCAAGTTTGAAAAAATAAGACGACATCTGTTCTCAAAATTCTAGCCACCTTTGCCTTGACCAAATGAAAGCTGCTCTTCTGCTCTTAATTTATTTAAATCATTTAACCTAATTTAAGACTAATTAAAAGTAGTTATTACTCCAACAATTGCATGACATCATAAACCAATGTGGTTGAACGACCAATTTGCGACAGTACGGTTTCGGGAAACAGTCGTGACGAGCTAGTTGATTTCTTCAACGATGCATCGCACTACTAGCCTGGCAAGCCAGACCTACATCAAGATGTTGGGTCTGGCAACTCACCATAGACACTCTCACTCCGAGGGGCGGATAAACGGCTGTCTTTCAAATTCCCTCTGCACGCAATAGGAGCGTTTCAACCAACCAGAGCGTTTTCCCAACAGCGAAGCTAGTTGATAGATTCAACTTTTGCCATATCTGGCCGGCAAAACTACGAACACATCTTCCTTTTTTTAAGAATGACTTAAGTGCCGTTCTTTGCTCTTTTCTCAAAGAAAAACTTAACTCCAAGTCCTCCAGAGTCGCGGGACAAAGCCGATTCGAAAGATGTTCGCCAGAAGCAGCCGCCATTCTTTGTTTTCAAGTAGCAGGGAACCGTCGCAACTCTGTCGTCATTATGTTAAGCCCGCCCCGCCTACTCTATACACGACGTGATTGGCCTGACCCAATTTAGGTTTTTGCAGCTCGAAAGTCAATGGAGAGATGCTAGACTGCCCTGGCTGCAAAATACATTTTGCTGCCGCTAGGGTGCATCTAGATTTCTAGGCTATCGCACTACGGTAGTTACGCAGCGAGTTACGTCGTTGTATGGGAAACGCACCCCTGGCTGTGTTCAAAATCGCCCCCTATACCCTTAAACAGGGCACTATTTTAGGGGACAGCCATCTGTAGTGGTGTCCGAAACCATAGTGGATGTTATCAAGTGCACTCATTCAATCCCATAATGCACCACAATAACGAGTGTACCAGAGCCATAGAGAGAAAGAGTTGCGACACTCTTTGATGTCGCCGATATGGCTGTCACGTGGTTCATGTAAGCCCCAATAGTTCCAAAACATACGCTGGCTGTCATGTTCTTCTATGGGACAGACAGCAGCGATTGCATTATTGAACGGTAAATATAAAATAAAACACACGCCCAAGTACTTTTTCAGCTGTTATTGCATTATTGCATTTTATTAATATCAGTTTTGCATTTGGAGATAAGTTTTAGGCTATATTTTTGGAGGGAAAAGCTTAGTGTTCATGTTCGCATGGGTAGTAGAAGTAGAAGATGAGGGTTTCCACTAAAGCCCACTATAGCACCCCTTGTAGTAACACTGAGGATGTGACACATAAGCCGTGTTTCCACCGCAGGAACTTCCCCCAGGAACTAGGGACTTTGGGGTGGTCCTCAAAAATGGCCCCCTCAAAAAGTCACTGCTCGAGAGGTAGTACTTTTTCAAAGTTCAGGAACTTTCAGGACTTGGGCGCTGAACATGCTGATTGGTTGAGTTCACGCCGCATGCTGATTGGTTGAGTTCATGCCGCATGCTGATTGGTTGAGTTCACGCCACATGCTGATTGGTTGAGTTCATGCCGTATGCTGATTGGTTGAGTTCACGCCGCATGCTGATTGGTTGAGTTCACGCCGCATGCTGATTGGTTGAGTTCACGCCGCATGCTGATTGGTTGAGTTCACGCCGCATGCTGATTGGTTGAGTTCACGCCGCATGCTGATTGGTTGAGTTCACGCCACATGCTGATTGGTTGAGTTCACGCCACATGCTGATTGGTTGAGTTCATGCCGCATGCTGATTGGTTGACTCCACGCAGAATTTCATTTCAACCACCATTTTTTAAAAATCTGTTGCGGTGCGTGCAGTCGTACATCACCGGACTAATTTGCCAAATCTTCACAGTACTTTAGACCGCGATGGAAATGCAGACAGCAGCAACAGGTCTGGGGAAAAAGTTCCTGGGACAAATTGTTTTGGGTAATTTCGGTGGAAATGCGGCTGTACTTGCATTGTGTTATGAATTGCTTTATGACACATTTCAGAACAAAACAAAACCAACCTTGCATTTGTGTATGTCGACCTACATCCCAGTACTTTCAGCACTAATAAATGAATGAATAAATAAATAACAAGAACATTCGACACCGATGTTTTATATCACATTTAAGATCAGCTGCTAAAGCAGTTTCTAGCATCAACCGAAAGGGAGTTTTGTTGTCGTTCTCTGGCTTCCCTTCGCCCTCACATCAGAGGGAAAGACAGGCTTGACCTTGAATGATGAGATCACCCCACTGGGAGGAATGAAACTGTGACTAATCAGCCTCTTCCTCGGCTACTTTAACCTCTCTATTCCTTCGTATATCAGTGTTTCCCTCCTGACCTCACTCCTTATTCTGTCATGTCTCATCTGTTTTCCCCATCAGCTGAAGGAGGTTTCTCCTGGACGTCTGTTATCCCCATCAGCACGGCTTCTGTCTGGCGCACAGCGTTTTAACTTTCCGCGCTTTCGCATTCTCACAACACATCCTGTCACTAGACACTATACAAATAGGCCAAAATTCAAACACCTTTGTTATAATCCCTCGTGTGGAATTACATTATGACTGCCAATATGATTAGATATTGTGGTTGTCCCTGCAGACACATGCTCCAATCTCTTTCATTCTTTCAGTTCTCCAAATGCTTTCTGGCTTGCTAGACATTCTAGTGAAATCACAGAACAAAATGCAAATGTGTCCCCAATCCTGAGTCCTGATATAGGATACGTCCATGATGTACAGCAGTCAGTTCACGTTCAGAATCCCTTCAACACAAACAACACCATTGGACCATCAAGTATTTGCTCAACCCAACATGTATCCACTAATCCACAAAACCCCGGGAAAGACAGTGGTTGATGTTGGAATGAATTTGGTCAATTAAATGAAATAGGTCCCAAGTTCATCTGAGCACTTGAATGGGGCAAAAATAATAATTGTTACATCAAATCATTGTGATGAGAACCTACTTTTATATATCGAAGATCATGTCAAACAATTAGTGCATAACCTAATTAATATGCACATCCCACTAATTCACATTTTTGACATCAAAACCAGGGGTGCGTTTCACAAAAAAAGCATCGTTAGCCAACTATGATTGCAAGTTTCGTTGTTGGCAAAACAATTCAACGATCTGATGTTTCCCATAAGCACGATTCCATCAAACATTTTCAAAGAGCATATACATTCTTGTTAGCATGTGGACTTTAATCTTGAGCAAAATAAGCTAACATGCGACACAATTTATATCTTTAATTCCATATAGATATAAATTTAATTCAGAGTATTTTAGTTTGCCAAGAGAACGAAAGCACCATTTCAGAAGTGTGTGTATGTGAACCCTAGACAAGATGGAATACATATTGAATCAGACATCTGGAAATAATGCAAAACAACAGAGAATAAAAATGGCAAAATATACCTCAGATGTCAAGTTCACTATAGTAATAATCTGACTTTAATTCAGTCTCTAACAGATAAATTAGCAGATGTCATTACTCCACATGCATGACGTCATTAATAACAGTTCTGTATTCTTGAATCAACATGGTGTGTTTTTACAAATGGTAGATGTGCAACAGTTGCAACAGTTTTGGGAAACAGCCATTATTGGCTCGATAATATCTCCCAACCATGCATTGTAGTTAGGCAGTGAGTTACTGTACTGTACGGGAAACGCACACCAACACACCTTTGAACCGCCAATCTATCTGACAGTCCTCCAATTTAAGTAACACCATTGGGTTCACATGTCCAAACACCATAATACCATGGTTATTGTCCACAAAAATAACATAAATACATGTCCCCAAAACAGTAGTAAAACGTTACCAAGTACAAATACATGTAGTATTATGGTACCTGTTCAAAGAACACAGAGAACACAGCCCCAGAAAAAGACCCCTTGCACACTTTCTGTGTCTCTCTTCAGCTGGCTAAAGTGTGCTGTAAAACTGAAGAGAGATTCAAACACCTCTCCCTCCCTCCAAGCTTCTCTCTTTCACTGATCTGTGCATCCTCACCAGGTTTTGTGCTGCTAATCTCTAATATATCTGGTATCAGTTACCTGTGACCTCCGGCAAGCAGTAAGAAATGTGATCACATTCAGCTTTGCTTTGTGAAATGTCTTGCACTCTTCAGTTGATGCTGGGTCAGTGTGAAACTGTGAAATGACATTTGAAAAGGTTTGACTTACCTGAAAAAGACAGATTATCACCACACACACATTTTTATATAAAGCTAATTACAACGACTGCATCAAACCTTAAACCTAATCCTAAAATAAAACTTTAAAAGGAATAATTTCCAATATTTATGAATCACTTTTACCTTGAAGACATCAACAAAAGTGAAGTTAGCAAGACTAAAGTATACAAATATAACAGTATAGGTGTTATACACCTATCACACACACACACACACACACACACACACACACACACACACACACACACACACACACACACACACACACACACACACACACGACATAACGATTTTTATACTGTAGAAACTGTACATTTTATCCCCTAACCCAAAACCTACCAACCTCACAGACAATTTTCTGCATTTTTACATTTTCAAAGAACATATCTTAGTATGATTTATAAGCTGTTTTCCTCATGGGAACCCAAAAATTTCCCCAAAGAACAAGGATTTCGGATACTGCCATCTTTGGGGACATTTTGTCCCCATAACGTAGGGTTTACCAGGACAACACACACACACACACACCTCCAAAAACTTCCACCATTTATCATCGTTCTCTCCTCTTCATTTTGCCCTGCAGCCGTGTGTGTGTCAGAATCCCCCGATGATAGAACTAGATCTTTTTAAACTGGGCGAGTGCGTCACACACACACTCAGGGACAGGTTGTCCCACAGCCCGCCCCAGATTAGACCCGAGCTGCCGGCAGTGCTAAAGTTAGCGCTGTAATTAGCACACAGGCTAATTAGCCCAGAGACATGCAGAGCGTGCACACACACCCACCCACACACACACACACGTGAGTGATGGGGGGCAGCGGGGGCCAGTGATACACCACCTCCTTGTGTTCATGACAGTTAAGGTTAATTTCAACATTTACTAATACATTATTAAAATCAAAAGATGTATCTGTTAATATTTAATGGACCTGACCATACATGAACTAAAAATTAACAGCTGTATTTTTATTAACTAATGTTAAATTATGTGTTAAACGTTACATTAAATGTTTGTAAAGTGTTATAAATTAATTTATTTAAATAATACATTAAAAACAAATTTGTACATACAGTACATTGACCTTAATGCTCCTCTTATATAATATTGTATAATAATGTTTTTTAATTTCTGCAGAAATGTAAAGTGCTCCTATTCTGCTTTTTCAGATATTACTTTTCATGTAGTGTGTTTATAGCTGAATGTGAACGTAAAATGTCTGCAAAGTTTCAAAGATCAAAGTGCAGATAAAGTGCAGATAGAGTTTTTGTCTCCCAAAAGAAAGAAGCGATAGACCCTTTTCACATTTTCAGCGTTCTCAGCATAATTTGTCATAGTTTGGTAAACTTCTATAGCGGTGAATCGGAGACGACAGCAAGTTTAATTTTTGTATTCCCAGTTGCTCCAATACCAAAAAAAATAACCAAAAAAAACATGACAGCATTTCCATGACTTTCCAAAAGAGGGGAAAAGGTATCACTTTAGATTAGGGAACATATCCTATTAAATAGTTGCTTATTAACATGCATATTACTAGCAAATGGGCTGTTTATTAGTGTTTATAAAGCATATATTAATGCCTTATTCTGCATGACCATATTCTGCATCCCTTAACCCTACCCCATACTTAAACATAACCATTAGTAAGTACTATCAATAAGCAGTAATTAGGAGTTTATTGAGGGAAACCTCCAAGTAAATAGTGAATACATGTTCCCTAATCTAAAGTGTTTCCAGGAAATATATTGAGAGATTGATTAGAGCAATCAGAAGATTTGTGATGTTGATAACGCCTTGGTTACTATTGTAACCTCCGTTACCTGATGGAGGGAACTAGACGTTGTGTTGATGTACTGACACTGGGTGTCACACTTGGGTGCCCCAAACACTTCTGATACTTTGAGAAACGGCTAATGAGAATTTACGAGTGGAATCTGCATGTAACACCAGACATAAGGGGATACAAAAAGGTGGCGTGCATCCATGCATCCGCTCATTCAGGTTTGTGCTGAGGAGCCAAAAGCGTGTCCCGGCCCTTCAGCAGGTAGTTCAGCATTATGACCATCAGGGAATGGAGATTACAATAGTAACCAAGAAGTTCACCATCTGTCAGTCACTTTGATGTTGTGTCGCTATACTAACACTAGGGGTCCCTGTGGAAAGCGTCAGAACAGCTGAACTGAGTTTTGTTAAAACTGAGGTTTTGGCGGGGCACATGTGGGCAAGTTACAGTGTGCCAGGTAACAAATGCACTCACAACATCGTAACCTAACCTACCCCCATCGCAGGCCGTGTAGTCCTTCGTACCACGCGGGGACAGAAGGGGCAGTACTTACAATGCGAAAAGACCCTTTTCTCCTTTTTTAACAGCTCTGCAGCTCAGAAATTAGCACTGGGGAAGTGCTCTTCCTATTAGGTAGGAGAAAGGACAGCATTGTGGCCATCAGGGAATGGAGATTACAATAGTAACCAGGAAGTTCACCATCTGTCAGTCACGTCGATGAAAGAACGTAGAGAAAGGAGAAAGAACACTACGGATACCACATCCTGCCAGAGAGGAGGTTAACATGTGGAGAAAACATCACATGGACTTACCAACTGGGAAGTTCCACACGTGGAAATAAGTCTCTGTGGTAAGTCCCTACCTGAAAAGGGAGGAGGTCTATAAAAAACAGCAACTGATGGAAGAGCGGAGCTCTGTCTTGGGGAATACACAAGTTTACCGTCAGCAAAGCTGTGCTGTGGACAATACATCATATTGGATTACCATCAGGGAATTACTACATATGGAGCCCCTAGCCAAAAAGTACACAGGCTGACCTGAAATGGACGTACTTCACGAATTCTGTGCTTGGCATTGAATTCCTGGACATTTGTTCTAGAGGAATCCCTCCTTGTAGAACTGCAAGGGCTGAACATGTTGACAGATCGGTGTGATAGCCACATAATGCAGCGCCATGCCCATCTCGGGACTCAAGTCTGAAGCCAGTGCTGAAGTGGTCTCATACGCATCAACCCGAGCGGCGTTATGGCCGTCGAGGACGCCATATGTCCCAGGACCCTCTGAAATTGTTTTAGTGGGGCTGCTGTTTTTCACCTGAATGACTTTAGGCAATCCAGAACTGACTGGCTGTGTTGGTTTGTGAGACGCGCTGTCCTGGTGACTGAGTTTACATTCTCTGCACTGGGGAAAGCTTGCTCTTTTCCTAGTTGACCTGAAGCCCCAATCGACTGAGGTGTCTGAGCACCAGGTCCCTGTGCACACACAATAAATCTCAAGAATGAGCTGGGATCAGCCAGTCATCAAGAGTATTGAGAATGCGGATATTAATTAGCGGTGCAAGCGCCACCTCTGCGACAGCCTGAAGGGGAGGACCATGTGCTGGTATGCCAGACCCTTAAACCAAACCAAAGAAACGGTCTGTGTTGAGGTAAAAATCGAGACATGAAAGTAGTTGGCAAACACGTCAAAAAGTGCTTCTGCATTTACATCTTAGACGGGAGTCTTTGCAGGGCCCGATTCAAAACTCGCAGGTCTAACCCACCACATTTCTTCGGTACGATGAAGCAAGGGCCGTAAAATCCCTTCTTCATCTCGGCTGGAGGGACAGGCTCTGTTGTGTCCTTAGCCAAAAGGACCGCAATTTCCACATGCTGGACAGGGGCGTCTTTGCCTGCCACCGAGGTAAAGAGGACGCTGTTGAACCTGGCCGGGTGCCTGGCGAACTGAATCGCATAGTCGAGTCTGACTGTTCTGATGAGCCTGTCGCCATTTCAGGAGGCAATGCATCCCGACCCTGTGGCTGTGGGTGTACTGGAACATCTACCTTGCTCTGTAAACCACAACTGTAACCAAAGTGAACTTACAGGCCCTGGATGGGAGCCTAGGACGATTTCGCCAGGTGGCGGCGTTCTGTGACCCGGTAGAAATGCTCCCGTTGCTGCCGCCCTCAGTGTTTGCCGTGGCCGCCTTGTGCATTGCAGAAGGACCGGGGTGAGGAGCGACGGAAGTGACTCCTTCTCTGACTAGGAAAGAGAGTCGCGACCGCAACATTGCCATGGTCATGTTCTCAAAATGAGGACATGAACCATCCACAAACTCTTTCTCAGCGCGGGAACGACCCAAACCTAGGCGAGGCAGAGTTTGTGGTAGTCCGATGATGAGAGAAATCGACCGCAACCAGAAAAACAGGTGGAAAGGCATCTTTTAAAAAGACTCTCTCTGTCCTTGCTTTTAGCTCTTTTGGGAGAAAGCTGCTCTTTTAGCTAAAGTGCCCAGGAAAAGCTCTTATCCATGCCCAGGTCGAGAGACTGCTGTGATGCCCTGTTATCGCCAGCAATACTCAGCTTCTTCGCAGAGGTGAAGAACAAATCTGAGTGCATGCACACCATCTCCTTTTTTTAGGCCCGAATGTCCGGGGGAAATTCCACTCGCCAATTCTCATTGTCCTTTCCTCAAATTATCAGAGGTACTTTCCCCCTTGGTAGAAATCGCCTCCCGGGGGGGAAATCGCATTACACGGGGCCATGTTCACTTTCACTATGAAATGGGCAGGGGCTCATTCCTGCCGAACTCTCCTTTTTATACCTAATATTACAGGTCTTTAAATCTAACTGATGCTTGAGTTCAAGAATCTCTTTCTCTACTACAGTAACTAAAATGTCCACGTTCCCACATGCTCTCTTAATGGTGTCACTCAGCCGAAACATATCCAACAGATGAAGGGAAAAGGAGAATGAACGAATCTCAAAACAAGAGCCCCGAGAAATGTGTGCGATGGTAATCAAGACCACAGCCAAAGAATGCAGACTGAAAAAAATCTAACAATTACGACTCTGTTGGTCAGTAGGAAACTGACTCAGGTGCAATCAGCCCTCATTCACACATTAAATAGAGCTCTTTGTGGGTTCACACACACACACACACACACACACACACACACACACACACACACACACACACACACACACACACACACACACACAGTATCGCGCAGTATCTCTCAGAATCAGAGTATCAAGTGAATGAATGCACCTCACACATTCTCTCTGAATCATTGCAGGTTACATTTAAAAGAACACAATAACACATTGAGGCATCAGGTAACATAGCGCTCCCTAATATGCAAAAACACACTCGATTGGCCTACAATAAACATGCACACTTATTTAAAATTCTCTTAAATTCTTTCCTCATTCCCAATCCCTGACAGTAGTAGTAGCTCATGCCTCGTTTTTCCATGCACACATACCTGGTTGTGAATAGAGTAGTAGCAGTAACAGATGGAGCTCCATAAATCACAGCAACAAAGAAGAGTGTGTGGCCTATAAAGCGAGCAGCACTGTGGGGAGGAGCGGAGGAGAGTCCCTGGCCTGGTCTCCAGATCACCCAGGAGTCCACAGGCCTCTAGAAGAACCACAGATCACACGAGAGGACTTTATCTGTGTAAAGCAAGGGTGAGAATGATTGCTTCAGATATCATTTGTGTCTGTGTAATAGTGCGCACAAATATGTCTGCACATTTGTGTTTGTTTAAATGTGTATGCAAGTGTGATGGTATAAATCTGTGCATGGGTTTATGTATGTAGGTCATGGGGTCAGATGGTTATGGTTTGAATATTTCCAAACAATTATCTGCAGATGATAGCTAAATGTTTGATTTTATATTGAATCGACAGGTTTTGTCCTGCTCTCAAAGGGTTTGCAGAATTTTGCACTGTAAATGCATTACAGTGTACTGTAGATTGCCAACGTAACAGTACTGCATTACTCATAAAAATAGGGACATTTTGTTGGTTGATGGATTTAGATTTCTGTGGCGTTGTGATTGGGTAGCCAAACACAATAATTAATATTTTTACCATGATTTATTTTTTGTGTGACTATGCTAAGGTCAGGGTGATGTTCACTTTTGAGGGGAAAAGAGGGGACTTTCCAAACTCAGCACAACCCAACCTCTATTCTGCATTTCCTTTATCTCTCTCGTCACGGTTTGCTGTGGTCCGGTCATCTCCAGCGTGACCCGACAGTAGCGCTCAGCAGAGAAACATGCTCTCTTCAGGGCCAGTGAGTTCCTCCTCGAGCCCAGATTTAGACTCGAAGTTTCAGGCTGGACTCACACAATGCCGGCTTTCACCATCTGACTTCACGCATGACCGCAACATCTCAATGACGCCTTCGGCAGGATAATCTACAACCTCGCACACACACATAGACATCTGATGGAATGACATTCACACACATTCATGCAAACACAGCAGCGGCATTCAAATGAAGTAATATAAAGAACTGCAGTGCTGCATATGGCATTTAGTGCTGTAGCTCACTGCTGCCTCCTTTTGGCTATCCGAGGAACTGCTTTATCAAACGTTTATATCAGTGGTGCCCAATCCTGCTCCTGCCAATCGACTGTCCTGCACAGTTCATCTCCAACCCTAATCAAACACACCTGAAGCAACCAATTAAGGTCTTCGGGATCACTTGAAAATTAAAGGCAGGTGTGTTTGATTATTGTTGGAGATGAACTGTGCAGGACAGTCGATCGGCAGGAGCAGGATTGGGCACCCCTGCTCTATATGATAGACATAAAAGTTGCCTGTTTTGTTGGGTAATTTTGCAGCATGAATGGTTTTAGTGTCAGCACCTTTTTTAAATATACTTTAAATGTGTAATTTTTGCGATGAAGGAGGGACCCATGTAACATCTCGAAATCAGAATATTAAAGAGACTTGGGGATGGACTGTTTAGACCCGGGTCAGGAAGAACCGCCTAGAAACCACACAGAACACCCTAGTAAGAAGAAGAACACTTTCAACCAGAGAGGCTCAAACATGCATAAGAGCACATTTGACCAAGTTCAAATCCAACTCTGCAAAATTCCACCAATTTTCACCCAAAATCAGAGAGGAAAAACAAAAGATTCTGCAGATTAAGTCTCAATGGCTATAGTTCGGTCAGTATATGCAGTGTATCCAAACAAGGGCTGTTTTTTTCCGCAATTTCATTCTTGTTTCATTGACATACATGAGATTCTGTCTATACTCCATTTGTACATTCCTAAGGGAAATAACAGACATACACTTATTTGTGTCCAAACAGACATGAAAGAGAGCAGTGCTGCTGCTCTTACATCAGAATAATGACAGCAACACAGTTATTTCATTTTCATTCTGCGGTGTTTGATCAGATGCCAGAGAACAATGAGTTCAAGAGAATCTCCGAGTCTCAACGGAAATGGCGTGCGATGCTTTATGATTCAAACCTCAAGTGACGTGTTGAAGCTTACACCGTGTCCAAACCAGACGGTGCAGCAACACACTCTCTTTTCCACACTGGAGGCCCGTTCACACTGACACCGATTTGCAGTTAAAAATGAGAGTTGGTGATTTGAAGCGACATGAATAACATTGTTATTTGATAAATATATTATAAAAAGTTTACTGACTCTAAACGTTTTGAATGTCATAAATGTCCAAAGTCCAAACACAGGGAAACTGTGACATATGCATGGATGAAAGTGGTTATTTCATCCATCTGCGCCCTAACGTGTATGAAATTAAAAATATCCAGCCTCAACCTGACAAAACTCTGAGATTATTTTTAATTTTACAGCTTGAACCAATGACCACGCTTTCATGTACTCCAGTACTCATGATGGTCGGTCATGTGTCTGGTGTCTGATGGCCTGATCTGATACAGCTGTGATCTGCGGTCATGTCCTTTAGCGTGGTAAACAACAGATTTGAGCGGATAAATTAAACTCATATGATGAAGAGGAGCCATCTAGTGGTGATTACATTATTTACTTTAACCTAGTAATAATCTCAGTGCAATGCTTGATATCCCCAGTGGTTTCTTTTCAGGCTATTTTTGCATGTTGTTGTGCTTTCAGAGTTTGTACCAATGTTTTTTCTGTGCTGTCTGTGTTTAATACAGAAAAGCGTGGCGAGAGGAAGGGGGGATTTAGAGCACATTATGAAAGCAGCACGCAGCTCTACAGAGCTCAGTTCTGATCTGAAAGCATTCCAGTGCAGGTCATTTCTTTAAAGAGCACTTGTCATGAAGAATCATACGATTCCTTGATCTTCTGAGAGTAAAGAGAAAACAACTGCAACTTTCTCAAAATATCCTCCTCAGGACAAAAAACAACTTGTTCTGAATTTCCAAAACGTTCTGAGGTCAGACACATGAATACCTAAATATTACTCATTGAGGTAATAAAGAGTAAGGCAAACACCGGAATAAAACATAAAATTCTGTTTCAGACTGTGTGTAGCACCTACAGCTCTGCAGATCTGTCATTTCTGTCTGATCTGAGTCATATTTCATCAGTTTCCTATTACGCTATTTTAAAAGCTTCCAGTTTTGATTGGTAGGTCTCCCATGACAGATCAACATGCATCACTCCCTTTCTCACACTCACAGTGTTTGAAAATGGTTTGTTCGAAGATTCAGTTTCTCTAAGCCCCACTTTTCCACGAACCTGCTCTGCTCTGATTGGTCAGATGGCCCAGTCTGTTGTGATTGGTCTACTCTGCTCTGATTGGTCAGATGGCCCAGTCTGGGCTGTGTTCAGCCCCGACAAAATGTTGCACAACATTTTTTAAACAGAAACGGTGATGCGTTGAACACACTGTTCTGATGACGCAAGAGTTGCAACTATGGCAGCTGAGAAGGCCATTCTTTGTGTTCTTTGTGAAGAATTTTCTGAGCCTGATGAAGTCGGTATAAATATGTGTTTAATACTACAAAATATGCCCGATGTTACAGTTACTGCACTTGCCGCCCAGAACAAAAGAGAACATCCCAATCGAGTGAAGGGATTGCTGAAACTGAAATGGAAGCACACATCTTACCTAATTCAGACTAAAACACATCTATTTAGCCTCACATACTGACTTTATTTGTAGTTCATACTGTTTTAATACCCTGTATTTTCTTTCTCATTTTTAGGAAAAGCACTTAATTACCATTGTTTATTTCTATACCAAATGTCATACACTTGCAATGAAGCTAAAAATATAAACAACTACTGTACATCATTATGTTGATATCCTATATTTTTACAATAAAACTTACACAAACATGTCTTCTAATATCCTCAGTTGTTGCGTATACCGAGCTGCATCAACACATTTGTAAATTACTTTCCTTGAACCCATTGTGCGAGTTCACTTTAATACCGTGTGCTTTATATACATGTTGCTGCTGATTGGACTGCAGTTCTGACACACCCACCAAACAAGAGAAAACGTATCTCAAACCCCGTTGCACACACCGGTGCACGCCGTTTCCAGGAAACATGACGTTCAACCCGGAAACCGTAGTAAAACGTTGCGCACCGTTTTGAACTTGAACGTGCCCCTGTTGTGATTGGTCTACTGTGCTCTGATTGGTCAGATGGCCCAGTCTGTTGTGATTGGTCTACTGTGCTCTGATTGGTCAGATGGCCCAGTCTGTTGTGATTGGTCTACTCTGCTCTGATTGGTCAGATGGCCCAGTCTGTTGTGATTGGTCTACTCTGCTCTGATTGGTCAGATGGCCCAGTCTGCAGTGAATGATCTACTGTGCTTTGATTGGTCAGAGCAGAGGTCTGTTGTGATTGGTCTGGCCAGTTCAGAATTGTTTTTATTTTTCTGTTAGGAGACAAAAACTTTATTTGTTGTGGACTTTGATATTTAAAACTTTGCAGACGTTTTACATTCACAAATAGCTATAAAACACACCAATAATAAAGATAATATTTGAAAAAGCAAGATTTTGATCCTCGGAAAAAGAGAAGCCAAAAACACAGTATCTATGAAGTGTCCAGGTAAAGAGTGAAACATCTTGCTGTAAAACTGTCATCAGGAAGTTCACAAAGTTTGATAAGCCTGAAGTCAACACACTGATACTAATAACCAAAAAACACCTGCAAGACCCAACAAGTTACAACCAAAAAGAGCTGATAACAGCTGACAGATCCATTTCTGTCTGTCTGAGGCAGACAAATACATCAGTCACACACAGTGATAACATCTCTCTGTACTAAAGAGTCTCTCGAAAGATTTACAATTTCACATGCAAAGCAGAGAACACTTAAAAGCATCTGCACCATTTAATTCTGTAGCACAAATATTGCATAATGTGCTATTTCGACACTTAATTGTGCCTCAACAATCAACTGAATCAGTTCAGTAGTGTGCTTACCTCAGCTTGAACCAGTACAGTTAAAATATAAAAATATCTATAAAGGAATAAAGTATTCAACTGTAAAGAACATATTCAGGTGATATTTTACCTCATTATCAAAAGACAATATGAAAGTGCAATATGACCAAGGCATGTTCTTGGTGGGTTTTGTGAGATTCACCCTAAAAGAATGATACTAGGAAAAAAAGTACAAACTTAGCAATCTAGTGTAATAAAAATGGTCTTAAATTATTTCATACAAATCGGTTTAGTACAAGCATGAAAAACATACAGAATAAAAATGTATAAAAGTTTTAAATCACACATAAATAACATCATAGACTCAGTTTCTTTAAAAATAAATAAGAGAACTAGTATTAGTAGACGTAGTGTTAAAACACACTGGCAGGCACAGGAGCACTACACAATCAAAAATGTATGACATTGATTTCATATACAGCATATCTAGAAGTCTTTATATTATTGCTCTGCTGAGATCTAGTGTGCACTGAGCAGGGAGGCGATGTAGACCCAAACGGAGAGCACGTTACCGGGGTACGGGTGCACGTGGACCGCCAAGGCAAACTCGACGTTTGGCGCTTCGGCCTTATGAACCCCTGTGCTGTGAACGGCTTCAATGATTGGCCGAATCTCTGAGAAAGGAAGATGCAGGGGAAACCCAGATATCTGAAACAGAACAATTAATATGATTAAATATCATCTCAATGAGCACGCCTGGCCCTTATACTGATCTGAGAACAGTGTTAGCTAAACGACCTGGCAATTGGGCTGCATGTCACGCTATTTGTAATGCGGAGTGATTCAGAGAGACGGAGATCAGGATTGCAACATAAGCAATTATTTACACAAACAAAACAAGAGTAAATCCATGCACGGGACAGGGAGAGATAGACAAACACAGAGTAAATCCAAAAACAGGGAAAGTCAGGCAAAAACAACTGACAACGACGCACATGATACATCCACAAAGGACAACAACATCAGACACTGAACAAGGGAAACAAATACGCAGGATAACGAGAGGCTAACTAGCAACAGGTGAGGGTAATCAATCACTATGGCAACCACAAACAAGGGTAACTATAGAAACAAAGTATACCAGGAACTAAACAGAGGACGTGAACACTGATGGGAACAGAAAATACACTTCAAAATAGAAGTCCAAACAACAAAACCAGGGAACATTTAACAGCAGAGCACTCACCCTGTATTCTCCCAGAAGGCTTTGCAGCTCGAGGCGATGTTCCTCAGCCACCTCTCGTCCTCCGCTCAGCTCTAATTTTGGCAGAAACTGGCGTAGCGTAGAGATGCAGTAGCGGTTCCAGCGAGTGGGGCGACGGGGACGCCAGTCCATGATCTTCTCCCTCAAAACCTTCTCTATTCTACATCACAGCACAGATGATTACTGCATGAATATCATTTCATAACAAGCCCTAGAGTATGTGTACCTACAGTGGATATGTAAAGTCTACACACCCCTGTTAAAACAGCTGATTATTTTGATGTAAAAAAATTTGGGATGCACGGATATGAGAATTTTGACCGATAACCGATAATTCTTTATATTTGAAAGATGATAACCGATATATTGGCCGATCAATCTAAATCCAAATTTTTATATAATTTTTGAGAGCCTGATTACAAAAACAAAAGTCTCACCATTAAAATCCTTGTCCCAAGCACACAATTATAAGGATGTTTTTTTAAGTAGCCGATATGACAGACTTGTGTTGCATTAACTGTATTTTCCTTTTTCAAAGTGATTCCAATCATATTTCAAGCAATTCAAAACCATCATGTCGAACATCTGAAATGTCTCAGCTGAAGGAAATAATACATTATTTATCGGCTTTATTTTTATACATGGCAAATTTTCTTATCAGGCCGATAACGATAACATTAAAAATAAACATATATAAATGTATAATATAAACATATATAAACATATATCATCCGATACCAATATATCGTGCATCCCTAAAAAAACATGAAATAAAGATAAATCATATCAGACCTTTAGCACGTTTAATGTAAAAATTACAATGCCACTGACAACCAAAGTGACACATTTCAGATAAAAGAGATTTTAAAAAAACTGCATAAGTGTTCACACCCCTGAACTGGTGCGTGTCTAAACAAGACTTTTACAACTAACCTGTCTTGTAACTCCACGGCAGCCGCTTTGTCCGTGTGTCTGTACACTAGTGCCTCCGGCTGAAAAACATCACTCAAAATCAATTCTGACAACACAATGTGTGACCCTGTTTAATGTGACTGTGATCGGTGGAGCCGTCCTCACCTGCACACTAGAGAGGCCGGGGTCAGGGAACGATCGCGAGAAAAACGGTTTCCAGAGCTTTGGCTTAGAGACATCAAAACTCATTCTCACGGGTGCAGCGTACGGCTGGATATTAAACCACACCTGAGACACATGGACACAAATATACGAATAATCATACACTATTTGACCACATCACATACAATCATAAAATAAATGCCAAAACACACTGGAATCAACTTCAATGCAGCTTTGACATAATTTTTTTATGCTTTTGAGTCTCTTCTGCTCACCAAGGCTGCATTTATTTGATCAAAAATAAAGTAAATATTGAGAAATATTATTACAATTTAAAATAGCTGTTTTCTGTGTATATATTTTAAAGTGTTGTTTATTCCTGTGATCATTTCTGATTATCATCAATGTTGAAAACAGTTGTGGAAACATTTAAACTACATTTATTTGAAATAGAAATCTTTTGTGACATTATTAAAGTCTTTACTGTCACTTTTAATCAATTTAATGTGTCCCTGCTGAATAATTTTTTTTACCCCAAACCTTTGAATGGTAGTGTATCACAGTTTCCACAACCTACACAAATAAGAGTTAATTGACCACTTCTGACTATTAATGAGACTTCTGGTTTTGTGGAGTGCTTTGTTTGTAGTTGTAGTGTCAGATCCAGATCGCTCTACAAATGCAAATGTTTCTCTCTATTCGGAAATGTAAAGAATGATATGCATCTTTTTTTTTTCTGAAAACAGACAGTGGCTACTATAGTTTTCATCTGGTTTATAAATAAGACCGGAAAATTACCACTACACTTCACATCATCAAATGAAATTAGAGTCCGCTGTGCCACATTGCGAGCGGTTGATGTATTATACATGACAAACAGGCATTTTCTGTACATTTTTTGAATATGTGGATTTGAAATGAATCGACACACTATCGATTTATTTTCTAAATAGACTGTTGTCACTGTTATGAATATGCAACTACTGACATAAACCTTGTATTTTGCTCCTTGTATTTTAATTTAGAGTGAGCAGAAAAAAAGAGGGAATGGTTAGCAAGCTCGTGTCAGAATGCACATGTCAGTCAAGTCTGAGGCAAGACGCAAACCTGTAGCAACGACGTCAGACTGTCTGATGGCAGATATGTACAAATCAACAGGAATTTTCTCAATTTTGAGCAATTTTTTACTGTTTTATACACTATTATATTATATTAATATTAAATGCATTTTGATTTATTCACCACTATATTATTGTTGATAATTGCACATTTGATTCATTTTGAAATTCTGTTTTCAACATTGATAATAATAATACTAAATGTTTCTTGAGCATCAAATCATCATATTAGAATGATTTCTGAAGGATCATGTGACACTGAAGATTGGAGTAATGATGCTGAAAATACAGCTTTGATCACAGGAATAAATTACACTTTACAATATATTCACATTGAAAACAGTTATTTTAAATGGTAATAATATTTCACAATACTACTGTTTTACTGCATTTTTAATAATATAAATGCAGTCTTGGTGAGCAGAAGAGACTTTTAAAAACAATACAAAATCTTAATTATTCCAAACTTTCGAACAGCAGTGTGTTTTAAATGGATTGTAATATGTATTTTAGCACAGATAAGGTGAGTTGTGTGAGTTTTGTGTGGTGATACTAACGTTGTCTGAGTTGATCAGGCAGCCGATGGCCTGTAGGGGGCAGAATATGTCGTGCTGTCCGTAGTGCTGCCCGGTGCTGGGGTTCCAGATCAGATAGCGGTTCTGCTCATACGTCAACACGTACGCCGTAGGGCCCTGAAACAATGACACAGGCGTCAAACAAAAACACATCTCCACTGATGTCTGTTGTCAGTCTCTCTAAGACAGAGATGAGAAAGATGTGACTGTCCACTAATTCTTTCAGATGCGGTAACATTAGCATAGCAAGTGGGTCATTTAGCAAAAAACGGTCCCTGTCTTCAGTCAATAGTGTAGCGGCGTATCATATGAAGCACAGCTCACACACAAGTCACTGTGGTTCAAACCAAGCTTTCTGTTGGTCAGTGTGGCGAATTTGTGTGACCAACTTGAATCTGATGCGAAATCTAGTGAGGAAATCTTTCATCGTCACATGACATTTCTGACTGCGTGGATTCCTATTGAAACGACTGGACTCGACCCGTGTGAATTAGCCAAACACGATTAGCTTGGAAGCCTGTGACTGAGACTCACCTCAGGAATGGCGGATCCTATGATCAGCCAAGCCCGTTTCCCCATTGACAGGAAGTAGTTACAGAGCAGAACAGCATGCTCCTCCTCATCGCCAGCTAGCAGTGTTAGGAATTGCTAAAAACAGCACAAATTAAACATCGGGCATATATATATATATATATAGCCAAATTAAAAATTATTCAGACAACGGATATCATGTGTGGATACAGGACACTATAGTTCATTTATATAAGTGAGGAGCAAAATAAAGTAAACTGTGACATTTTATACCCAAATATTCTTCATAGAGTGACTACCAGTAACATTTATAAAAATGTAGGACCAAAAATGACTCAGACACTTTGACCTGACCATGTTTTGCTGAAGTGTGTTTTCTTTAATTGCTAATGCGACCTTTTAACACCACAGACTGAACAAATGAAGCATTGCTTGGTAACTGGTTGAGTTAAACTGGTATTATCTAATTGTGTAGTTAACTTGAACAGATATTCAACATAACTCGTCTGTGAGACAGTCTAACAGACGGACGGACAAAACCAGTGAAATATCAACTGATCTGATAGAGCTCTTCTCATATTTTAGCACCATTTTCTAAACTATAGCGAATAAACTGTGATAATGTGAGAAATGTTGAAGGTGTCTGAATACATTTTGGTTTGACTGTATATATATAAATAACACAAACTCAAAGAACAGAAGCAAATGATGAGAGAAACGCCTCACGTCACACGTGCTCCATAAGTCACAGACTCCTGCGAACGACACGCTGTCTGGAAGAGAGGGAAAGAGCGACACGTATCGCGCAACTAACTCCTGAGGAGAGACAGAACGGGAGGATGAGCAGAAAGACACCAGAGAAGGAGTGCCACAGAACGTGTGTGTGTGTGTGTGTGTACGGACCGCGGTCTCCTGAGGGCTGTTGGGGAAGGCGTCCAGCAGCTCCTGCGGGGGGTTCAGAGGTCGTATGAAGCGTGTGACGAACACGGTTTTGCCGTTGATGTCGATGACGGTGGAGAGACAGGGCCGGTCGGGGAAATGCCGGCTTGCCTCCTTCTCAAAGACTTCACTCGCTATCAGCAAACGCTCAACTTCCTGAGTGTCAAACTGAGAGGAGGGAAAGGTCAGAGGTCATTTAGCACAGTGCTTTCTCTTATATTAATTCATTTGAGCAAAATGTTAATTTTAGACATTGCTAATCTTAGATACAGTACATCCACTACCGTTTGGGGTCGTTGTGATTTTTGTGATGTTTTTGAAAGAAATCTTTTATGCTCACCAATCAAAACTTCAGTAAAAACAGAAATACTGTGAAATATTATCACAATTAAAAATAACTGTTTTCTATGGAAGCTTGTTTCAGACATGGAATAAAAAAAAAGATAATTGCAACTTTTATCTCACAATTCTGACTTTTTTGCTCACAATTCTCGCTTTTTCTTCACAATTCCCACTTTTTCCCCCTCAAAATTCCCACTTTTTTCTCACAATTCTGACTTTTTTCTGTCAATTCTCACTTTTTTTCCTCACAATTCTCACTTTTTTCCCCTCACAATTCTCACTTTTTCCCCCTCACAATTCCCACTTTTCTCCCCTCACAATTCCCACTTTTTCCCCCTCAAAATTCCCACTTTTTTCTTGCAATTCTGACTTTTTTCTCTCAATTCTCACTTTTTTTCCTCACAATTCTCACTTTTTTCCCCTCACATTTCCCACTTTTTCCCCTCACAATTCCCACTTTTCCCCCACACAATTCCCACTTTTTTCCCCTCACAATTCTCACTTTTTTTCACAATTCCCACTTTTTCCCCTCACAATTCCCACTTTCCCCCACACAATTCCCACTTTTTCCCCCTCACAATTCCCACTTTTTTCTCACAATTCTGACTTTTTTCTGTCAATTCTCACTTTTTTTCCTCACAATTCTCACTTTTTTCCCCTCACAATTCTCACTTTTTCCCCCTCACAATTCCCACTTTTCTCCCCTCACAATTCCCACTTTTTCCCCCTCAAAATTCCCACTTTTTTCTCGCAATTCTGACTTTTTTCTCTCAATTCTCACTTTTTTTCCTCACAATTCTCACTTTTTTCACAATTCCCACTTTTTCCCCCTCACATTTCCCACTTTTTCCCCTCACAATTCCCACTTTTCCCCCACACAATTCCCACTTTTTTCCCCTCACAATTCTCACTTTTTTCCTCATAATTCTCACTTTTTTTTTCACAATTCCCACTTTTTCCCCTCACAATTCCCACTTTCCCCCACACAATTCCCACTTTTTCCCCCTCACAATTCCCACTTTTCCCCCACACAATTCCCACTTTTTTCCTCATAATTCTCACTTTTTCTTCACAATTCCCACTTTTTTCCCCTCACAATTCCCACTTCCCCCCTCACAATTCAGACTTTTTTCCTCTCAATTCTGACTTTTTCTCGTAATTGCAGGTTTATATATCACAAATCTGACTTTATTAATTTGCATTTGCGACTTGATATCACACAATTGCGAGAAGAAAAGTCAGAATTGTGAGTAAAAAAATATTATGAGATAAAAAAATAGCCTTTTTTTATTCAGTGGCGGAAACAAGCATCCTTAGTTTTCCATTCAATATACTGTAAAATGTAATTTATTCCAGTGATCAAAGCTGAATTGTCAGCATCATTACTCTTGTCTTCCGTGTCACATGATCCTGCTCAAGAAACATTTCTTATTATCATTAAGTTGAAAACAGCTGTGCTGCTTCATTTTTGTGTGGAAACCATGATACATTTTTTCATTATTTTATGATGAATAGAAAGTTCAGAAAAGAACAGTGTTTATTTGAAAGAGAAATCTTTTACAACAAACATATTTACTATCACTTTATGGCATCCCTGCTGAATTAAACTATTAATTTCTTAAGAAGAAAAAAAATCTAACTGACCCCAAACTTCTGAATGGTAGCGTATAAACTCTTTATACATTACTCTTACTGATCTAAACAGAGCTCCACTAAACACACAACACTCACAGGGATGTTCTGGGTAAAGCTACAAGTAATGCAAGTAAAGCTCTTTGATGCTCACAGATGCTGTCGATCATGACAGAAAATCATTTCAAATGATCTCTCCATTAGTGAAAACAAACACAAATCATGTAATGAACTTTCATACAATCAAAGTCTATGGGGCAAGACATTCTGACATGTTTCAAATAGAAATGTGTGTTTGTTAAAGCACTTCTATTAATTTATCTACTTCAAAAGTGTTTTATATGAGCTGTGAAGTTTCTAAATGGTCCTTTTAGAGGCGGGCTACAGCTCTGAGTTCCTGTGGGTGGATCCAGCCTCTTTCTGACATGTGCATTTCATGTGAAAATCTCCCAGTTTACTGGCATTATGACTTTACACAGACAAGGCTACGAATAAATGTTACAGCATTGATCTCATCTTAACAGAAAATATGTTGGTCATACTCCAAGAAAAGAGTGTATTTTATTGTAATTGAGGGATAAGTCAAAAATATGTCCTGTGGTAATCGACAGCATTGCTGAACTTGTACTGATCCCAGAATATTCCTTAATAAAACTAGGATATCTGGGATATCAGACTCCAAATATGTTACCTTTATTTCCTTCATCTATTAAAAGCAGTCCAAAGACAAGAAAGAACAGAGAGAGAGAGAAAACAATACTGAAAAAAATGATAAAAATCTTCCTTTACTCCTAAAAGCTGTTTTGGTTAAGAAGATGCGAATTAAAATGCATAAGCTCATTTGCATCATCACACAGGCTCCTGTACCTTCTCTCTGATGGTGTCTCCAGGCACCAGCTGGGGTTCAATGGTGATGAAGAGGCTGAGGAAGGTGCCTTCGCTCAGGCTGCGGATGGTGTCATATCCCCCTTCACTGCCCAAGCTTCGCTCCTTACTGTATCCCAGCAGCACTGGAGGAGTGGACACCTTAAACGTCCCGTCAATCTAAACACACAACGTACAAATTCAACTAAACAAAGATCACGATCAATCAAACCTGGATATTTTCAGCTTTACTGAAATAAAATAGCCAATCAGATTTAAAGTG
The DNA here is from genome assembly GCF_949319135.1 of Squalius cephalus. Classification (NCBI taxonomy): domain Eukaryota; kingdom Metazoa; phylum Chordata; class Actinopteri; order Cypriniformes; family Leuciscidae; genus Squalius; species Squalius cephalus. Next base: position 8,074,034 of record NC_137139.1, read on the forward strand.
TGTGTTCACACTTGTAGTTCGGTTCTCTTTGCTATTTTGGTGCGGACTAAAAAAAGAAAATGACACATTTAGTCCTGGTTTGCTTAGCGTTCACTGTCATTTTGAACAACAAACCTTAAGATATAAAATAAAGAATAGCTTTTATGACGTATATTTTGCAACGGAACTTACCGAACATATAAAACAACGCTGTGTTCTGGGCTAAATGCACTCGTTGTAAGTGTGTAGCTTCATATGATGGTATTTTGATCAGCTGAGAACTCGTGAAGAGCTTATAAAACGGTTAAATGAGATAAAACAGTGTCAGGAATCCCTCCGTCACACAAATGAAGATCTGCAGTGAGGAGCTGATCCTGAACTGAACTGTGATGGGAAACATCACGACTATAGTGAGAAAAAAAACGGTTTTCAGGAGCATTCAGACCTTTTTAGGGTCGCATCTTGTGACAACACATCCTGTTTTTGTTTTTTTTAGATGTCTTTGGTCTATGCTGGGTCGAACCGCACCAGAATGCATTTGGAAGTGGATCTCGGTCTACTTTTTTGGTGTGCGCGGTTTACACTTGAGGCACATTCACACCAAGGACGATAACTGTAAAGATATAGTTCTAGAAATCGTTCTAAATATAAAATAATAGCATAGTCCACACCACAACTATAACCGTAATGGCACAGTGAAACAATATGGTTGGAATCACGATTTTTTTTTTTTCAGCTGATGAATGATATAACCACTGACAGCCAATCAGAATCCATCCTGCTTTAAAGAGCTTTTACAAAACTGGAGTGTGTGCTTAGAATAAACAGAACAACATCATCCGCTGGTGTGGACACTAATATAGTTATCTTTATAGTGAACGGGCCTTTACTCAATTGAACTGTACCAGAAAGACATGTCCCGCCCCTCCCGCTGGAAAGCCAATCATCTGCTTTTAACAGTCAAGCCGGGAAACATTTAAGCCTATCGTCTGGTTCCGCTGACGCATGCGCACAGTTGAGGTTTTGCGACAGCGGAGACGATTTGGCAACACCGGCATTCTGGATAGAGACGTAAATGAAGTTGGTGTCGTGAACCCTTGCGCATGCGTAGTAAAAGTATAACCTGTGGGGAAAAAGGCGTTTTAAACCTTATTTTGGGGCAAAGTCATCAAGCTTTTTCAGCGATTTTTATCATATTTTACTGCTGTTTCTATACATGCAGTTTTTATGTCCGGTGACCAGTGAAAGTGCAGTTCTGACTCTCTGCCCATTCATTTAGATAGGAGCCTGGTCTTGTTAGTCCAAAATAGCTGCCCGGAGGCGTTGCCAAGATAGCGGCCGAGTGGCACGACTTGCCTAAAAGGACTTTGACTGTACTAAGAGCAATCGCACCAGAGTTTGTTTTCATTGAACCAAACCTGCCACATGTGAACACACCCAAAAAGGGTTTGGGTTTCCATTGATACATGAAATCTTGTACTTCATTCCTTAACATGACAGTTTCTACTAGAAATGTTGAATGAGAGAGTATTAGCGTGTAGCATCTTGCCCGAGACTGCAGGTAGATGGTGCTGAAGGGAATCTTGATGGAGCCGAGCCAGTGCCTCTCTATACGGGTGTGAATGGTGTTTCCTCTCTCCCTCTCGTCCTGAAGGAGTGAAGACCGACCGCTCACGTCATCATCACATCATGAAGATTAACATGACACACGTCTGAATGTTTCTCACCTCCACCACATCACAGAGAACCTCGTCGAAGATGTTGATGAAGACCTCGTCTCTGACCGACTGCAGACTGGTGGAGCTGTAGTCTCCGTTTGGAGCACTGAGTGAGATCGAGGAAAACAAGATGATTCACATCATGATAATATACTTCAGCTCAATGTGAAAACTGAGGAAATAACACTTCTGACTAAACACCTAGTGAACGGCCTACCAAACCAGCATTTTAAGGCATCATAGGTGCACTTCTAATATGAAGGGACATTATGCGGCCTTCTAAGACACCTCATGTTTGGCCAAATTATATCATCGCACAATGAAAAAAAGGAAATTTTCAAGAGAAATAAATATTATTAATATACATTTATTTAAAAATATATATTAAAGGGGTGATGAACTGAGAAATCAAAGTTTCCTTGAGCTTTTGACATATAAGAGATCATCATACTATAATAATATCCTGTAAGTTTCAGAGCTGAAAACTACCTTGTTAGTCCAATAAAAGCTTTTATAGACATCAGGCTCAGCAAACAACTCGTTTTTCAAAGTGGGGAACAATGACGTCAAAGAGGATAAAACACCGCCTCCACAAAAGAAGATCAACGCCTACTTCAACACGGCCTGTTTAGCCCCGCCCACCGATTCGCCCAAACATGCTAAATAACATAGGACGACATGATAATTGCTACCGGATCGAGCTACTTCCAAGCAATAAACATGCTGTTTACTAAATATTGTGCAGCGCCTGTTTGTGGAAGAAGACTGCATAAGCTTCCTTCGGATTCCAGCATGGTTAAACTTTATTAAATCAGTCAATCACAATTTCCCGACACGGATCTGCCAGCAACATGTAAGTAACCATGTGTACTCTAATGCCTGATCTGCGATCAGTGATTTCGGTGTAATTATTCAAGTTCAGATATTTCTCTTAAAATCGTTCAATACTGTTTATGCATCAGTGACTAAACGATCAACTTCACATAATTTCTCGTAGTATTATGAAAATAATCTTTTTTTAAACTGTTATTAAATTATATAGCCTACAGAAAGCGATCAAAGAACGATCCCTTTCCAATCGTCCAAGCTGTCAATCAAACAGCACAGCGCGAGCGCTTATCTGGACACTTGCCAAACTCGTGATGAAATAATGACACTGTTACACTACACAACGAAGCTCTTACTGTGTATTCACATCGTGTTTGCATTGTGATTTGGTGTAAGCATTTGTGAGAGTGCAAAAATTGCGTTGCAATGATAAGATCTTTATTCACGCGATCAACAGACTGTCTGTCATCTGCTCAGTGCTCATCATGCTGCAACCTTTCATGTGATGGAATAGATTTAAATATAATGCTTTAAACGATACTTTTCACGATTTGTTAATCTCGATAGCTGTAATAGTAAAAACGTAGTAAAAGTTTTCGAGAGAGTTCATGTAATACTAGCTATTTCATTGCAAGCATGTCAGCCAATCACAGCAGTGGGCGTTTGCACTGCAGTCTCACAGCAGACACGCCCCTTAAAACGGAGCGTTCAAATCTGAGGCAGAAATCAGGCTTGGAAAAATGGCTTTTATTTATAAATTATGACAATTTTTTATGTAAAAATCATACTAACATTATAAGGGCACCCCAGGCAACATTATAAAATAATAAAACAATCCAGTTCATGACCCCTTTAATGCTTCATTCAATATTGGGGAAAATCAATTAAAAAAAAAATACATTTTGTTCAAAGAGATAATAAATATTATTCTTTTTTTTTTTTTTCAATCTTTATGCTTCATTCAGTACTGGAGAATTTCAATACAAATTTGTTCAAAGAAATAATAAATATTATTAATGTATTTTTCTATCTTTAAGCTTCATTCAATACCGGAGAATATCAATAAAAAAATATATTTTGTTCAAAGAAATAATAAATATTATCAATGTATTTTTTTTAATCTTTATGCTTCATTCAATACCGGAGAATATCTATAAAAAAATTATAAAAATTATATTTTGTTAAAAGAAAATAATAAATATTATTACTGTATTTTTTTAATCTTTATGACTCATTCAATACAGGAGAATATCAATAAAAATACATTTTGTTCAAAGAAATAATAAATATTATTATTGTAAATGTATTTAAAAAAATTAGTATGTTTCATTAAATACCGGACAATATTCATAAAATAAAATCTGTCAAGAAATAATAGATACTACTGATGAATTTTTTTTTTTTTTTTTTTTTTAAGACTTGTGCTTTATTCAATACTTGAGAATATCAAGAAAAAAAGAAAAAGAAATTATAATTTTTCAAGAGAAATTATAAATATTAATGTACATTTATTTTTTTAAAAATATGTACGTTTAATTCAATACTGAAGAATGTCAAGAAAAAAAGGCCTATTTTACCCCATTTTGTTCTGTGTGCTGTGCATTTTTATGCTAATTAAAGCATTGTGTGATTAGTTTAGCAAGATGCTATTTGTGTGTTGCTTGGAACTATGCAGAGCGTTTCAAATGAGCCACGGCAGCCTATGTAGACAGCAAGCCGTTCACTAGGTTTAAGAACAGAGCTATAGTGACATGCTGATGTGATGTTACACCGGCTCTCAGAGTCTGACCTGAACGGCAGAACAATCTCCTCGTTCCAGCAGGGGTTTGGACCCTCGGCGGTGGACGTCTGAAGCACTGAACGCTGGAAAGACACCTCCACAAACGGCCTGATCAGAGGCTAAAACACACACACATCAACACACAGATATAGCTAAAGCTGCAGTAAGCCATTTCTGAGAAAAGCTGTTGAAAATGGGATTATTTGCTAGATGTCTGTTCTGTGGATGTGCTGAAAAAAATATGGTGTTTCTGTGGTGTAAATACAAAGAGGACCGGACCGGTCCATGGACGCTCTTGTAGCCAATCGGTAGGAGGTGTATTCGCTCATGATGGGGGGGAAAGAGAGGGAGAACAAGCTGGACATTTGTAGAAAGACTATAGAAAGAGATATAGCTGAGATATTACCAAAGAGGAAAAAGGTCATGAATAAATCTGTAAGAAGTTTACGATCAGGCAAGAGTTAGGACTAGTGTTATTATTAGAAAAGCTTTCCAGCGCTGGAGAGACTTCAGAGAGCGAGTAGGACTGAAAACGGACTCAGACGTTCCTTTATTTTTGTTCGATACGTGAATAACACTGGTTTTGGAATCAACATATGCTGTTGTTGTTGAAACATAGTTGTAGTTATTTTAGGGGCGGAGCAACATAGGGAGGGGTGTGTTTGTTTGGGTGTCGATTTCTAATATAAACAGTGTCTCTCAGAAATTGCTTACTGCACTTTTAAATATAATTACGAGGTAAAGGTACAGGATTGGTGCAGTGATGCCGTCATGCTGTTACCTGTCCGAAGGGCCACTCACTGCCCTGGGACGACACAGGAGCTGCAAATGGCTCTGTGAATGATCGTCCAGACATAGCCGACACAGGGGGTTTGCTGAAAATACAGCAAACAATACATGAGAGAAAGCATTCTTCTTACCGGTTAACTATCCTGGGTGCACAGGTACCTGGCATAATGTCTGCGGACAGGGATGTCGTATCCTCTGATAATGTTGACCAGGAGTCTGATGTCTCCATCGGAGAGGTTTTGAGCGGTCACCTTCTTCCTCTCCTTCCTGTGAGGCTTCAGGGGCCGCTTGGGCTCGGCCAGTTTGAACAGGTTCCAGCCCAACACCCTGCAAAAGCATCCGCTGAGAGTCAGTGTGGAGATATCCCATAACACACTGCAGTATTAGTGAGGGATTTCAGTTAACATTCAGCTTGAACAATAGACATTGAGACACAGGACTTCATCAGCCTCACATACAGTGTGTTGATTCCGCACTGACTTGGTTTAGAATTATTTTAGCTGGCAGAGAGAAAGTAACTGTGTCTAAAATGCAAGGATTTTGTTTATTGATCTGCTGTATAAAAGCAATATCATACTCCCATTAATGCTGTTGTTCTGAATATCACTGTGGCTGTGAAAGCTTAAGCAGAGAAGATTATCTTTCAGCCTGTTCCTCACACAAAGCTTTAATCCTTTTATAATGTTGGTCGATGTATGATTTCATTATATGGAAAAGAGCAGCTTGAACATCCAGCTAAGCCTCTCCTTTAGTGCTCCACAAAGACAGAATGCAAAGAGAATATAACTGCACACTCACTAAAGCACATTTTATTATTACCAACATTTCGGCATTAATGATGAGGATGCCTCGATACGCTAATTCCAACCTTTTCAAGGAATTATACCTTGACAAAGGCTACTTGTTGTGGCAAAACTTTGGTAATAATAAAATGTGCTTAAAGTCCCCCTGTAGTCAATAATTGTATCCCTTAAAACATCTTTGATCACCAAAATTAAATATTTAAGCGTTTTTTCCTTGAAAAAAAGAAATCTTCATGCCTTAAAATAGCTTGAATGTAACTCGACACCCTTGTCTCATTTAGTATTAGCGGTTCTATGAATATGCAAATAAGCCCCGCCTCCACTCACTCACACCATCTCAGAGATCCACTCGTTGACGATCACATGTTGATCTGATTGGTTACAAGGTAGTTTGTGACGTCAGAAACACCAGCGATTTCAAAGCGTGTTTTTGAGACTGTCTTTGGTTCACTGCAGTTTTAAGGGGAAAATACTCAGCAATGGTGTCGACTTATGAATTTACACATGGTTTGTCTTTAAGTATATTAAAAACACCACATAGACATATAAACTACATTAAAAGCTGGATTTTCCCCACAGGGGGACTTAAAGAGAGTGTGCAGTTATATTCTCTTTGCATTAAGTCTTTTCCTTTAACTTGCGGTGTGTGTTTGCTTTGCTGTGTTTGGAAGATATGGGTTTGTAACAACATGAGGGTGAGTACACACATACATTAGTACTGTTGCTCTAAACACACTATCAGTACTCACCATACAGCAGATCAAACACACACAAACACTCTCCGAGTGTGTGATTTCCACAGTAACACACACACACACACACACACACACACACACACACACTGCAGTGTGGGACTGGACTCCTCTAACATACTTTACACTGACTAATTCTACAGAAAATGGCATCTCATGAACACACAGATCTGAGGGGAGGAACACAAGGAAAATAAAGGAATACAAAAGACTGAAAAAAGAACGGAAAAATCCTCAGAACATACCCAGCACCTGGACCACTGAATATACAAACATACAGGAGAAAAAAAGAGAAATAAAATACGAGAGCTGTCAAATAAAGATCACTTTATACAGATAAAATAGATAAAAACTGGCGCTCTGCAGTCCGTGCTCAAACTACACTGCCCATGGCATGAACATACCATAAACTGCTTCTATATAATAACCATCATCAAATACAACAGTTATTTAATTAACTACAGTGCAGGAACTGGATTTAGCTTGAAAGAAACAGTCAGAATTTGTTACTGGGCGAGTATGTGTACCAGACCATATCTGAATATGACATCTAGGAGTGGGCGGAGTCTTAAAGATGAGGATGCCTCCATACGCCTCTATTTAAAGTCTAATGAAGTAAATGAGATCAACAATAGAGACGTTTTACCCGATGCTGGGAACCTCGTCCTCCGAAACCACATCGGACAGGATGAAATGATGCTTCGCTATAAGGGAACGATTAATGACTGACTCCCGAACCTGAGACAGAGTGACAAACAGAGAATTAGATTTTAAGGGCCCTTTGCAGACCAATCCATACATACCACATTTATCCTATACACAACTTGCATTACTGTCCACAGTCCTTTCATGTTTAAAACATCAAGACAAAACAGAAGAAAAAAAAAGATATTTAGGGTCGGTACGATTTTTTATTTAATATGAAATAATAGTTTTATTCATCAAGGATGCATTATATTGATCAAAAGTGACAGTAAAGACATACATAAAGATTTATTTTTTAAATAAATGCTGTTCTTTTGAATTTCATACAAGAAAAATATGAAGCAGCTCAACTGTTTTCAACATTGATAATAATCAGAAATGTTTCTTGAGCATCAGCATATTAGAGTGATTTCTGAAGGAAATTTTTGAGTAATGATGCTGAAAATTCAGCTTTGATTACAGGAATAAATTACATTTTAACAAAGTATATTCAAATAGAAAACAGTTATTTGAAATTGTGATAATATTTCAAAAAATTACTGTTTTGCTCTATTTTTGATCAAATAAATGCAGCCAAGGTGAGCTTGAGAGACTTCTTTCAAAAATATTTGTAAAAATCTTCCCAACCCCAAACTTTTGAACGCTAGTCCAAGTAAGAAAGAAAGCAAAATAACTCCATAACTTATCACTCACTTTTTGCAGATATTTGGCCACGAGGGCTCGATGTGAATCAATGTGCTCTTTTGTATCGATGATCTCACCATCCTTAAGTCTCTTCTCATAATCCTGAAACAAAATAATTAGACAAATCCACCCATTTGTTCTAACATGTTCAATTAACATACAAACTAATTACATACTTCCTAAAGGATAAGGAAACCTACATTAACTGTACATTTCATTCACAGACTTGCCATGACATCTTGCACAGACATCTACTCGACACTAGGTGGCACTACAATAAACTATAATAATTGACCATTTAAAAAAAAAATGTTTTCTATTTAATCTTTAAATGCAACTTTCTACTCCTACCTGGACGGTCTTCCCATTTTTATGTATCTTTTTCAAACACTATCACTTTGAAGCCCTTGGCCATTCATCTAGTCTGGACAATCTTAGGACACCCATCACTTCACAGACAGTTCTGTTGTAACAATGTTGGACACAGGCCGTTTTCACCGAGCGGCAACCTTCCGGTCTCTCTCTTGAATCCAACATTGAAGTGACTTAAACTGCAATTCAGCGACTGGCCACTAGAGACAGGCTCCAAAAGAGAGTCAATCCCATAGACCCTCATGTTAACATGCCCAATTTTACAGCAGAAAAAAACATGTTTACAGCCTGGTACAGAAAGTGGTTTTGGTCTATATAGCTAATTTTGCCCTTCATGAAAACTGTGAGAGGGGTGAATTTTTTTAAAACTCACCCGTTTAATTTATACAGGGTTTCCCCAGGTTTGATCACCCCAAATTTAAGACTTTTTTTAAGACCTTTTTAAGACCACTTTAATGAAAATTAAGACCTACATCGCACCCATTATGCAGTCGTAAAACACCAGATCAAATCCCAATAATGACTATTACTAACAAATGTTTTAATTAAAAATACATTTATTATAAAAAAAAAAAACTCATTCAACAATACACTGCAAAGTGATGTTTTTGGTAAATATCAAACATTCATAACAATAAACAGATAAACTAACTTTTCAAATCGTCTTAGTAAAGTTTCTCAGCATTCAAATTGCTTCAACCATTGCTTCAGAGGGGTAGACAGATAGGTAAGAGAGATATAGATAGTAGGGGTGTAACGGTTCACAAAATTCACGGTTCGGTTCAATACGATACATTGTGTCACGGTTTGGTACGTTTTCGATACAGCAAAAAGAAATAAATGCCAGAGAATTTTTTTTATTATTATTTTTTTTTTATTTATTAAAACTAACACACTTTGACCAATGATGGAGCTATAATAGACTCTTCTTAGGAGCATAAACAAAACAGCTCCTTGGAAAAAAATGAAATGTAACCTAATATTGTAGTAGTTATAAACAAAGGTCTATTTTTAGTTCATATTAACATTTGAGGGCAGCAATTGTATTCATAATGTCAAAATAAAACCAACGTAATGTTACTTGAAAGCATTATTGCCTACTATTCCTGCCAAACTTCCATGGTTGCAGTTAGTGTTACTACAGTAAATCCATGGTAAATGTTGCTGATCTGTGGACACTGGATAGTTCATTCATGGCACAATGTTTCTTCCTGGCTTCCACGCGCTGTTTGATCCGTTGAAATGTGAGTGTTTCTCACTAGATCTCACAGCGATGTTATTACTTCTGTGGCGAATTCAAATGATTTATTTACTGGATCTCTTATTACCGCTATGTAACAGTGTCGCTTGATCAAGATCGCTCGCGCTGCACTGGTCCAAACTGATAAACGGTCCTTCAACCACACAATAACGAGTAGCCCAGTTTCGTTCCGCTTACATTACGTTTGCACATTTGATGTTGGACAATGTTGTGGTCGCGCCGGCGTCTCTTACATTATGAGCGCGCTTGCCACGCCTACATTTGAAATAATTAAATTTTGGTCGGCAGGAAAAATGGTCCAACGAACCGTTCGGTTAGAAAATGCGTACACCGAACCGAACGACACTTCCCCATGATGTCTCTCCTCTCGACTGATTGATTAGAATGTTGATCCATTGCCGCCGGCGCGAAAACCCAAACTATTTGTGCATACTAGAAATTAGACGTTCTCTGACGTTGCGCTAAACCCTGTTGAATTTTCACGTTGTTGTTGTTTTTTCCCCCATTTCACCTTGCGTTTGCAGCCAGGTTGACTTTGAATAAATAGGCTAGTATAATGAAATTTAAGACCTTCATTTAAAAAATTAAGACTTGGACAACGGAATTTAAGACTTTTTAAGGCCTTAATTTAGGAACATGACATTTAAGACCTTTTTAAAACTTTTAAGACCCCGCGGCTACCCTGTTATATTAAGCCTTAAAGTTCTGCATAATTAAGGGCGTGGCCACTTGAGTGACAGGTGGATTGCCGCTGCTGTCACTACTAGCCGTTTGTCTGCTGTCTGTTAGCGTCACGTCACCTCAGCTAATCCCGCCTTTTTGCCCATTTTCTGTTATCCGGGAGTGACGCGCTGCCAAGATGGCGACGGCCGGCTCCGCCCACTTTGAGCTTCAAAAATGCTCCTCAGAAACCTACGGGTGACGTCACGGACACTACGGACACATATTTTTCACAGTCTATGGTTTTCACAGAGGTTAAGTGATCTCACCTGGAACAGATTTTGGGATATCTCGCGCTCCATGGAGGGGACGCATTTAAAGTGCCGGAACTCCGCCACCTCCTGACTCCGCAGCCTCAGGAGACGGAAGCGACGGGAACGCTGCAGCTCCTCATCGCTCACGAAATTAAACTCCTCCTGAAGCTGCTCCAGACGAAAGTATTCGGGAACCGCCATATCTCCACCACTCACCACCTACAGACACAGAGAGAGAGAGAGACACCAAGAATAATAGATTCCTCTTGGTATTTTCTACAGTGGTGTTGAGTACTCAAATACTTTTTGACTAAACTGCATATTTCTCCATCAATGGCAACGGACAAACTGGCATTCAGTATTTCAAGGTGTATTCAAGATTTCTGGGAAATGTACCGAGAGTAGTTGCATGATGGAGGTGTTGTTGGGGTCGTTGGGGTCGAGGCGAGACTCAGCCGCCCACTTCCCCAATTTCTTCCTGTCATTCAGACTAGATGCCCCGATACAGGCAATAGCGTCCATCTGCCCAATACCACTGAAGAGAGAGAAAACAGTCCATCTTATCCAGCACAACTCTGAAAACAACACGCTAATGCAGGGCTGGGTCTCTGACCTGTACATGCCCCCTGCAGGCTGACTGGACGGGGGAGCAAGGGGGACGTCATCTTCCCCTACAGCCCATGACACGCAGCAGGAGAGCTTCCCTGACGTCAGCAGGGTCTGTGTGCTGGTGCCGTCAGCCTCGAAAGAGAACGGGACACCTACCACAAATGAGATATAAAACAACAGCCTTTGCTTTGGGGGGGAATGACGATGACGCACAGAAATTTGTTTAGGCAGGTTTTAAGAGTGTTTATTACACAGCTCTGTGGAATACTTGATTCTGATTGGTCAATCGCGCCATCCAGTGGTATGTTATTCATTGATAACAACTGAGGCTCATCCGGGTTACTGAAGTCAGCAGCGCTATACGCTTGCTAGGAAAGTTTTTTCTGCGTGGAAGTTTTGCATTTGTTGAGCATTTAAAAATATTTTGTGTACAGTTTAATTATGCCATCCAGCATCGTGAACACACTCTCTCTTGTTTCATTCAAATGCAGCTGCTGCCATTTTGTGACTATTGTTTTGTACACTGTTGGATTATAAAGAAAACAGCTATGTACTGATTTTAAAACAGTTTAATCTGAGATCAATATCTCTTATCTCCATAATTATTTATGTGGCGAAATGTTGTGTAATAAGTGGTGTGACTGTATACCGTATCTCTTAAATGTCCGTCTAGTTTGAACTTGTCGCGCTAGCAACTGCTCTCCCCGCGGAAGCTTTGCATTTAAAGACATAATAAAAATATATCAACTCCGTTTCGCGTCGGGGTCTTCATCAGCCTGTCGGGGGTTTATTCTGAGATAACAACCAGCTGGATGTACATTATCCATGACTTACCACTGCCAACACCCTCGTGGTTGAAGGTGACTCTCTGGTTGCTGCTGAACTCCATCTCCTCAGATGGTGCACTGCCAGTCAGGACAGAAGATTCTGGAACCGGCACACACACCTCCACCAGCAGGGTGAAAGATGAGCCGACACCCTCAAACACCTGCGAGACAACATCCAGAACGTCTGAAACGCATACACACAAACGGCAATGGAATTGTGCATATACACTCAACCCAACCGTACCTGCAGTTTGATGCTTTCTGGCCAGTTCACAATCTTCAGGTTGAAGATCTGACCAAAGTGGACTCTGAAATCCATGTTGAGGGCTCGACTGTCCGTTCTGGAAACTTCTTTATCGTTGTACAGGACCTTGATGAAGAGGGCACGTTTGGACACATCCTCTCTACGAGCAAACTCGGCACTAGACAAGGCACATACAAAAACTAGTTTACTTTTTCTGGAGAAACTCAGAGTCTTTACCCAGGCAAAAGTGACGGAAACAATGCAAGGGTTGATGGTGGTTTTCAGGGAGTTGTTAAGGTGTCCTGAGTGGTCTTAAGTTTTGTAATGGTGTTATTGGTGTTTGCCAGACTTTCTAAAGGCCCAGACACATCAAACCAACATCAATGAACTAGCAGCAACAAATCGGACTGTGTTGTCACCTCGTGTCGTTGCCTTAAAGGGGTCATCGGATGCCCATTTTCCACAAGTTGGTATGATTCTTTAGGGTCTTCGTGTAAAGTTTGTAATATACTTTGGTTAAATTCCTCAATGGCTGTGTAAAACAACACCCTTTTTACCTCCTCAAAAACAGCTCTGTTCACAGCGACCCATTTCAGTGCATGATAATTAGCAACTGCTTTACTACAACTGTTAAACTAGTGTCAACAGTGTAGAATACACTGCAAACAAGGCCGAAAGATGCTCAACGATGACCCAACACTGGCCAACCGTTGGCTCTGTGTGTCACAGCCTTGAGGTAGGCCTATTCTACGTTTCAGCAGTAGCACGGGTGTTGAGGGTGGAGGCTTGGACATCCTGGGAAGTTGCGAAGGCATTGCTGGAATATTGCAGGTAGTTGCCAGGGCTTTGCTGTGTGGTTGTTGAGGTGTTTTAGGTGTTTGTCTTTTTTGCCCAATTTATGTCCACAAGCTTCATTAATATGCATATACAGGACAGTATGGGACAAGTTATGCCTGGAAGTTTAATACTAAAGACAGTTTATGTCAGGGGTGCCCAATCCTATTCCTGGAGATTAATCTCCAACACACCTGTCTGTAATCATCAAGTGCTCCTGAAGATCTTAATTAGCTGCTTCAGGTGTGTTTGATCAGGATTGGAGCTGAACTTTGCAGGAAGGTAGATCTCCAGGAATAGGATTGGGCATCCTTGGTTTATGGGGTTTGTTCAAATCACTAACCTCAAATAAGAGCAAAAGTAAGGGGCTGTTTACACAACACCGTTTTCTACTAAAAACGTAACATTTTTAACCATTTCTGAAAACGGTCTCCGTGTAAACAACGAAAACACGAATCTCTGAAGACAATGACGTCATGCGTACTACGTGTTCAGTCTATAGTGTTTCATCGCCATCGAATGGCCTGGCAGCAGAATACAGCGTTTTTTGTCGTTTTCAAAGGAAAAAACTCAAAGGACAAACTTCTCAGTTTTAAGAATATCGTTGCCGTGTAAACGTCCCCTAAGTGTTGCTTACCTTGGATAACACCGTTAGGGGCCATTCACACAAAACGAAGGGCAGTGAAGCAACAAATTTATTTTATTTTTTTAAAAGTTGAACTCATTTTAACTTGACCAACACGTTTTTTAGAATGCCGCGTCATGCAAAAGACTTGAGCGCAATGGTCAAACACGTCCATCTAGCATGTGTTTACATTGGAAAACAATGGAAAAGTAGAGCAGTGAAATGGAAAAACACATTCTGTGTGAACGGCCCTCATTTATTCATCTTTTTAAAGACACTCAATACCCTGAAGGTCTTAGGTAAGTGTATCAGTGTGTGTGTGTGTGTGTGTGTGTGTGTGTTCATTCACCGAGGACACTGCTCATTGGGGGTTACGGGCCCGGAGACGGTAAGTTCTGGAATCAGAACCGGTTCTCCAGGTTTCCTACGGATCCTGGCAGCCTTCTCCCGCACTTGCTCTTCCAGGGAGCCCATGTCTGGTTTCTCTGGAGGATCCGGCTTCTCTGGCTCCTCTGCCAACTCCCCCTCACTTTCCTCATCCTCCTCTTCTTCTTCCTGCTGTCTTTTCTTTTTCTGCTTTTTCTTTAAGACTTTCTGAGAGAATCAGAAGCATGTTGTGAACATCTCATGTCAAATCTGGTTTCAAACAGGATTATGGAAGCATAAACAGTAGTTTTTAAGACAAAACATGAGTGGCTATTAACATTGACCATGATTTGCAGGAACAAACAGACAAAATCACTGATTTTAAATGAAAGTTATTGAGTTACAAGGCGACTACCAATGAGAATGCAAGCGATTGCACTGCATGTGTAGTGGTACCTGTTTTCTCTTCCAGGATTTCCATTGCTCATGTTGTCTTCTGTATTCACTCATCTTCTTCTGATAATCTTCCTCTGTCTCCGCCTGCAGCTCTTCCACTTCCGCCACAATGTCATTCTCATACTCCTGCTCATCCTGCTCTCTCTCCACCTTCTCCCTGCAGAGGTCAAGCCACATTACACAAAGCACAAAACATATGACACATGACATAAGATGACATACCTCCTGACGAAGAGTTTGAAAGGCGTGTTGGTGAATCTCTGGAAGTCTCTGAGAGCTTTGAGCTCCTTCCACACTCTGATGATGCTTTTGAGGAGAGCTCTGTCCTTTTCCTGCTCCACATCTCGCAACTGACGAGTGTGTCTGAATATACAGGAGAATACAGAGGACAGATTTAAATGTGACAGAATGACTATCATAAATATAATACTGAAGGTAGAGGTGATTGGAAGTTTCTTCAGGGTTCGTACAGATACTGTAAAATTAAATTCCAGGACTTTCAAGGACTTTTCAAGCACTATTTTTTGGGTTTTGAAGGACTACAATCAGAGATCAAATATGGAAGTAAAATAATGACGTAAAATAATAACACTTTACAGTTGGTTGTATAACTGTAAGTCATTCTCTTCAAATGCTATTGAAGTTAGAGATGTGTGTCCAATGTCTTATGTAACTTTAGAGACGGTCCCTAAATGTGCGAATATCCAGTGTCAGGCGAACTTATGCCAGTATATCACTGGGAAACGCTAGCGTGAAACTTTGCGCGTTACGTTCATATTCTGGTCCATCTGCTTGCCTGTAGCCTATTAATATAGCCTACATCCCCAATAAGGTGGGAGTTTGGTCTTATATATCACTGTATTTTGTCCATTGAGTTACTTTGAGTGTCCTGAGACCGCAGGGGAATCCTGGAGAGTGACGTATTGAGGGAATCCCCAGTTCTGCAGCACAGCGCTGCAATATAAAGTTAAGAAAACTAAACAACCGAGAGAAATATGTCTACTACCTCAGATTTAACGTTTGATCTGTACATCACCATCGGGGAATAACATAATCTCGGTCACGACAGAGCAAGCTGTGCAAAACTTACATGTACAAAAGTAACAGTGAAGACTTCAATGTAAACACAGCTTTTGTGTCTTTATCAGCTTTTCCATATGATAATCATCACAATTCATCACCCTGATAATAATCACAAATAGCCTACTGCTTGCTCCAAAAATGCAAGCCCTGAAAATACAATGCTTTAAAATGCAAGCAGGGTTAATGCAATGCATATATTTTTCAAGTAGTGCAATTCAACAAGCTTTTTTGTTTCAAAAACATTTGGCATTATTTTACTTCCATACTCAAACTTATCAAACAATATCTTTAGTATTTTTTAAACTCAAATTACAGATATAAGGTATCCAAAATACAACTTACAACGTATTTAATAATATATATATTAAATGCAAAGTTTATATTATTGTTCAATAAAGAATATTTTATATTATAATGTTACTTCATATCAAGCAAAGGTCTGATGGGGGTTTATCAGATGGGCTGCAGTGTTAATTTTGCATGAAAAGATTGCATTTGTGTTTTTTTTGAATACTGAGTATGAATATGAGTATATTGTATTTAAATAAGTCAAGCACTTTTCAAGTGCCTCTTCGCAAATATGGCTGTTTTCAAGGGTTTTCCAGGAATTAAATGTCAAAAAGTACGAACCTTGTACGAACCCTGTTTCTTACCTCACTTCCTGTTTGTACTCTGCCATCCTCTGCTGGGTCACCTGACTCAGAGCCTCTCCTCTGTGTAGCTCAAGCATATTATGTATCGTGTTCCTCAAGCCATTCAACTACACAAACACAGACACACACACATTCAGAATGAGTTTTAAGAACAGGAGGCTTGGTTTTGATGCCCCTCTTCTGCGTTACCTTATCGGTCAGGAGTCGCGTGATGCTCTTGTGCTGTCTGGTCAGGTGCTGATCGTACAGCTGGGCGAGACGGGCTGCCAGCACATGTTCACGGCTGAAGAGAGGATGATGGGAGAAGATGAGGCCCGACACATCTACATCCAGCTGGTAGTCTGACTGGGGATCGCCCATTCCTGATATGTAGAGGTTCACATGCTTCGACTTCAGAGCCTGAAACAGAGCCGACAACCGGGGAAACACCATATGTCATTAATTCAGTATGAAGACTCACTCATGCATTCATTATGCATTTCCACTAATAGTCTTAAAAGCAGATTTTCTGTATTTTACAACAAAGGGTCATTGAATAAAACTTTAAGGGTATTAAGTTTGTCCAGTTTAAATAAACTGAATGGCATCTATACTAATATTAGTCTATTCACGTTCCTTCCAACCCTTGGGATTCTTATCCTGAGGTTATTAGAGATCCAGCTCTGGCTCAGCGAGCTTTTGCTTTTTGACACCTACAAATCACAACTTGTGCATGTGACCAGCTCAAGGTGCATCTCAATGATTCAACATCTGCTTCTCTACAATCTTCCATACCAGAAGAACTTCTGCTGCTCCCAAACACTGCGTCTCCCAGCACTGCTCAATCCTGGACGGACCTCAAAGACTCCCACAACTTCATCTTGCATTTAAAGAGTAACTCTTGCCAAAATTGAACCTAGGCTCTTTTTGTTAATCTACCCGAGTCAAACTTTCGTGTAAAAGCATTATTAGAATGGAAAAACTTCATAATTAGAAGTTTGACCGTATTTTTGGTTTTTGGTCAAAATGCCTTTTGAATGGGAGTGAATGGGGCACTTCTATGATGGCATCAAAATCACTATTTTTAAAACACTAAGAAGGCTCGACACAACATGAAACTTCGCTCGAAGTATCACCAGGGGCTCTACACACGAACTCGAGCATTGACTACATTGTTTGTGTACACAAAGTTTGCTAAAAAGAAAGGTTTTGTACGACTCACTTTATCAGTTAGTGTTTGCGGTGGCTGAAATTTTGTCAGGAATTTTGCATTCGATTCGACTACTTTTGACTGACAAAATTCCAGTTGTTGTGTCGAGCCTTCTTAGTGTTTTAAAAATAGTGATTTTGATGCTATCATAGTAGTGCCCCATTCACTCCCATTCACAAGGCATTCTGACCTAAAACGAAAATACGGTCAAACGTAAAAGTGGCGTTTCCATTCTAATTATGCTTTTACACGAAAGTTTGACTCGGGTAGATTAAGAAAAAGAGCTTAGGTTCAATTTTGGCGAGAGTTACTCTTTAAAATCAATCTAATAACATAACTATTGACTACAATTATTCATCAGACTTACTGAACAAAACCTTACAGGTATCGTAATCATCAATATCACTACATAAATAATTAATAGCTCTAACATAGAGCTACTATAAGTATATCAAAATTTACCACATACATAAAGTACACTCATGTAAAGCAATATATACTATAAAGTAGGAGAGTAACGGTATATGTATTAGTCCTGAACTATGATGGTGAGAACACCACAGTTTGGTGCATACAGTCAGATGACGAATAAAGTCAGTCACAGGCGATTCACACTACAATCCAGAAGCATGCGTTAAAGGGGTGTTTGATTATGATTTCACTTTTCTAACTTTAGTTAGTGTGTAATGTTCCTGTTTGAGCATAAACAACATCTGCAAAGTTACAATGCTCAAAGTTCAAAGCAAAGGGAGATATTTTATTTCACAGAAATCACTTTTTAAGGACTACAACAAACGGCTGGTAGAGACTACACCACATTCCTCCCGGGTTAGTGACATCACTAACCCTAAAATGTACATAAACCCGCCCCCTGAACACGATTTATAGATTATCAAGACATAAGAATAAGAATAGGACAGAGGCCGCACTATGCATAAACGTTTTTTATTCGTTGCACAAGATGATTCTTGTTTTTTATAATTGTAAAACTGGGGTTATTCTTGTCTATGAAACATCTGTGTATTGTAAGTCATTTTGTATGCAGCCTAGAATTATTGTCTTTAATTAATTGTCTTTTGTTGATATGTGTGTAGCATACTTTGAATTCATTGGCTTACGAGTTTATGGGTGTGTCATTGGTGGGGGCATATAAGATTGGTCACAATGTCTGTTTGATTGCACACTGAAGAAGGCACACGCCGAAACGCGTTTGTGCAACGAATAAAAAACGTTTATGCATAGTGCGGCCTCTGTCCTATTCTTATGTATTATATTTTTAGGCCAGCACTCTAAAAAGTGTATTATCAAAATTGAGTGAAGCCTGCTCCTATCCTCATTAATAGATTATCAAGACAGAATATGCTAATCAATGACTAGAGGATAACTACACATCAGCTACATAAATTCACCAACTAACCATTCAGAAATGTCATGTTGCTTCTACATGTTGTCACTTCTTCTTGAGTCTCTCCATCATTGTCTGACTCCGGTTTGAACATAAAAGGCTGAAAGTTTAAAAAATTTCCAGTGCATGTCTGTGTGAGGTAAAGGACAAGAGCTGTTGAAGCTCCGCCCCCTGTGCCGGGAGCAGCAGCTCATTTGCTTTTAAAGGAACAGACACAAAAACGGTACGTTTTTGCTCACCCTCAAAAAGTGAAAACTTTAACATGCAATATACAAATATCTGTGGGGTATTTTGAGCTAAAACTTCACATACACTCTTGGGACATCAGAGACTTATTTTACATCTTGTGAAAAGGGCATTATACCACCCCTTTAATGCAACACTGTTTGCTAACCGCCAAAACAGGAAGAAGAGCAGAAGAAGAAGAGTTGATCTACGCACCAACCCAAAGCAAGAGTTCAGATGGCATGCAAGAGCTTGCTAGTAGCCGATACACTGAGTTTAATCTTTGTGACGCGCTCCATTAACTTCGCGGAAAGGAAACCTGGACGGCAGAAAGCACCATCCTTATTGTTTTTTATTTTATTTTATAAAAGCACAATGTTTTGTTTTTATTGTGAGTGAGAGTTAAGTTTCGAAAGATGTCTTACTCTTATCTGTATGACCTTAAATGATGGCTTAAATGTTGCTGTTTTATTTTTCATTATTCTGTTTAATTTGCACTTTTATAACACATTGAGATGCTTTTCAGTTTTGTAGATGATTGTGACCAAATATGAGTTTAGGGTCCAGTTCTCACTATTAACTAACTATTAACTACTATCTTCTGTGTACTGCTTATTAATAGTTAGTAATGTAGTTGTTAAGTTTAGGTATTGGGTAGAATTAAGGGATGTAGAATATAATCATGCAGAATAAGACATTAATATGTGCTTTATATGTACTAATAAACAGTCAATATCCTAGTAAATGTATGCTAATTAGCAACTAGTTAAAAGAGAGAACTAGTTTAAAGGGGGGGTGAAATGCTATTTCATGCATACTGAGTTTGTTAAAGAGTTGGATTCCCATGCTAAACATGGACAAAGTTTCAAAAATTAAATTGTACGTTTGAAGGAGTATTTCTGTGCCAAAAATTGTCCTTCCGGTTTGTCACAAGTTTCGGAACGTTTTTTTCGAGTATGGGCCTGTGTGACGTCAGATGGGCCGGAATTTCCTTATATGGGTCCTAAGGGCACTTCTCCCGGAAAGGCGCGGGTGCGCGCGCATCCGTAGACCAGAGCGAGAAAGCGAAAGCAGTACGCCATCAAAGTGCTGTGCTCGGCTGAGGCTTTAGGGAAGTCAATGTCACCAAAGAAGTGTGTTTTTGGTTGCCAGGGCAAGACAACCCTGCACAGATTCCCAAAGAACCCAGCGTTAAGGAACCCGTGGATGGAGTTTGTTTTTCCAGAGCAAAAACGGAGTTGTGCAAGACTGTTTGTTCCCTGCATTTCGACGATGATTGTTTTATAAACAAAGCCCAGATCGACGGATTTGCAGATCGTCTAATGCTTAAGGATCGAGCAGTCACAATGATAAAGGTTTGCGGTCGTGCGTTGGAACCGGGCGGTGAGTAAAACTGCTTCAAATGTCTCTGTGTGTTGTTAGCAATCGGCGCGTCATCACAGCTTTAGCTTCGCCCACACGGCCCGCCTCCAGCCGCTCGTTTTTTTCCGGAAAAACTCGGTACAGCCTATCTTTCTTTTATAAATATAATAAAACTAAAGACTTTTTGAAGATATGAGGGATGCAATACTACTCTATAGGTACTCAATATTAACAGGAGATTGAGTAAAAATGAGCATTTCACCCCCCCTTTAATTAGTCATTTCATTCACCTGTGTCTTGTTAATCAACTTATTACTTTCCTTTGCATGGTCCTGCTTATAAGCCTTTCAGTTCTCCCTTAGTGTTTGTTGGTTCTTGTTAACGTTAGCGTGTGTGTTTTACTCCCGCGTTTTCCAGAATATTGTTATTTAAGTCTTTCTCCAAGTATTATTCCTCCCCTTCATGTGCTTCAATACCACGTACCATGACAACTTTAGCATTTAGCGACTTTATCATAACATCAGAGTTGACTTGTTCTAAAAGAAAATGGAAAAAACAAAAAACTTTGTTTTAATTGAGTCAGGTCCTGTTTTGTAGTGTACCATGGAAAGTGCCAGTAATCGTTTTTCTTTCTTAGGTAACAGGGTTGAATGGTTGATAGTCAACACTACTCCTCTACTGCCTGTACTGTGCATGAGGACTAAGTATACTGTGGCTTTCTCATTGGTTATCAGCCATGCACTCCTGATATCCACTTCATGATTCTCATTCTCACTCTTTTATGTTTTAATGGGTTGCATTACCAGAACACTTTGTGTCAATTAGCTCCACATGTCTGTGAGCACTTTAATATTCAGATGTCCTCATGGCGTGTTCTTCTTCTGATTCATTTCAATTTGTATTTCAAGTATCTCGGTTTATTAAACACACATGGCTGAGTGGGTGTGTTATCACTCCGTTGTGTGTGTGTGTGTGTGTGTGTGTGTGTGTACATCCTAATATCCATTACATATCTCCTATTTTGAGTTCTGTAAGGCGTGACCGGCACATGTGACCTCACTGCCCCGTCTCACTGCAGAATCCGTGACATCACCACACATCTGGATCCCATCTCCGTTCTCACACCTCTCATCTCAACAAATATTATTGGCGGTTCATATTGCCTGGAAACAGGCTGCATTTAGGATTTGAAACCAAAAAGTGCTAGTATACATTACAGGATTGCATTTTAGCATGATTTTTAAAAGTCGTAAAAGAGCATGAAATATTTTTAGAGCTAAGATAAGCTAAGCTAGTAAAAAACAACTTGCCATGAGATTTTATTCCATGTTTTCCAGACCTAGTGACCTGGGGTCCCTGGAATTAATTATCTTCTAAAGTCAAAAAAAGAAAAGGAAAATAGATTGTGAACAGGGTTTTGTGTTGATTCCAATAATTTTATGTGGGAAAGAAAACAACGGATTCTTCATCTCAAGACAAGCATCAGAGGTCTGGTGCCTTGGGACCATAGACAACTGTCATCCAAAACCAGTGCATTAAATACGAGTCATGTTTCCTTTGCCAAATCTAATAACTAGTTATTTTTTGAAAGCACTCATTGAAGCAGCCTGGGAACTTGTATTAACGGGACACTGTCAAAAAATGGGTTTGTGATATAAAGCGTTATGTACATCCAGCCGGTTGTTATCACAAAATAAACCCAAACATCGTGATCAGGAAACCGACGCAAAGTGCTTATTACAGAGCAACTTAGTACACGCCTATTTAAACGCGTTTAAATTAAAACATTAAAACGCAAAGCTTCCGAGAAGAAAAACACAGAGAATCTAACGTGATTATAGTTCTCATTAGCTGGATCTCTGACCTTTCTGTAGGCCGTCTGCAGCGCAGGGTCCAGCTCATCCTCCAGGTGGAAGAGAGGCGGTCTGGAGGAGGACTCTTTGATTGGGTCGGGCAGAGCCAGAATACGCCCATCGTCTCCAAACCACTTCCTTCCCTGCACAAACCACAAACACTTCACATTAGGATAATAACATTTGTTTTTTACAGTATCATTTTTATTAGGGATGCACGATATATTGGCCTACCATATCGGTATCGGCCGATACATGTTAATTTTTAATGTTAACGGCCCAACAAAGAAATTTGGCCAATATATTAAAGCTGATAAATAATGTATTATTTCCTCCAGCTGAGACACTTCAGATTAGCACTGTTCACCATAATGGTTTTGAATTGCTTGAAATATGACTGAAATCCATTCAAAAAAGTAAAATACAGTTCAGTGCAACAAAAGTCTGTCATATTGGCTACATAAAATTATGAGAACATTTTTATAATTGTGTGCTTGGGACATGGATTTTAATGGTGAGACTTTTGTTTTTGTAATCAGATTTAGATTTGGATTTAGATTTATCATTTTATATTTATATTTATTTATTTTTATATCGATTATCGGCTTTCAAATATAAAGAATTATCGGTATCAGCCAAAATGTTCATATCGGCGCATCCCTAATTTTGATAGAAGTTAGTATATGAAGTTTTGTGCTCTTGCCCGATCGTGATTTCTTTTCATTACCTCGCCCTGCTTGAGGATTCGGTT
The DNA here is from genome assembly GCF_949319135.1 of Squalius cephalus. Lineage (NCBI taxonomy): Eukaryota > Metazoa > Chordata > Actinopteri > Cypriniformes > Leuciscidae > Squalius > Squalius cephalus. The sequence goes on from NC_137139.1 coordinate 8,097,161, forward strand.
TTCCAAAATGTTCTGATTTGTCAGGCAGACGTGTGGCCTCTCGCCCACATATAACCCCTCCTCCTCCAGGTAACGGGGACGCACGTTCTCGGCCAGCTTACTCGAGGCAGGAACTGTGGGACACAAGGTGTACCCATCATTCGACCTGCTAGAGGAGGGTTAAGATAAAGAGCGTTTCTGTTTGTGTACCTGTCCTCATGCTGGGAACAAACAGTGTCTCTCGCTCCCTCTGCAATCGCCTACTGTAGTCCATATACTCCGCTCTCCTCACTTCCAGGAAGTCCTGTGCTGATTGGTCAATGATGAACAAATCCTCCTCCTCATCTCTGACCAGTGGAGCATCTTCATCCTAAACAGGGATTGAATTGCATTGGTAGTTGATATGAAATTTCCAAGTAATGAAACACGCTATATCTAATCTAAAACTCTTTTGTTGTTGTTGTAATTCTTTAAAATTACAATAAATGCAATTTTTATAGGCTAATATTAATTGAGAGACTGCATCGATAACTTAAAATATATTTGTATAATAAGTCATTGCCCAATAAACTGCAAAAAAATGAATTAAAAAGGTGACTAGTCATATATTAAAATATGTTTAATGTATACAAGTTTTAACTCGGGCTATCAATAGTTTACTATTTTTAATCGCGATTAATCGCATACTTATCGTAAAAAATTAAAACCTACAACGTGATGTGAGTCTCATCTCTGATGTAACCAGCTGGTTCTCTTTAACTTAGCACTGTTTGGATCGATTGAATGATTTCGCTGATGTTCGATTTTCGTTAATGAAGCAATTTCGCAGGCTTTAGTAATTTGTGTTAAATTATTTTAACGCCTTAATTTTGAATTAATCGCATGCGTTAACATTGACAGCCCTCATTTTTTCCCTAATATTTTGGTTCACGGACCCTAAAATATGGACCCTGATTGAATGGTCACCGTTTGGTCACTGATATAATTTACATGTGGAAATTACATTGTTGTTTGTTAGTGTCGATCTTAACATAAAGTACATATACCATAAACAGTCTCTGTTGTTTATTCTAATCAGAAACAAACACACAAACACAAGTCACCCTGGCTTCAGACGCTTCCTCTCCTTCACACTCCCTCTCTTCCTCCCCTTCTTCTTCATCCTCTCCGTCTTCTTCCCCTGATTCCCCCTCTCCTCCCTCCTCTGCTTCTCTTCTCCCGGGACGTCTTTTCTTACGTGGGCGTTGCTGTTGAGGCTCTGGGTCGAAGTTGAAGGTGAAGAAGTTGTACGCCTCTTCAGCGGTCGGTAAACCAGCTTCGGTCTGCTCAGAAACCAAACACACACATCTATGTCAGGATTTGAGGATTTCTAATGTGTTTCTTAATTAATTCTGTTCACATAGAGTACTTCACCTGATGTGGGAAATATCATCTTTATTAATACACACATGCAACTATGCACAATGTAGAGTGTAAAGAAATATTAAAAAGTCAAAATCTATCCTTTTATAATGTAATATCTATTGCTTTCTTTACCTAACCGGCAGAAACAGGAGTCTCTTCTTACCCTTATGTCTTTGGTTGCACGTCTGGCCACATCACGAAACTTCAGCCTGGCAGTGAAGGACGAGTCTTCATCAGCCCGTAGATCTGGATCCGTCTGGAGGAGGACACCACGACAGGATGAGAGCAGATCAGATTACATTTCAAACTTCTAAACGAGAGGTGGTGTGTTTTACTCTTAATTATAAAATGAACATATAAAATCATTTGTATTTACAACTGTTCAGAACTTTTTTTCAGAAGTCCCCCTGTAGTCAATCATTTTATTCCTTAAAACTCATCTTTGATCACCAAAATTACATTTCTAAACATTTTTTCCTTGAATTTTTTTTCTTCATGGCTTAAAATAGCTTGAATGTAACTCGACACCCTTCCCTCATTTAGTATACACGGTTCCATGAATATGCAAATGAGCCCTGCCTTCACTCACTCACTCATCTCAGAGATCCACTCGTTGACGATCACACGTTGATCTGATTGGTTACAACAGTGATCTCAAACTCAATTCCTGGAGGGCCACAGCTCTGCACAGTTTAGCTCCAACCAGCTCCAACTCACACCTGCAAGGAAGTTTCTAGTAACCCTGAAGACCTTGATTAGCTGGATCAGGTGTGTTTGATTAGGGTTGGAGCAAAACTGTGCAGAGCTGTGGCCCTCCAGGAATTGAGTTTGAGATCACTGGGTTACAAGGTAGTTTGTGACGTCAGAAACACCAGTGATTTCAAAGCGTGTTTTTGAGACTGTCTTTGGTTCACTGCAGTTTTAAGGAGAAAATACTCAGCAATGCTGTCGACTTATGAATTTGCACATGGTTTGTCTTTAAGCACATTAAAAACCCCACATAGACATATAAACTACATTAAAAGCTTGACTTTCACCACAGGGGGACTTTAATGTTTTTAAAAGAAGTCTCTTATGCTCACCTTGTTTGATTAAAAATATAGAAAAAATAGTAAGATTGTAGCCTGGTTAAAACCAGACCATTCTCAGTAGTAACTGAGTTATGGTCTGGCAAAGCTTCATTAATAACTCATTTCCAAAGGGGCGTCACCAACGGACGTCGCTCAAATGCCTCTGGGCGCAATTTGATAGACCTAAAACCAATCAGAGCGATCGTCATCGTGTAAAGCCCGCCCCAACGTTTCTGATTGGTGCCGCGATTTGGACGGATTAGAAATGGGCTTGAATGAGCTCTTTGCCAGACTACTTGCAGAGCAAATCTAAATTTGCCGGAAGTTTGTCTGGGTTCCCCCAGGCTAGTAAGATTGTGAAATATCACAACTTTAAATCACTGATTTCTATGTGAATATGTTGTAAAAATCTAATTATTCCTGTGATCAAAGCTGAATTTTCAGCATCATTACTTCAGTCTTCAGTGTCACATGATCCTTCAGAAATCATTCTAATATGAGGATTTGATGCTCAAGAAACATTTCTGATTATTATCAATGCTAAAAACAGTTTTTCAGGATTTTTCAGGATTCAGGATTTGTTGAATAGAAAGATAATAACAGCATTTACTTTAAATACAAATATTTTGTAGAATTATCTTTACTGTCACTTTTGATCAATTTAATGGTCCTTGCTGAATAAAAGAAATCTACTTTGAATGGAAGTACATATTATAATACTTGGTTTATGGTGACAGAGAAACTAAATGAGACAAAGAATGCTTTAAACATGACCATACCAGGACAATGAAACTTTTCATACATTACATGTTGACATTTTTCTTTCATTTGCCTGTTTCAAAGGAGGGGTGCTTACGTCTCTGTCGAATCGAGTGAGGGTTTCTCTGTCCCGCAGACTCTGTAGGCGGCTGGCGGGCTCAATGATGCTTTCCTGCTCTAGAAGACTGGCAGCTTTAGACTGAAGGGACGGCACAACCGTGAGTTAGTATTCTGAAATATACCCTGAAATACACTTTCTATTTTAGACGAACTTCACCTTCGCTGCTCTCAGCTTCTCAGTCATGCGCTGTCTCATGCTGGTCTCTGATTGGCTGGATCCCGGCCTCATCACAGGACGAGGAGGAAGATCTGGAGAGATTGTGAGGATGTAAGAATAGTGTGCACAGACACCAAACTGAACAGCTTCACATTATGATTTCTTTAGTTGTCACATGCTATACACTGTCATAGCACCCAGCCCTCAGGCCTTGTCCACAGTAAAACGTTTTCTTTGGAAACTCATCTTTTTCTCTCCACACTGAGACGGCATTTTTAGCAACCAAAAACTAAGCTTTTTGAAAACGCTTTACAAAGTGGATACATTTGAAAACGCTGTTTACGAGTTGTAGTGCGAACTACAGGTATTTAAAAACGATGACGTAAGTTTAGTCATGTGACGCATATTGTACCAAATAGATATTCATGTTTATACCGGTATTGTGCCTGTTATGTGCTATTCACTTTCACCCTGTTGCTAAAATATGTTACTTTGCACACTCTTCATATCACAGTCCTGCAAAGATGACACAAAATTCACTCGCATCTGCGGCAAAACATGAGCAGTTTTAGTGTTTCAGACCAAACATATAATGGAGAGTGAGTGCGACCTGGACGCATCAGTGATGCTGAGATATTGTGCTAAATAAAATTATCCTGCCAGAAGAATAGTGATAACTTGATTATGTCTTGTTCTGTCTGTATCATCTCAGTGAGCTTTTGTGAGAGTTTTCCGACGTTTCAGTGTGGATGAGAAACTTTTTGAAAACGCTAGTGTGGACGGAGAGCGCTTTTAAACGAAAACTCCATTTTCAAATCTATCCGGATTAATGTAGGCTCTAGTGAAACCTAGGCGCTGTAATGACGTGTATAACCGGAGAGTTCCCTCACCTCTCGGTGAGCGCACTGGCTGTACATCATCATCCTCATCATGATCAGGTCTGTCCCGCTCCGGCACTGCTGTCACCTCCTCGTCTGGAGGAGACTCTACCGTCCTCTCCTTCAGCAGCTTCAACACGGAGACCACACGCAGACATTACAGACAGAACCAATCGAGCGCAGGAGGTCTGAGGCTTTACCAACCTCTAAGAGGGACGATCTCCAGTGCCAATATTCACACTTCTGCAGGGAAAGTAACTATTTCATGTATTCTTTGTATTATTACTTGACCTTTTCATAGCCATTCATTTTCTAAAATAAAAATAATGATGAGAATAGCATAATAGTATTAATAATTAAAATTATGTTTTATTGTTGTGGTAATCATGGTATCAAAAAAATAAGCAAATAAATTGTTAAAACTGATTGCATTAATCACTTTTTATTGTCATTTTCTAAATAAATAAATAGTAATGGGATATTCATATTGTTGTAGTAGTCATTATTTGTGTCAAAAAGAAAATAAATTAATGATTAAAATTGAGTGCATCATAACTTAACTTTTAATAACCATTTTCCACAAAAAAAAAAAAAAGTAATGAAATATCATTGTATCAAGTAGTCGTTGTAAAAAAACATTTTTAAAAAATATTCTGTATTTTGGTAATCATACACTACATGTATTTATAAAGTTAGCACAGTCCTGACCTTCTTCTTTTTTTTCATTCTCTTTGCCATCACTGAGCGTCTGAGTGTCTCACCAGGGTCCTCTTCTCCCCCTGCCAGCTCCTAAAATAACATATTTAGGAATATTACAATACAAAATATATGATCATCAACACTATCTTTTTTATTGTAATATTCCATATGTATATATATTAGGGCTGTCAAACGATTAATCGCGATTAATCGCATCCAAAATAAAAGTTTGTTTTTACATAATACATGTCTGTGTACGGAGTATAATTATTTTCTATATATAAATACACACACATGCATGTATATATTTAAGAAATATTTGCATGTATATACTGTGTATATATATTTATATTATATATAATTTATATTATATATAAATATTTTATATATAAATAACACATTTTTCTTAAATATATATATGCATGTGTGTGTATTTATATATAGAAAATAATTATACACCGTACACACACATGTATTATGTAAAAACAAACTTTTATTTTGGATGCGATTAATTGCGATTAATCGTTTGACAGCCCTAATATATATACATATGTGTGTGTGTTTTAAATGTCTATATTTATGTCCATTGTTCATGTCCATTTTTTTTTTTTTTTTTTTTTCAATTTGTAGGTTTTCAGAATTCTGATTAAAAGTCAAAAACAAGTCCAACAGGTTTTTAAAAAAATACAATATAATATAATATAATATAATATAATATAATATAATATAATATAATATAATATAATATAATATAATAATTCAGTCCAATTAAACCCAATTATTGCGGTTATCTCAAGTAAGTGCGACTAGATCAAATAACCACGATCATTAATCAATAATCGTGACAGGTCTAGCTGTTAGTAATCCAGATACATCACATGATAACGCACACAGCATTTTCCCCACTGGTCACAAGCAGGTTTTAAGGAAGTCACATGCTCGGATACAAGAAGAATGATTAAGAGAGTCCAGAAGAAAAGCATTGAATGAAATGTGTTACTAAGCCTATTAAAATAAAACTGGTCTTCATGTAAAAGCATATGGCTTCAGAAGACCTGGAATCATATGCACCAGTTTAAAGACACATTCACAGGTGTGGTCCTCCTCTTTACTCCTTAAATCAGCCTCCACTTGAACTGGGTGGAAAAGAGCAGCGTGGAGATTCTGACAGAATGCTTATATCTGAGAGAACTAAGACCTAAGCAACACTGAAGGAAAGCCTAGCAGGGAAGTGTTAGAGCGCTAGAGGAAGATGAAAAGGTGAGTCCAGAACCAACCTCCACCGCAGTGTGATCAGTGTCCCGAGACAGATCCCAGTCTGACGGAACCAGAGCCTACAGCAGATCAGCACACACTTGACAATCACAATCATGTGTTCAGTGAAGCTACAGCGCTATTCTGCTCGTCTCGTATGCTAATATAACAAACATGTCTAGCAACTTCAGGTATAAAATACAGCAAATATGTTAGTGCATATATTGCCCGCACACTTTTCCAGCGGCACTGGGTCCGGATTTGTTTTCTTCATTTCTCCCATAGGGATTTAAAAATATTGTTAAAGGGATATTAGCAACGAACCAAACCAGCCAGCAACGAGGTGAAACACAACAATAAAAACTGTGATTTCAAGCAAAAAAAGGTTTTGTAAATTGGACAAAAAGACAAAGGGACAAGACTGTGTACTTAGTTTTAGTCAGGGAAAGAACTACAATCCCATGAAGCACTGTGAACAGCGTCATCAAATAAAAAATGATGGCAAAATATAAAACTACTCGTTGACAAATGTTAATTATATGTATAAAAACTATATATTTTAAGTTTATTGCATATATAAACATTTCAATATTTTTAGAGAGTGTAGGGATGGATGTCATGATTACGTCATTCGCAGTGCGTCATGGGAGTGGGCGGAGCTAAAGAGGCGGGGTTTTCTTGTTACTACTCTCTGATTGGTGTAATTTCTGCACAGCATCATGGGTGGTGTAGTTTTTCACCACAAATGATGCTATTGCTAATAAACACGATTATTTTAAAACTAAGCTGAAATAATGCGGGTTGACGGCTTCAACAGAAGCAAATGCTATCGATTAACAACCTCATGGCTCACGGTAGGGCGGTCTTTAAAGGTTTAGAAGTTATCGGTTTTCCCTATGGAGAAAATGAATGGACTTCCGGAACCCGACGGTTTCGCTCTATTGCCTAAAACTGCAGCACCTAAAAAAAACAGGTGATGAACAACAAATATAGTAAATGGCAATCACTGTTCATTATATTATACCAGGGGTTTTCAATCTTTTAGATGCTGCAGACCCCAAATATGATCATCCTCATGTGAGGGTTTATCTATCATTAAAAAAACACCCAATTTATACACTGAAAAATGTATATTATGAATCTAAAATTAGTTTTTATTTAGATACATTATATGTTTCTACTCACTACCGTAATGTACTGTTAAATTAATTTATTTATATGAATCAATTTTTATTCATTTAATCTAATTTTAATATTTAATAGATGAACAACTAATATTTTTATTTTTATCACATTTTGTATTCATTCATTTGATTGAAATTATTTTTTTAATCTTATTATTTAGTTTTTCTCCAGGCTTTTCCCAGGACCCCAGGTTGAAAACCCCCAGTAATAATAATAATAATGTTCTGCATACTGATTATTATTATTATAACCTGTTTATCATCTCTGACTCTTCCTAAAGACTCCTGCAGTTCTCTCCTCTTCTTCCTCATCTTCTCCCGCACATCACTGAAGACAACAGGACAGAAAACTTACTCGTACAACAATCACACTTTGTTTTTTATTCCTGAAGGAACTTAAATTAGTAAAAAGGGAATATTACCTGGGCGAAGACATTTTGAATACAATTAAGTTACTGATGTCAGATATCTTCCCAATTCATATCAGATCAGAAATAAGGACTTCACAGGAACGTCTTGATGAAACTGTATTAAAGTGAGTTTATAACAGAGGGACTGACTGTCTCATCCACAGCAAACACACGCTCGCCTATAAACACACGCATATGATGTTCCTCTTATAAAGTAAGTTCTAGCGCAGAGAGTAAATCTCTGTATTCTCTCGGTGCTGGAAATAAACATCACCCTGAGTGAAAAAAGAATTCAAATGCTTTCAAGACTACAACAATGCGAACAGCATTAATTCACTGAAGGAGCAGATATTAAATATGTATTTTGGTAGAGTTTTACCGTCATGCTGCGTACCGCTGCCTGGTAACGGATGTAAATAATCTGCTGCAACCGAACCCACAGCGGTGTGCGTCCGGTCCGTCCCACTCAGTGTCAGAGCGGCTTTTCATTGGCCCAGACTCCCGTCAATCACATAAATCTGCTGACGCCACTAGACAGCGCAAATCCATAGCAGAGAAGACTCTGTCCATAGTTTAAATCCGATAATTTTGCATGAATGTTTTTTTTCTTCTTTCTTCTTCTGTCCTTTATTTGTTTGTACACAATGTTTACAATACGACTAAAATTATCATTAATGTAAAAACAAAAATATGTTCAGAAAAAACAAAAACAATTCTTGAACCTTTTATTCCATCGACGAGTGTCTTCTCAAAGAGCCATATTATTGCAGTATTGTCTTAGATGCAATAACAATTTACACTCAAATTATAATACCACGAATTTGCCGCTTTCATTAATCCTGATTATTTAAACAAAACCAACATTACATCAATCATAGTCTGAGCGATGTTAATTAAACACAGGAGTATTATTTAAAAATTATATTATTTCTGAAAAATACCAGTTCCAATAACAAACGTTACACCCCGTTTTGATTTCAGATATTTATTGGACTGTATATAATCTAAGATTATATTGTAGATTGTAATTTTAATCTAAGATCACTAAACCACTCAAGAGAACTATTCGACTGCAATATGCAAATAAGTATTTCGTTAGAGGAAGAAATAAGACCTTATTCACAGTATACATGAGTATACATTCACTAATTCTGTACTGTATGTTGTTTGATCCTGTTCAGATAGTTGTAATCAGAATTCAGAGAGGGTGTTTTACAGAGAGCTTTTTTTCCCCAAATGTAAAACACTACCTTTGCATTACTCATATGAAGGCAGTAATAAAATACACTGATATTTAGTGTAATATATAAAATATAAAACGTTTTAATGCCAAAAATCATCTGTCTGGCCATAACACATTTTCTCACTATTTCTAGTCGGTGTCATATGGAGAATAATTACACACTAACATGCACATACAAGCAGAATTAAAGGCCGGATACACTGGTCCAATCATCCCATTTATTAAAATTTGATCTTTGAAATCAACCTTGAAACAAATGTTTGATTATTTAATATTTTTATAAACAGATTTAAAAAATAGTTTATTTTTTATTTTTTTTATCTCCAGCATATTCAAAACAAATATTATATAACTCTAACACCATTAGATCCTTTTGTTCAGGTCAAGGTCTCTGAACAGTCCAGATGGTTGAGCAGTTTTCTCTGACAACAGATGAACTCTCCCATGACAAATTGAACTGAATTAAAGATACAAGTGACTCATCGACACAATAAAACCATGGGAGTTTCTGTTCAAATATTTGGATTTATTTGACTCACAAATTCATAGCAAATAAATAATGTAGCATTAGCTGAACATGCCAAACAATGTCATTATAGTCAGCAATGGTGTATTGGTCAGCAAATTAAACAATATATACTCTTTGTACATTTATAATATACACATGTAATATTTCACATGAACACTTCGCAAAGGGAAGGTTAAAATTAATAAAATTCAAGGGAATGAATATTTCGCATCAACTTTCTTTTGTATATTTAGTGAGTAAATATTAATATTAATAAAAAGAACTTGGACATATAATCAACACTTAAAATATATATACAAATATTTTAAGTGAGATTTACATGAATTTGAATATGCTGTGGGCCATATACAGAATAGACAAAATATGGGGAAAGTTAAAAACCAGCCTAAAAATGGTAAAATCCCCATTTGAAACCATTAGCATTAGAGTCTTAGGGATGGGTTCAAAAAGTGCGACATTAAAGGGATACTCCAGTTTTTTGGGAAATAGGCTCATTTTACAACTCCCCCAGAGTTAAACAGTTGAGTTTTACCGTTTCCGAGTTTCCGATATTTAGAAGAATATCAGTAACCAGACAGTTTCTGGTCTCATTGACTTCCATAGTATATATATTTTTTCCTACTATGGAAGTCAATGAGACCAGAAACTGTCTGGTTACTGATATTCTTCTAAATATCAGAAACTCAGCTGAATGGATTCGAAAACGGTAAAACTCAACTGTTTAACTCTGGGGGAGTTGTAAAATTAGCCTATTTCCAAAAAAAGTGGAGTATCCCTTTAAGTGATCATAACTGCGTGATTGACTGTGATTTCACACAGATCAATTATAAGTATAGAGTGTCAAAAAAAGATCTCATCCTTCTTTGTATAATCGGTAACATCATCATTTCCATCATAATGTATTTCGTGTCATCAATATACATTATGTATACAACAACAATATACATGGTGACTTTCAGCAAGTCAGATGTTCTTCCGTGCAAAAACAGCTGACAGAACAGAATTCAGGGTTCTTGAGTTTTGTACTTTTTTTTTGTTAACTTAACTGCTTTTTATAAATTGAAACAGTGTCTGTAAATGCAGCGTTCATGAAAAAAACAGCATGACCCAATACAGGGTCACAGACAGGAATGGACTGTAGGTAGCACTATTTATTGATGTTACCGTAGCTGCTATTTGTAGTCCTCCGCCAATGTATCCATATAGTTTGTATCTGCATAAAGTAAAAACCCAGAGAACAGACTGTCAGCCCAGCCGGGGTCAGCAAACAGGCCGTTCTGGTCCTTGTAGAAGATCTCCAGCCATACCTCATCCTCTGGGTTGAGAAACATCACGGTTGAGCCAGACGCTACGTCATGGTTTCCGGTGTTGGCATCAAAAGTCTTTATCCGGTACTCTCCGTTCTGGACAAGCCCAATGGCCAGATGCTTGTCGGCCAGAGTTATGTCATAAGAGAAGTAGTATATTCCTGGGTATGCACAGATGAATTTTCCCGTCTCGGGGTTATAGTGGCCACCTTCATTAAACAGGACTTTGTTGAACTTGATAGGGAATTGTTCGGTGGGGTAGCTACTGGTGATGCCTACTGAGAAAGCGGATTTGGGAACCAAACTTCCACATCTGCAGACACCTGGTTCTCCCGGAGGGCCACGTTGGCCCTTGTCACCCTTATATCCACGACGTCCTGCAGAACCAGGAGGCCCTAAATCTCCAGGATCACCCTCAGGTCCACGTTTCCCAATGAAACCTCTCTCCCCACGATCTCCAAGTTTTCCCACTGGCCCGAATCGACCTCTGGGCCCTGAAACAAACACAGTCCTCTTAAAGATGCTGAATTTTTGGGATAAATCCATACCCTAGATAAGGGATCTCTAACCCTGCTCCAGGAGGGCTACCTTCCTTGCAGACTTCAGATCCAACCCTGCTCCGACACACCTGCCTGCAATTTCCATGTAAGTCTGAACACCTTGATTAGCTGGTTCAGGTGTGTTAGATTGGGGTTGAAGCTGAACTCTGCAGGACAGTAGCTCACCAGGAGCAGATTTGGATGACTACTCATCAATTAAGCTGCATAAATTAGGTCTGTCAGAACCGGGAACACTTCCACTAACACACAATGTACTCGTTACATCATAAGAAGAATGGCATCTATGCTAGTCTCTCTGTTTATCCTGAGGTTTAGTCAGCCGGATCCGGGCCGTATCCAGATCGGATGGAGGACCTGCACCTAGACACAACCACAACCACAACCAATCCCAGAAGTGTCAGCAGAGGTTGTGTCAACTAGACTCTCCTCTGTGAAGGCTTCATCGACACGACAGCCATCGGCACTGATCCTCAACAAAGTCTCCGTGATGACTCCGATCTTCAACCAGATGAAACCAGATAAATATTCTGAAAGTTCTGATCCAATCTGACTTCTGACCTGTAATGCTGCCTGATGGGAGTTTTGGTTCCTTGCCACTGTCGCCTTTGGCTTTTGGCTTGCTTTGTTGGGGACACTTAATATTCAACAATATTACTGATCTGCCTACATTGACACCATTGAATGAGAACTGGATTCAATGAGAACTCTACCTGGATCTCCTTTTTCTCCCTTTTCTCCTTTCCGTCCATCCCTCCCATCTCTTCCAGGGATTCCGACATGGCCATCCTCCCCAGGAGGCCCAGGGGGGCCAGACTTTCCTAGTGCCCCTGGCATCCCTGGAATGCTGCAAATGAATTGAGGCAGGGCTCCTTTGAACCTGGCCTCCAGCTGCTGTCCCATAATGCACTGAGAGAGACAGATCACACCCACCATTGTCCACATCCTTAGACCTAAGTGAGAAAAATAGAAGAGCAAGGGAGTAAAAAAACAATGAATCAAAATGTTCACCTCAAGAAAGAATTTTCATTTTTGTTTGAACTCTTCCTTTAGCCTGCTGGTACTCAAGCCAGTATATTTATATAAGGATTCAGAGATGTCACTATTACGCAATAATCAACTGTTCCACATGAAGTAGAAGAGGATGATTAATGACCTCTTAATGAATGCTGTTTTTGAACTTCATAACAGGTCACTTTATTGTTTTGATTGTCTGCTGACCACCCACACACTGATATTATTAGTAATTAAAAAAAAAGAAGTGAATTAAATTAGTAAAATGCAGATGTTATGTACATACGTTATGTACATCAATCAACCATTATTATTTGCTTTTTATTGCATCATATTAGGAAAAAAAATTATAATTTTATCAAATTTAAACACCTACCGTACTAAAAGAGATATCAGATCCTAAGGGGAAACTTACCAAAGGCATGTGGACATGCTAAATAACAGAAATGAAAACACAATACTGAGACTCTTGAAAAGGAAAAACTGCAAGTCCAGTCTTGAAAGAGACAAAAACAGACTGCACAGCTTCTCAGCACGTGTTTTCAATGGGAAAACAACTGCATGAGTAATTGATAGTGATTATACATCTCACTGTATCCCTGCCAAGTATACAAATAAGATCACACGATGTGTCCTAACAAATTCAGAAGTGCACGGGCATGCATTACCCAAACAGTGTGTTCATACACAAATATGCACAAATAAACTCTGAACTCTTGCAGGACTGTGTGTGTTTTGACAGATGCATGGCATGTAGCAGGAGTGATTTTACAGACCTCTCTGAATGATGATATGGTAATTGGTCTGAGGCTCTGATCCAGCTCATTCCAGAGCTACAACATCACAGAGAAACTTGAGTACAAAACGCTGCAAAATCCTACCAAATTACTCTGTTAATGCTGAAAAATGTATTTAGTCTTGTTTTCCAGTGATATCCAAGAATCCTTAAAATAAGATATAGGGTACAACAGGGCTAAAGTTGGGTAGGGTAAAAGGCAGCTTTGATTTAATTTTCCTCTAAACCACTAAATGGCACAAAAACTTGCCGCAGCACTTTCAAAACATCCGCTTTTGGGATCCGTCTGATCCCTGACGTGATCTTGGACAGCAGCGGAAAGTTGATTCTGCACTAATTTGATGTTTTTTTTTTAAATGGTGTAGATTTAAGTAGCAAATACGAATCACTCAAATTATTTAATATATTTTGAGACAAAGGTCTATTAATGATTTTCAGTTTTGTTCAAGGTAAATAAAGTGTGTTTGATTAGTCATTTAGTTCACCTCGTGTTCATCAATTATCTCATTAGTTCCCTCGTTTAGTTCCTGTTTAATTACTCCCTATTTTGTTCAGTTCTTTGACTTGTCACATCTGTAAAGTGGATGTGTTTCCTCTGGATTATTGAAGTAAAGACAATTTCTTTGTGCGCTTTGTCTTTGTGAGCTACTTACATCCAGCCACTCATAACAGGGATAAGATAGACTGTAACAGATAAAAAAAAAAAAAAAAAATTGTGGTGTTTTTTTTTTTCTTCCTTTTTTGTTCCCTTTTTTTTGTCATGGACATTCCTGCTGTGCCTGGAGCAGGGAGACTGTCTGCTGGAAGACCAGACTTGGGACTTTATGCTTGTGTGCCAGACACAGTACCCGGACCACTTGCTCTGTGTATTTTTTCACACCAACCTGAGCGAGCGGTCCAAGGCACGCCTTCTAGTGGATGGTCCAAGGGAAGACTTTGCTGCATTTGTGGCGTGGGTGCTGGTTAACAACTCCCCATTCACCACTGTCTCAGCTGAGGACGATACCAGCCCCACTCCACATCCAGAGACCAGCCATCCGCCACCGACCGGCACGATGGAGATCCGAGAGCCAGTGGACTACAGCCTGCCGTGATCGATAAGCCTGAAGAGAGGACAGGAGTTGTTGCCCGGAGCTTGAACCATAAGGTGTGTCTGACCATATATGTGTGTATTGACGATGGAGGATTAGTGGAGTACGAGGGCTGGGAGGAAAGCCCTGCCCACAACCCCACTGCGGTGGATGGGAATGCTATGGCCTTGGGAACAGTTTTTGTATTTTGGGAGGTCTTTGTATAGATGTATTACCCCTATTTCTCCAGACCCCGCTGGTTTTGCCCAGCCCTGACTCTCCAGTTTCACCGCTGGTTCTGTCCATCTCTGAACTTCTGGTTTTCCTGCTGGTTCTGCCCAGCCCTGACTCTCCAGTTTCACCGCTGGTTCTGTCCATCCCTGAACTACTGGTTTTCCTGCTGGTTCTGCCCAGCCCTGACTCTCCAGTTTCACTGCTGGTTCTGTCCATCCCTGAACTTCCGGTTTTCCTGCTGGTTCTGCCCAGCCCTGACTCTCCAATTTCACTGCTGGTTCTGTCCATCCCTGAGCTTCTGGTTTTCCTGCTGGTTCTGCCCAGCCCTGACTCTCCAGTTTCACCGCTGGTTCTGTCCATCCCTGAACTACTGGTTTTCCTGCTGGTTCTGCCCAGCCCTGACTCTCCAGTTTCACTGCTGGTTCTGTCTTTTCCTGAACTTCCGGTTTTCCTGCTGGTTCTGCCCAGCCCTGACTCTCCAGTTTCACTGCTGGTTCTGTCTTTTCCTGAACTTCCGGTTTTCCTGCTGGTTCTGCCCAGCCCTGACTCTCCAGTTTCCCCGCTAGTTCAGTCCATCCCTGAGCTTCTGGTTTTCCTGCTGGTTCTGCCCAGCCCTGACTCTCCAGTTTCACCGCTGGTTCTGTCCATCCTTGAATCTCCTGTGATCCTCCCAGCCTCCCTCTCCCACCTGGTCTAACAGCCAGTTCCTCAACCCTTCCTCTGGTACCCTTCAGCCCCTCTTCATCCCCTGCACTGAACTGTGTGGATCTGCTTCAGTTCTTCAGGCCACCAGCTCCACCTAGTCCAGAGGATCCCTGGCTCCGCCTCCAGCTTCTGAACCCAACACTCCACCACGGCCTGTCAACGCATTCTTTACCATGGCTCCACCCTCGTCTACACCAGAAACCTTCAGCCTTACGACTCCACCGTGCTCCCTCGTCCCACCTTCCATCTGGCTCTGCCTTCCCCCTGGCTTCTCCTTCGTCTTCAGTCTTCAGGTTCCTGTGTTCCACCTTGGATCGGTCGCCGTGACTCCACCTCAGTCTCCAGTGCCAGCAGTGTCATGTAGGCTCTTTGGTCAGCTCCACCTGGGTCTCCATCTCCATCCTCTCTGTCCTGTCATTCTCTTTGTCCTGTCTCACCTGTAAAGTGGATGTTCCCTCATGTTTATACCCCATCTCCTGTGAATTATTGAATTAAGACTATTTTGTTGTAGTCTTCTTGAGCTATTTGTATCCAGAAACTCGTGACACATGAAAAGTGTCTTAAGGTGTGCCTTTAGCCCCATTGTACCCTATTTATTAAAATAAATGTTTATTGCATTAAAAAGCTATTAAGACTTGTTTTCATTGGCAGATTGATTTTATGCATACATTAAAAAAAACATTAAAATGTTTAACAAAGCTTTTGATATTTAAAAAATCTTTGTGAATCTTAATTATCAGAAGAAAAATGTAAATTTGTAAATCTTTTAAAGGAACATGCTGACTTTTTGGGACTTTAGCTTAGTCACCTTATTCACCGTATCCCCCAGAGTTAGATAAGTCTGTACATACCCTTTTCATCTCTGTGTGTGCCGTAACTCTGTCTGACGCACCCACCGCTAGCCTAGCTTAGCACAAAGACCACTGTTAATTATTTCACTGTAAATTTACAATAAATTGCAGGTTAATAATTTGCATGACTTTCACAGTAAGTTACCGTATCATTTTTACAGTAAATAATTGTGAAATGACAGCTGTTTACTGTGACTTCACAATAACTATGCCGTCATATTACTGTGATTTAGCAGTAAGCTGCTGTATAATTACTGTATTTTACTGTGCAATTACAGTTAGTCTATCATATTACTGTAATTTAACAGTAAGCTGCTGTAGAATTACTGTATTTAACCATGTCTATACTGTGATTTAGCATAAATGATGGACCAAACAAAACTGATAAAAACAATGGTTTAACTTTTATTTTTTTAGAAGAAAAATACATTTTAATAACAGGAATAAACACTGTGTAACATGAATGAACACTGGGTAACATGAATGTCTGTCAATATGTGTGTGAATGTGTTTACCATTATGTGATAATGGTACTTGAAAAATACAATTTAATAACAGGAATTAACACTGGGTAACAGGAATGTGTGTCTATGTGTGTGCACTGTGCATGTGTTTACTATGTGATAATGGTACTTCACAACGTAGGAGCTGAAAAGAGAAAGAAGGAGAGAGAGAAGAGAGAGTGAGAGAGGGAAGAAAAGACAAAAAGGTGGGAAAAGAGAGGGTTGCAGGTGTCTCGCTCCTTCCCTTGCAGCTGGCACCTCCATAGTATGGGTTCTGTCCACTATCTACAAAAGATAAGAAAGACAAAAAGTTTAAGTTACTCTGTGGTGCAAGTACCTGCAAGTATGGTACTCGCATTGTAAAACTAATCCTAAAATGTGTACAATTTAAGAAATTACAATTGTAAAACTCATGATAAATCAGATAAATCATGTGAATAGTACTATATCAATTAATATTAAATCAACAAACCAGAGGACTCTGAAAGTAACATGATTGAGGTTAAGCAAAAATTACATGACATGCGTACATAGTAATGCAACTCAGTAAGCCAGTAATGTGATGTAAATTTACACTTAAAACTATTGTAAAGTACGTCTGTAAATTTGACGTTTTTATTCTAACCTATCAATAACCTATATCATTGAAAAGGCATGTTTAATTCAAATAAACGTAAGAACAATGAATTTTAGACATTTTGCAGCCTGCCTAAACTCGTAGAACAGATTAAAGGGATAGTTTACCCAAAACCCCACCCTCATTCCAAACACGTTAGCCCTTCGTTCATCTTTGGAACACAAATTAAGATATTTTCTGACTCCTCCATGGACAGCAATTTTATTACCACTTTCAAGGCCCGGAAAGGTAGTGAAGATTGTTAAAATAGTCCATGTGACTACAGTGGTTCAACCTTAATGTTATGAAGCGATGCAAAAATACTTAATAGTGCGGAACGTACAAAAAGTATTCTCGTCGCATCATAGCAATAAGGTTGAACCACTGTAGTCACGTGGACTATTTTAACAATGTTTTTACTACCTTTCTGGGGCTTGAAAGCGGTTATAACATTGCAGTCTATAAGCGGGATCAGAAAGCTCTCGGACTTCTTAAAATTATCTTAATTTGTGTTGAACAAAATTCTTATGTGTTTGGAACATCATGAGGGAGTGTAATTAATGAGAGACTTTACATTTTTGAGTGAACTAACCCTTTAATAGCTTAAGTAAACATCTTACTGCATAACTAATTCTAGCTTAAAACAGAGACAGTGTTTTGTTAGTCTGTTCTGAAGTTGGAACACAACTTACATTAGACTGACATCCATTCAAAGTCAATGAGCTTCCTGATCAGTGTACAGACTTGCTGGTTTATGTGTCCTCTCTGCCTCTTTGATTTTGTACCTGTCTCTGGGTTGATGCCCAAGAAGCACATATAAACAAAAAGACAGAGAAGAAAGATGTTAGTTTAATTCAAGTGGGATTAAAAAGGTTTCAGTTCCCAGTCATCACCTTCAGTGGGTCACTGCTGTTGCAGTACTGAGCAAAACTAAAGTTAGCTCAGTTTTAACAAGGTGACATTACTTGGATTCAATTAAACAGCAACCATTTAAATAACTTAACAGCAACTGAAAAAACATTTACATCACAAACACACAGTCAAGAATAGTCCTGCAACAAAGTAAGTTAGATGTGTGTGATTTACCCAGGCAATGCATTTGCACACAACAATTTACATCATTTACACGTACTGTTTGCAGAGGATGGAGGAAGAGCCTGTTGCCAGTCCATCTCCATGTGGCTGTTTCTGCTTGCACTCTTCCTCCTAGAATTATTACCCGTTCACAGACAAAATGGCTCCTAATATCTCCAGATGTCGACCTGTTTTACTTTAGAATAGCACAGCTAACGAAGCTCCACTAATTCAGTGATAAACACATTTATTTTCCTATATCTTTTTTATAATAAAATGCACTTTATTTTTTCTGTTGACGAGACAGACAACGGCTGCTCCGTTTCACACACGGCAGAAAAATATGGACGACGCCCAGCTAGCTAACGTTACTAATTTGAGATTAATTTATTCCACCTTTGCACAAATCCACAACACTATAATGTATCTAGTTGATCATAACTGTCATAATACACACATTAAGGCCACAGCTTACCTTATAACTTTATTTCCCAGTGGTAGAAAAATGCTGTGGGAAAAGAGAGAACGCTGTTAGAGTAACGAACGTTAACTAAGAAAAGCATTAAGCAAGCTTAATTAAGCAAAGCTAAAGTTCAATTTTGACGGTGTAGCTAACGTGAAGCCTCACAGTTAATAACTTAATACGGTACTACTAATACACTTATTAACACAACCAACGTTTGATCATTCAAATTTGCGCGCTCAAACCTAGACGCGAATCTGCTCCAGCTAAGTTACAAAAACATGAAACAGAACTTAACTAACGCTAATTTGGTTAATACTTTTAAATAACATGCAATTTCATATTAAAAACAGTCATCAAATTGACAAAGTTTGAAATTAAACACTTACCGCACTGAATCCGTCGAGTGAGACCATGGAGGAGATCAGGCCAGGGAGCTCCGGGGAGCTCAGATGACGCAGTTGCAGCGCGAAAATGAAGGAATTCACAGTAGTTTCTTGTAAAAGCCCCGCGCCTGCATTATTTTCACAGTAAAAGTCTAAATACGGTATTATATTGTGAAATATCACAGTTAAAGCCTGTGAAGTGGTAATAATGTAATTACCTGTGAAATATTACAGTTATATATTGTGAAATCCTGGAAATATTTTACAGTGTGGAGGTAAATGGCTCCAGCTAGCATACTGCTCCCAATAAGTGACAAAATAACACCAACATTTTCCTATTTACATATTGTGATTTGTCACAGTGTACAAATAACAAGGTCACATGAGACACAGCCATCTTCTACCGTATACATACTGGGAACTATATTCTCAGAAGGCGAAGCACTGCTACTTCTGCGGAGTGATTTACTCCAACTCTGAGCGAACTCTCTGCTCCTCACCACAGGGCTTATCAGGCGCTGCGAGCAAATCACTCCGCCCAAGTAGCAGTGCTTCGCCTTCTGAGAATATAGTTCCCAGTATATTTACGGTTAGAAGATGGCTGTGTCTTGCTTATCTTTGACTATCTGAATCATGTCACTTGAATAGTAAGATAGTAAAACCAACCCACAACCTTAAATGGACTAATTTGTTTAAATAATGCAAATTCATGACAAGGCATTTTCTCTGCCGTAGTTTCTAAAAAAATATGTTTGCATAGCGTTCTTTTAAAATGTTAATACGTTTTGTCCTATGTGACATCTTTTTTTTAATATTGTGTTTATATTTGTCAACACATTTATACACTTTGTTTTTCCTCTTTTATATACTATATAGTATATTTTGTTATTTTTACTTGTTTGCACATTTGAATTATCAATAATTATCAGTAGTTATCAATGTATGACAAAGTCATCAATCAGTACTTTTTACTTAATTGCATTAAAATAAAGTACTCGAGCATTAAGTAAAATTGAAAAGGAGTACTTCATACTTTTACTGGAGAAACACATTTGGTACTCTCTGATGAGTCAAGCACAGCTGTGACAGCAGATTGGACCGTGACACACATTTATATGCTCTTAAATCCAGTTTGTGATTGAGAATGCAATGAAACATCTGTAATGATCAGCAGAAGTGTGAAATTATATACAAACACTGCTACTATGACAACAGACAGACTCAACTCTGTCTAAACACAAAACTTTAGTCTGTTAAAGGAACAGTTCACACACACACAAAAAGTAAAGCTCTGGCATCATTTACTCGCTCTCATGTTGTTGGTCCAAAATCAGCTTTTATTGTTACCAAGCCCAGCGAATGACTTGTGGAATGTGCCTATCTAACAGGCACATTCTGCAGAAGAAAATCAACATCTATTTCATCATTGCAGATTTGGCTCCGCCCACTGGCGTGTTAGTGAGATGACGAGGAGAGAAGAAAGATGCAGGATCAGTCCATTTAAAGTAACATTACCTTCCAAAGGATCCTATGCTAGAAATGTGGTTATTCATTTTCAACAATGTGAATGTCTTATTTGAGCATTATTTATTTGTATTCGGTACATTTCACTGAGGATTCTTAAATCAAAAGGGTTCCTGGTAAATCAAAAGGATTCTTCTGGTAAATCAGTCGCAATTTCGGCAATTTATATTTCTGATATGTAATAATTCATGTAGTCAAATGTTCTTTGTCTATGTGTCAGTAAATCAAACCAGTGACTAAATGTTCATCTTCACATTATTTATCTTAGTAGGATGAATATAATCTGTTATTTAAACTGTGACTTAAATATATATATATATATATATATATATATATATATATATATATATATATATATATATATATATATCCCTTAACAATCGCTGGAGCTGTCAAACACCGCGGACTCTTGCCAAAACTCCCGTTATAATAAATTAATCTCTTAAACATTAAGCATTCGCAAGAGTGCAGAAATTGAGTTGCAATGATGAGATCACTGCATTCATGCACTCAACATGTCTGTGATCGACTACATGCTCATCACTGCAACCTTTAATGCCTCCATCTAAATATAAAGATATAGATCGAAATATAATGCTATAATCAACACTTTTCACGATTAGTTAACCTTGAGAGCTGTAATAGTAAAAACGTGCTAAAAGTTTTCGAGAGTGTTCCACATGTAGTACTTATTGCATATGCAAAGATGTCAGCCAATCACAGCAGGGCGTTTACATTGAAGTCTCACAGCAGACACGGCCCTTCAAACAGTTCAAATCAGAGGCTAAAATCAGAGTAGGAAATATGAAAATGAAAAAGTATGACCATTTTTGATGGAAAAATCATTCTAACATTATACTGTAAGTGCACCACAGGAAACATTATAAAATGATAAAACAATGCAGTTCAATGACCCCTTTAAAAATGCACTTAAGTGGGAAAACTCCATGAAAACACCTTATAAGAATAAGTGATCCATATGACTTGTGCTCTATACAATATTTGCATGAGAAAAAAAAAAACCTAATCTAAGTTGTTACTCATAGTGTTTCACAGAAGAAAAAGGTCAGATGGGTCTTTGAACAACATGAGGGTGAGTAAATTTTTTTGTGTGTGTGTGTGTGAACTGTTCCTTACGTTTCCAACACATGAAAAACACGAGACCTAATCTTGGCAAAACAAATCTTCTGACATCTCTTAACAACAC
Source organism: Squalius cephalus (assembly GCF_949319135.1). NCBI lineage: Eukaryota > Metazoa > Chordata > Actinopteri > Cypriniformes > Leuciscidae > Squalius > Squalius cephalus. The sequence goes on from NC_137139.1 coordinate 8,119,154, forward strand.
AACAAATGATAATAAATCAAAACACAGCTTTTATTGAAAAGTTATAATGCACATCTTAGAATCAATTACAAAGAACAAAAATACAAAGTCTTTCAACTAGTTAAACAACAAAAATAGTAACTTGCCAGTAAGTTGCAGGATCGTTTTCGTCATCTTGATTTAGTCTTTCAGTAATGTCCTTTGCCTGTTTGAATTCCTAACTTTGAGCTGTGTCCTATTTTCTTCTTTCTTCCTCTCTGTACATCCATGAACAAGCCAAATGCCCGCAGCACATAGTGTCTGGCACAATCATCTCTCTGTCTGTACTCTCTCTGGCTTCTCTTTAGCGAACCTCATGCTTCTGTCCCTCTCTGTTTATCAACTCTCTGAACGAGTGCATCTCTGTAAGATCTTTGCAGTGATTGTTCAGCTTTCCCGATGTGCTGACTATGAGAGACACACCTCTCGAGTTCCTTAGTGAGGTCACGCTTGCCACGGCAATCACTCACTACACAATGAACAATGAAGTATTGCTGAGACAATTACTTAAGCACAAACTGCAGCATATTTGTACTTTATTATGTCTTCTAATTCAATGTAAGTCTTTTTACATTCTATTCCATTTCATGAACACTTTTTGTCTTCTGTTTTTCATGTATTTACCCCCCCCCCCACCACCACCACCACCACCACCACCACCCGTTACATTAATATCTACAGTATACATAGGGTACTGAAAATCCTAAACTTTCTAATTGATCTGTGAAACTACACTTGCATTTACACTAGAACAAAAGATTGATGTTTGATATAGAGCTCAGAAATTGCTCCATCTCCTGGCTGATGTTGTTTCTGCTAAGGTCCAGTTCAACAGATACGGACTGACAACTGAGAACTGATGCCAGGTATTCACCGCAGGTGTCACCGAAAGCGCAGTTGGATAACCTAAAAACGAAAACATATGGAAACAAAGTCATGACGTTGTTCATTGAACCTGCACTCTCAAATGAGTATTTTATTTATTTAAATTGGTTTTGGTTGTTGTTGTTTTGGGGTGTAGGGGAGTAGCTTGACTACGTCAGACTTCGTACTTCCGCTCAATTTCATTTCGCTTCTGTACTCAGTCTGAGATAGCGACCGCCGGCCAATCAACGAACAGAGGGCGGGCTGAGAGCCGTGACGTAGACGCTGATTTTACCGTGGATGCGTAGATTTACTTCACATAATCTGCAAAAGTCGTTCACAGCCATGTTCACTCCGGTATTTCGCTCGATGGTTTTGTTTTCGCATCATACATGTGTTTACAGTGGAAGTTAGATGCGGCTGAGCATGCGCATAACACACGCCATAACCAAACGTTATGCGATTGGCTTACGGGTAACCAATGATTTTAAACTTCAGACAAGCGCCCCCCCCGCGAGAAAGAAAACGCTTTTCAATTATGCCATGCCAGACTCTGTCTACGAAGCAAAGCGAAGTAGCAGAGTTTGGTATTACCAGAGCCGGGACGATTGAAACGAGGGACGGATGAAACTGAGATTTCCTTGAAAACCACTCACGTCATGTACGTCAAATTTCATTAGCACGTACAGCACGCAATGCCTACCATACCCGCGAAAACATTTCTTTTTTATATCGTGCCGTTTGGGAGTTAAAGCCGCAAAGCTGTTTTTGAGTGCGGTAAGTGAATTATTTTCGGGCGGAACTTTTTTTTTGACCGACAAGTTGTATTTATTGTTTCATGTGCCATTGTAATGATAATACGGCAGGTGTATTAGTACTGCAACACACCCTTAAGTGTGCATTATCAGAGTTTTTTAGTTTAAGGGCAAAAGAGGTTAAAATGACAGGAGGCGCTGTCGGAACTGGCCTCCTGCCAGTTAAACCTGGTCATAGCCTGTACTGTTCATATATTCATATACCGGTCCTAGACTTGTGTTTCTTTTAATGCAAATTCATTTTCAATTACGCAACACGTTATCTCTTTAATAATCATCAATTGTCCAATCTTCAATCTTCAATAAATTTCATTTATCGTCTTCAGGTTGACCTTGTTTTCTTAATTTTAACAGGCAAACACTCAATATGACTCAAGGAAGAAATGTAAAAAAAATGAACTGTAAACGGATTTGTCTGTCTTCGTAAAAATAGCCTATTAGAAAGATTACAAAAAAGTAATGGCTTATCGCCAATTGTTTATTGGGCGACAAAACAAAAATGGTTAATATAAACCTTTAAATTAAAATAAATTACAAAATATGTTTGTAACAATATGTACATAAGTTACTTGTCAGGTATTGTTCACAAAAACAAGCATTAGATGAATAGTTGCCGTTTAAACTCTTATGTTTCAACCGTCCCACCCCTGTGTTGCAATAAAACAAAGCAACACTACCGTTCAAAGTAAATTTTTACTTAAATCATTCTATATTTGTACCGAATAACACATGATACTAAGAGAACACATATGTGAGTTGTTGATCACAAAAAATATAAAAAATCTATCTGTAACCTTATCTTAGAAAACGACATTTATCTGAAAATTGTTTCAACTGTCCCGGCTCTCCCCTACTTGTTTTGTTGTAATGTTATATTACTGTTGTTTGTTCACATACATGAAATGTAAAAAGAAATTAGGGTATTTTGTAAATGGTTATTTGATCTTACTTTAAAGTCTTCAATGCACAACTGCCCTCCTGTAGTCCAAGACAGAGCAACCGAACACCTTCATCTTTAAGACTGTTGTTGCTCATGTTCAACTCTTTCAGGCTGAAGTTTTGGCTTAGACCTTTAGCCACTAGCCCACACATATCTGGAGTGAGTTTACAAGAGTCCAGGCTGCAGGATTAGAAACAGATCAATTATAATCTTCAAAAATGTATTTTCTTTTTAATAATTGATATCCTTAATGCAAACATCGAGTCTCATCTCTCCAACACTTACTCCAAATAATTTACTCAATTATACTTTTTTTATGGTATTTATAGAGCCCATTTTATGCTACATAAAAGTTTTCCGTTTTAATAATTTCTTTTTTCCGTTTATTCAACTGGACAAGATTGTCATCCATCCACGTTTTAGTTCCTCCAGACACCTAAGGAGTTTTGCACTCAAGTCCCTACTATTCGTACTCAAAGGCAAGTAAAGTTGAGTGTCGTCCGCATACAGATGGTAGGTCCATGTTTTGTTTTTAAATGCTTTTGGCAAATACTGACCACATCTTTTCGAGGGAGCAGCCCTTTTCTCCAAGGACTGTAAAAAGCTGCATTATTCCAGAGCATCCAGGGAAATTGTTGCTCAAATCCAGCTCTTTGAGGCTGAAGGGGTTTGATCTCAGAGCTGAAGCCAGAGATGAGTAGCCCTTATCTGTCAGTCTGCAACACGACAGCCTGCAGAATATGACAAAACGTTTTCAAGCCATCTAGCTATAGAGTATAATGCTATGATAGTCAATGAATATCACATGTAAAGCCTAGCAGTTGATTAGTCAATTATTATGAGTACATTATGACAAGATAATTTATATATTTTTTATGCCATTATTATATATATATATATATATTTTTTTTTTTTTTCTTCAACAAGGTGATTAACTTATAGACAATATTATTTATAAAAAAAATTATGTCACATACGATAACAGGGCTGATCAAGTGCTGTGAAAAATGAAGCATAACCTTAATTTCTGAAGTTTACAGGATGGATTCTTCAGTGAGTTTGCGAGTTGCTTCATCCCTGAATCCTGTATGTCATTATCAGAAAGATCTAGAGCTGTGAGACGAGAGTGCTCCATACTTAGTCCACAACTTTTAAATGTAAAATTGCATCTCTCTAATCTGAAAAAAGAAAAAAATATATATAATAATTATTATTATTATTTTGACAAAAACATGGCCCAAAAATAAAGCAACTATGTAGCTAAGCATGGCAGCAGATATGTTCTAATTTGAACTAGATCTATAATTTAGAATCCACATTTTAAATTTACCCTCAGGGCACGGTGTTATACTATATTTTAAAAATATGTGAGTAGCTCTTGACCAGTTGTGTCAAATTTGGGGAGGATTTGATGAATGCAAAAATTGTGAAACGTTCCAACCCAAAGCACTCCACAGATACAGCCTCACTGCCCGTTTGGCATCCTCACTTGTGAATTGGTTGTATGACATAAATGAACAATTTGGCATATCAAAAACGTTTGACCACTGTCTCAGTGACTATGCAATGCAATTTTTAGGGATGATTAGCATTCTATGATGGTTTCATGATTTTTTTTTTTTTTTTTTTTCTTTAAAAAGATGTAAAATCGAGTTGGGCATAATTTTAAACAACTGACCCAAGATATCAAATTTACAAAACCTTATGGTTATTATATGTTCTAAAGATATTCAAAAGAAGCATAAGTGCAATTTTGAGATGCTGTTTGCATTATAGGGTTACAGACTCTCCCTTACGAGAGTACCGATTTTAAAGGTTTGCTTCACCACTGGAAAAATGGGCTTTCAATAAAACTTGACTAGAAAACACCTGACTAGAGAAAACATGTTGCCATCCAAGGCCACTCCCACCATTCTGTTATGGATACGCTTGAAGAGTCAAATATCACCTCACTTTAGTAGGAAATACTTCATAGCAAACTTTTAGTCATTATGGTGTCGACTTGTTTTGTTCTCTGGTGCAAAAATTCAAAGAGTAAACATTCAGCGGGGGTGAAGACAGAAAATCTGTGTTTGTAGTCAACATTGGCAACATTGTTTACATGCACAACTTTTGTTTTAATCGGACTGAATTCATTTCGATTGACGAATCTGAATGTAGTGTTTACATGAACGCTAAACAAGTGATTGGGTTAATGTGCGTGTATATATGTCACAAGCTTCAAATCAGAACAAATTTTTCGACATGCGCACACTGCACAAATATACAGAGTTTCCTGCTGTTTGCGCACAATAACCATTCTCCTACATTGGTTCTTTATTTGTTTTAAACAGCAGACTTAATATTTATCCATTTCTGGTCATAATTTGGAGACAATGAACATATGAACCGTTGTTCCATACGTGCTGCTTATATTTATCATGCAGTAAAAATCGTCGTCTGTGGATGAGAATCCGAAACAAGAACTGGTGGGACATTGTCCTGCTCCACTTCACAGACGCTGAGGGAAAGGAGAATTTTATAATGACGGGACACTCATTTATATGAAACTTTATTCAACAGGAAGAATCGCCGTTGCATACAGGAAAAAAAAGCTGTTTCCATAGTGCTCCATTTTTACCACAATACTGTTTATACAAATGAACAAATACAACAGTTGACGACATACCTTCTGTTCCTGGCTCCTAAACAGTACAAAAACTTAAAAGAAAAGAAATTTTACAGAGATAATATTATAACACACCTACCTCAACTCTTCGATGTTACAGTTCGGGTTTGCAAGTAAACCAGAAAACAGCCCGACTCCCAAGTCCCAAAGTTTGTTATCACTCAGATCCAGTTTCTTAAGTTGGCATGGTTTTGAACTCAGAGCAGATGTGAGGAAAGCACAGGCCTCCTTTGTGATCCCACAGCTTGAAAGTCTGCAAGTGACATTGAAAAGCTCTTGAAAGATGCAAACATTAGTCAGGGGTCATCAACTCTTTCTACTAGTTCTTGTGGTTTTTAGCAATTTGGGTAGCCAAATAGTTAAGTGCTGCTTTGTGCCATGTTACCACTGGGTTGTAGTAATTCTGCATCATTTAGTGCACAAACAATTCGCTCCGTGCACAAAATGGCGACCGTTGACGTTTCGAACTTGAGTGTGTGGGCCAGTACTTCCGGTGAAAACTTCCGGTGATCTGACAGCGAGAGCGGGAGACTGCGAGAGCGAGAGACAACAGCGACCGAGGTCCATTACCACAGCGATATTTTTCACAATGAGTGTTTTTAGGATTCAAGAGAGGTGACTTGCCTTTCAGAGGGTGACAGCCTCAGCACTTCATCGCTGTGTGCCGTTATGTACCATGTCGTCACGTTATAACAGAGAAGTCAGCTTTCATGCATTCCCCGTTGACGCTGCGGTACGGGCTGAGTGGATACAGAAGATCCGGAGGGATGACTTCAACCCGACCAAATTTTTAAATGGATATCTTTTTCAGTGTATTTCACCTGTGCGTTTCTATGCTTTCTATTACTGCATTTATTTTGTGCAAGTGAGATGAAGACCATCTGTTTAATAAATCATTATCTGTCTGGTGTTTATGCAGCACATACAGTATTGTACTAAGTCTAAAATATACACAAACTTGCCCATATTAAATTGTTTGTGGTACCTATAGTTAAAAATGTAAATGTAAAATATGTGATAATATTGATCGAGCAATTGATGTAAGTAAGTAAAAAATATATGCGCAGAGAAAATAGTATTTATGGAGATAAATTGTAGGCAGCCTATCACAGGGCAAACATGTGAATGTTCACGGTGCATTTTATGCAAACAACTCTAATCGGAGTTATAACTCTATATTTACAGTAGTCATAATTGTTATTGCGTATATGTATGCAGCATGAGTCAAATACAATCTTCTGTTCGTGAACAGTTGTATTTCATTCATTAATCTGACTACGTACGTCATGTACGTACGTATTAATCTTCACGAAGAGTATTTGACTCATGCTGCATACACAATAACAATTATGCACAATTATGCCTACTGTAAATATAGAGTTATAACTACGATTAGAGTTGTTTGCATAAAATGCACCGTGAACATTCACATGTTTGCCCTGTGATAGGCTGCCTACAATTTATCTCCATAAATACTATTTTCTCTGCGCATATATTTTTACTTACTTGCATCAATTGCTCGATCAATATTATCATCACATATTTTACATTTACATTTTTAACTATAGGTACCACAAAAAAATTAATATCAGTTTGTGTATATTTTAGACTTAGTACAATACTGTATGTGCTGCATAAACACCAGACAGATAATGATTTATTAAACAGATGGTCTTCATCTCACTTGCACAAAATAAATGCAGTAATAGAAAGCATAGAAACGCACAGGTGAAATACACTGAAAAAGATATGCATTTAAAAATTTGGTCGGGTTGAAGTCATCCCTCCGGATCTTCTGTATCCACTCAGCCCGTACCGCAGCGTCAACGGGGAATGCATGAAAGCTGACTTCTCTGTTATAACGTGACGACATGGTACATAACGGCACACAGCGATGAAGTGCTGAGGCTGTCACCCTCTGAAAGGCAAGTCACCTCTCTTGAATCCTAAAAACACTCATTGTGAAAAATATCGCTGTGGTAATGGAACTCGGTCGCTGTTGTCTCTCGCTCTCGCAGTCTCCCGCTCTCGCTGTCAGATCACCGGAAGTTTTCACCGGAAGTACTGGCCCACACACTCAAGTTCGAAACGTCAACGGTCGCCATTTTGTGCACGGAGCGAATTGGTCTGCACTGCATGGTTTGGTTGGAAAGAGAAAATTTGTTACATTTTCCAACCCATTCAAAGACAAGTTTACTTCACGAAAGGATTACGGAAAGAGTGAATTTGGCCAAAGGATTTCGACCCCTGAACTAAGTTGTTAACTGCCATATCAATATTCATCAAAACGTCACTGAAAAAAATGTATAAATAAATAAAAAAGACCTGAGAGTCTCCAGCCCACAGTCAGGCAATAAACCCACAAGCCAGGTTGCGGCCTCATTTCCGATGTTATTGCAGCTCAGGTCCAGCTCCTTAAGATGTGATGGGTTTGACTTAAGAGCAGCAACAAGGGCTGAACAGCTGTCTCTTCTGAGTCCACAAAACTCCAATCTAGAAAAAAAATACAGGTTAGAGGGACAGCCATATACCAATTGTATTGATTTTTAATACTGTTAATAGAATAGAGGCATAAAAGTACTTTAGTGTCTCTAGTTTGCAATGTGGACTCCTCAGCCCAGAGCAGAGACTTTTCACCCCTCTGTCTTCAAGGTCATTGAAACTCAGGTCCAGTTCTCTCAGAACACTGGGATTGGACTCGAGAACAGAAGCCAGAGCTGGACAGCTTTTCTTCGTCAGTTTACACGAGGACAATCTAAGAATTATGAAATACATTTCTTAAAACGTGTTCAATACTGAACCTTTATTTAAAAGTCGATGACACTTACATGGCAGTCTGGCAGACTTTGACAACGGGATGAAGCTTCAAAAGACAATCATCTGATTTGAAGAATTTTCTCAAGTCAAAAATCTCCAGTCCCTCGTCACTGGTGAGCAGCACAAAGACCAGAGCCGACCACTGCGCATTTGAAAGCACCTCCATTGAAAGTCTTCCAGAGTGAAGGAAGGTTTGGATTTCCTTGACAAGAGAATGGTCGTTCAGTTCATTAAGGCAGTGGAATAGATTGATGGACCTCTCTGAGCTAAGACTTGTCCCGAGCTTATCCTTTATGTACTTGACTGTGTCCTCACTGCTGTGTTCGGTGTGTCCAATTTGTACTGAAAGGTGTCGAAACAAGGTCTCATTGCGCTCCTGTGAAAGGCCGAGGAGGAAGCGGAGGAAAAGGTCAAAGTGCCCATTCCTCGACTCTAGAGCCTGATTTACAGCACTCTTGTGTAGGTCAAACAGAGATGAATCCATGCAGAGCTTTCCGAAGTCTGTGTCTTGGAATGGTATATTGAATTCATCGCTGCTGGGCTTTTGAGTTGTAAACCATTGAAGGTGAACAAACAAAGCTGCAAGATACTCTTGGAAACTCAGATGCACGAAACAATAGACTTTCCTTTGGTATAAGCCAAACTCCTCTCTGAAGATCTGCGTGCACAGTCCTGAGTATAGTGAGGCATCCTTGACATCAATGCCACACTCTGCCAGGTCTTCTTCATAAAATATCACAAATCCTTTCCTCAATTGCTGGAAGGCCAATTTTCCAAGGGACAGAATGTTGTCTCTGGTCAAGTGTGGATCCGAGAGATCCCTGTACTTATCCTTCATCTGTAATGTCTGGAAAATCAGGAAGTGTGTGTACATTTCAGTCAGAGACTTGGGAATGTGGGAAATCTCTTTGTCACCGAACATTTTCTCTAGAACAGTGGCTGAAATCCAGCAGAACACTGGGATGTGACACATAATGTACAGACTTCTTGATGATTTGATGTGTGTGATGATTTGGTTGGCCAGACTCTGATCAGGTATTCTTTTCCTGAAATACTCTGCCTTCTGAGGATCATTGAACCCTCGGACTTCTGTGACCTGGTCGACACACTCGGGAGGGATCTGACTGGTTGCTGCTGGTCGAGAGGTGATCCAGATGAGAGCAGAAGGAAGCAGATTCCCCTTGATGAGGTTGGTCAACAGCACGTCCACTGAGACGGCTTCAGTTATATCAGAGCACCTTACGTTAGCCCTAAAATCAAGAGGTAGTCGACACTCATCCAAACCATCAAAGATGAATATGACTTTGTATTTCTCAAAGTTTGAAAGTTTGAATCCCTCAATTTCTCTGAAGAACAAATGAACAAGTTTCTCCAAAGTGTACTCTTCTTTGCCAATCAAATTAAGCTCCCGAAAAAGCAATGGGAACACGAAATGAACATCCTGATTGGCTTTTCCTTCCGCCCAGTCCAGAACAAACTTCTGCACAGAGACTGTTTTTCCGATTCCAGCAACTCCTTTAGTCAGCACAGTTCTGAGGGGTTTGTTTTGCCCAGGTAGGACTTTAAAGATGTCATTACATTTGATCTGTGTTTCCTGTGTCTCTGGTTTCCAGGATGTTGTCTCAATCTGCCTCACCTCATGCTCATTGTTGACCTCTCCACTCCCTCCTTCTGTGATGTAGAGCTCTGTGTAGATCTTCTTGAGTAGGGATGGATTTCCTTGCTTAGCAATACCTTCAAATACACACTGGCTCCTGTTCTTCAAACTGGATTTAAGCTTTTTCTGATATGCGTCAATCTGATGAACTAAATACAATAAGGAAGATAACAATCAAATTGTTTCTTTGTCTGTATTTAATGGATAACTATGTCCTACTCATATACACATACTAACATTTAAGTAGCTTGTCAAAGAGGCTTTGCTCCTTCATAGACTTCAATATGTGCAATGTGATTTTGACTGCTGCTTCTTTGGCTTCAAGACCATCTTCTTCTCCTTCTGGTTGACTCTCTGTACACTCAGTGAGATCAGAGTCCAAAACGCTGTTGATTTTTCTGAGCTCCTTCTTTACAAAAGTGATCACATTGCGTTGAAGTTGCTAAGGCAAAACGCACAAAAATATATTCAGACAATATTTTATACAATAATATACTGTTCTTTTGAATGTGAATGATGTAAATAATGAAAAAAGGCTAACCCTCAAAATAGCAGCCATTTGTGTCTTTCGGGGTGACTGAGTGTGCAATTCCACTGGCTGCTCTCTGCGAACAAAACAATGTATTCAACTTTTTGATTCAGAAAAATTATGATTGAATATTTATGACAAAAGAATACAAACAAGACCAGACATACAATACAGAATCAGCCATATGGAAATTAGTTGGTGGATCCATTGACCAGTTACTCTGAACGGACACACGGGTGTTGGCGGTCGAACCAATCCAGTCTGCTGGGAGACTTTGGCAGAACAAAACACAGTGATTTAATGGCTGAAAAACCTTTTTCATAAGTAAAGAGAAGAACGTCATCATACGTACATGGTGTGAAGGGAGCTCAAATGGTGGAGCATAGTGCAAACAACACTATGACTGAAAGTCGTTCTATTTAAAAGCATCTTGCAAATTCTTATTTTTCTGTCATTGAGTAATTATTACATGTTCTCTTGATCCGTGTTTCTTGGTTTTGATACATAGACTTGTGTATTTTCTGTTCCCCTTGTTCCAGTGTTTAACTTACTGTGTTTAATTCCTGTTTGCCTTTATTTCCGTAGCTGCCTTTTTTTGTTTCCATAGGGCGAATTCCAAACTGCTTTTTTGCACCCTTGAAGGGCATTTCAGGAAGGGGACGTCATTTGTAGTGCCGTTCCTAATGTAAGTGAACAACTGAATCCCTTCACAAAGGGCCCTTACACAAGTTTGTGAGCGAAAGAAATGTGCTATGGTCACTACAAGGAAGTAATTTAATCGTTTATGGTCATGTGACCCAGGGTGTCAAGTCCTGGCGGTTCATTTTAAATCTAGATATGGCGGGAGAGTTGGAGTTAATGTATAAACACAATAATTCACAGAATAAGTTGTTTTGTTGTGATACTGGCTATAATAACCCACTTCGTCATGCATTTCATATTAAGTTTAAAAAAAGTTTCATTGGTAAAAAACATTGTTTAATGCTTAGTGTGTTTAATGCTTAACTTATAATTTAAGAGCTGATCGGTAACACACACATGTAAAGCATATTTTAAAAGCTCCATTATAAATGTACATTTATTTGTATCATATTAAAAGCAATACTAAGATCTTCCTGTTATCACTGCCTAGCTTTGTAGTGGTAACATTCGAGGTGAAACTAATGAGGAAATGATGTGGTCTTTTATGAATTGCTCCCTTTGCCATGTGCGTTCCAAACGTCTTAATTTTGGCTACGTTCACACTGTCAGTCCAAATCCAATTATTTATGATTGTGATTTATTTGATTGGAATCTTATCTAAAATTATTGACTGTCCACACTGTATCGCAACCATTCAGATCCAATGTGTGTGTCCCATGCTGATGTGAGCGGCTTTATTCTGTTCTGTCATCTCCATTATATTGTCATTTTCTGCTCATCCGGCACTTTGCAACAACACAACCTTGTTTCTGCAGCGACTTTCAGCATACTTCCTATAACATTTACGTTTTACATGTGTGAGAAAGTCATATAAACCACGCAAAATCCAATCAGAGGGATCAGACTGAAACGCATTTCATGTGATTTTTAGCTGTTCACACTTGATAAATCTGATCGGATTTCCGATTTCCGATTGGAATTTGCCCATAGTTACCCTCATTAGTTTCCATAGTGATTAATTGTTCACACCTGTTCCTTGTTAGCCCCTTCCGTGTATGTATACCCATGTGTTTCAGTAGTTGTCTTTGCAACTTGTCTTGTTCCTTTAAAAATGTTCTTATTACTGGTTTGGATTATCTTTCATTTCTTTTGTTTGTGTTTTTGAATAAACTTTGCCGCACTTGGATCCACGCCTCTCCTTTTTCCTGTGCACAGTAACAGTAATATTTACATTATGTAAATATTACTCAGTGACAAAAATAAGAAAAATTTGAATTTGCAACAATAATGTAGGTTTAAAATCGAGTTACTATTAGAAAATATTACACTTCATCTGAACTGGATCTTCAAAATTTTCACCTACAACTAAAAATGAGCATCGACAATGGTGCTTTTGAATAACCATCTATATTTTCTGCTCTAAGTACAGACATTCAGCAAACTAAACTAGGAAAGAAATATTTTGAATGTTGGCTCATGATGAGAAAGTTGTCAGTCAAATCAGCAAGGCATGGCGCCGCTATAGTCTCACTGAGTAAATGTGTTTTACCTTGGATCTTCCTGCTGGAATTTAATTGGAGGATCCATTGACGCACCACTCTTCATAGAAACACAGCTAAGCACTGGAGATGCAACTCTCTTCTGCTGATGAACCTCAACACTAGAAAACACAAGTCAATACCAGGAACTGAATAAGGCTCATTTTAATAACTGTTCTAATCAAAATACTTTAGTATAAAGCAATCAAATTGACAAATTATATTAAAGACATGCTGAGAAGATGGAAAACATTATTCTTTTTCTTTCTAGTTGAAAATGCAGTAATAAGCAAGTACAAAAAAAAAAAAAAAAAAAAAAAACCCCTTACCTTTCGGATTCTTTGAACATGTGAGGTTCAGTAGGAGAGAAGCTGCCGTCAGCTTTGTCCTCATGGCTGGTTGTGACATTATCTTTGATTTCACTAGACTCACTCATGCTGCCGTTTTTCAGCCCACCTTACTCTGTCCTAAAGTCTACAGTGGCACAAGACACCCAAAGTGCTTTCTGTCAGTTGAGCATCAATTGCGCACTTCCTATATTTGCTTGCCTGAACCAGTATGTGTATGATTGCCACCAGTGTTCAAATTTTTAAATGTGTACGAGTTTTTGAAAAAAAATAAAAAAAATAAATTGGCTTCTATGTAGTGCATAAAGTACATAATAATAATACTACAATAATAAAATTACATTAGAACTTCCTAATCATGTCTAGTGCAGATGACTAGAATGACCAGGGGCCTGTACCATGAAGGTAGCTGAACAAACTCGGGGTTACAGGATAAGTTTTGAGTTGACAAAACCAAACCGATGCAATCAGGCTTTATTGGTACCATGATGCAGCTCATCAACTTTCTCTGTCAACTCAGGCTTTGATCCTCAAGCTATGATTACTCCACGCGCGCGTGCACATAAAAGAGTGACGTCGACACTGAACAACCAATCGCGGGTCGCGATTTTTCCGCGGATGAGCAAGAGATAATCATTCATAATTACGATGAATTTAAATATGTATTTCAAGCTCGAAACAATACGGTCTCTGCTGCCAAAGCAAGAGAAGACTGTTGGAGAAAGATTGCTGATTGTTAATGTGTAAGTTAAACAAATACGTTCTATATTTATGTAAAATGATGTATGTATGTGTAGCCTATACGTGTAATATAGCCTATAGCCTATTTTCATAATATATAAAAATGTGCATGTAGCCTACCGGTACTAAGAAAAATTAATATTCATTGATTTTTAGATGCAACCCCAACTCCAAATGTTCTTGGCAGCAGATAAAGACAAAATATAAAAAATATAATTCAAAGTGGTGAGTATTTACCACAACCTTTTATTATTTTTGTGAACATTTTATCACAAACACTTGTTTGCAGAAAACAGAAATAAAGAATTAAATTCAGAAAACCAGAATACACTGTGGCAGAGTAGTTGGCTCTGAGTAGGCAATAAGGGACGGCCGATTATGGATGGGATTACAGGTGCTGTACAATCTGACCCTGGTGCTGGCTCCTCTAAGCAAGTAACACTGGGTACGTGTGCAATACATTACTTCTTTTTTAAGTTTTAAATATGGCTGACTGTATGTTCTGCAGTAGAGGGAAATACAGTGTCGCTGTTGAAGCCAGCACACATACACACAGTCTCCAACACCGAGGTCAGTATGCAGCAGACAGAACACCAAACATAACCTGCTTTACAACAGTTATGCTTTACATTGGCCTATTTTTATTTATTAGGGTGGAGGAAATGATGAAGACACTCTGTCTGTGTGTTCTCAGACAGTTGCTGATGTGAATGCACTGGGCTTTTTATTATGGAAAACATTTGAATGTGTGGCATAAAGGGACTGGCCCTTACACATCTCTTTTATTGTAGGATTTTTCACAACCTGCCCCAGAAACTGAGGCCTCTACCTCAATGGGCTTCAGAAGAAATGTGTAAGGATTTAAAACCCTTGACATAAATTACAGTCAGTCCTGTGTTTGTAGGAAGTCAAGGAACTTTTTGTGATTTTGATGAGCCTCCAGAAAACTTGTAATGATCATGTTTGTGGTGGAATTATGTTTCAGGTGGAAACAGACTCATCCAGGGCCCTGTACAAAAGGAGACTCGAACTAGACTGCACACTAAAGGAGCTGACTGTGAGCTGAGGAGGCTCCAAACAAAATCAAACAGCTGGATAAAACTGATCTCAGTATGTATATATATATTAGTATAACTTATTTAACCAAGTAACACTTTAGTATGAATATTTATTAATGCAACTTTCTCTTGCTCTCTTTCTCCCTCCCATCCCACAAAACCAATAAAACTTTTATTAAGTGTAATATTGTATGGTGATTGCATCTACATCTGCACCAGCTGGGTGGTCAAGTGTGATCGGGTCAGTGTCATCGGGGAGAAGCTGGTTTTGTGGTGTTTCTCGCTCCTTTCTACTGGTGGCTATATTGTGCAGAATGGCACATGCAGCCACTATCTGTGATGCCCGCTCTGGTGACTCTTAAGCGCCGAACACAGTTGAAACTTGCCTTTAGGAGGCCAAAGGTCATCTCTATCTTCACTCTGGTTTTACTGACGGCAACATTGAAGCGGTGCTGTGGCCCTGTCTGAGGGTCATGAATCATGATAGGGGGTTATTGTGTAGGTTTTTCTAGCTCAGTTCAAATTAACAGTGTTTTGTACTGAACCAAATTTAACTTGCTTTCCTCAAAGTGCTGACACAACACAGACTCACGGAAAATTCGTGAGACAAGCACTGGAGCCAGGCCATTTGGCATCCAAACTTGATCATATATGTTCATGACCACAAGTCATCTGCAGACGAAATGTTTAGTAAATCATTGTTATATCTGTTAATGTTACTATTAATTTAAAGATTCATCTCACAGAAAATAATCATCTCACATATTCACATCATCTCTGAACATTATGGCTGTGATAGGACTTCCTATTAACATAATCTGCCTCATGTTCCCCTAGCAGTGGAGATTGGAGCAATAGACTGCATACATGCAATGACTTGGGAATCCTATCAAAAGATTAACAGAAGAAGAATAAAAAAAAAAATTCAAAATAATTCTTAACATGTATTATATTGTATACACTTGTGAAATTTGCTAAAAATATATATATATATATCAATATATCTTACTGGCAATTTTATAAAAGCCCTCTTTTATGGACATGCATGTCAATAAATGTCCGGGGAGCACTATTAATGAAACTTTTCATGTACTCCTGCAGAGCGAGGACCACCTTACGAATGGTTTGACAAACCGTGTTTTCCCATAGCTTCTGTGCGTCACCCACCGTGCAAGAATGTACCACTTGCAAAAAAAAAAAAAAAAAAAAAAACGCAACGCAATATTTGCGGAACAGTAAGTGCATGAATTCGACGTGTTAAATTCTTTATGCGGCTCAAGAGGTTCTCAAAGATAAGACATTCCTTCCGCGGAAAATCTGTATCTTTCATACAAGTAACTTTTAGGAAAGGCAAGGGGATTTTGTCTGGCTAAAAATTCTTTCTCTACGAAGTGCTCGTCAAACAATTTGCGCTGAGATGTCCACCGGATTTGGAAGAAAAGGTGAAGTCATTGCAACAGACACTTGGAATAAGTTACGTCACCTATATGTTTCTTTGCTCTCAGCTGATTGGTCAAACTTCAGTCTGAGATCTCGAATCCAGAACATAACCTGCCCCGGAGCAGGTTAGCCGTGCAGCGTAAGATACCATGGCAACGAACACAGATTAAAGCCGAGCTACTTTCATAGTACCTAAAACCCAGGGTTGGCGGAAACTAAACTGAAACATAGCTGGCTAGCCACCTAATCCGGCTTCATGGTACAGGCCCCAGACGTGTTTAATTCTCATTCTGGAATAAATGTTTTATTTATTTATTTGTTTTTCCAAATTATGAGACATAGAGAGGGTGATAGAGATTTTTTCTCTCTCCTTTTTCCTTCTTCCATTCAATTTGAACACTGAAGGAAACTGAATTTCACATGGCATTTTTAAAGAAGTAAATAAACCTGAATTTGATCTTCACGGTGATGGTCATCTTGGTTCGTATTCACTTGGCCATTCGACAGCTTCTGAAACGCCTTTTACAGAATTCCACATGACCGATTTGAATGGCCTTTACACCATCTTTAACACAAACACACAATTTCACAGAGTTCCCACAACTTTTCGACGAATGAATAACATGCCCTGTCATATTTTTACTCTTTTTAAGACGGGAAAAGCTTAATGCAAAACTATTATCTTCGCCATCGGGGAATCTGTTATATTATTTTACAGGTTCGGAGGGGAATTACAACTAAGTTATCTGCACAAGTGTAATTACCTTGTTTGTGTTTGTGCGTCGGATTAGCTGCGGATATACAGGCCTATACCTGTGAAAAAACGCTTTGACTGAAGTTTCGGTTTCTGTTCTCATTCTGAATGACATTATATGATTAATGGGCGGAGCCAGGCACAGTAACGTCAAATATATCAGGTCATTCATCAGAAGTTATGTTGTGAACTTGTCTTGGCCTATATACATGATATATATTGTATTGCAGGTAATTTTCAACTTACCAAGGCGGATAATATATTTTTAATTAATGAATTTACCATTGTTAAAAACAAAAACAAAAGAATCTCCCGGGTTGGACACAGTGTTTTGTCCTCCAGGGGGCGCCTAAGGGCTCGTGAATTCAATTCCTCTCGTGAGCTGCGTGTGGAAATCTTTACAAAACGACTTTATAAAAAGTGCTTTGTACAATAATCACAACCACTGCCATATTTCTTCCTAAATGTCAAACAACATGGCAAAAACCAGACCAAACCACAAATATTTCAGCCAAAGAATGCAGCTGAGACGTGGCTTGTGTCTGAACAGAATGGGTCTTTATTCAGGAAATCAAAGAAAAAGATTGTAATCAACACCCCATTTAAATACAAAACAAATCAAAAAATAAGGAACAACATGATATTCAGTTTGCATATCAAAGAGCCATTCAGTAATAATTACAGTCTGAACACTTCATAAACCACTTGTGTGAATCTATACACAAACTTGATTTAGAAACTAGAACATTAACATTATTACAAAGATTTTAGCTTTAAAAATAATCCAAATTGAAATAATATCTTAGCAGTTAGCATCATAAAATTATATATTCATATCTTTCCACATAAAAATACAAAATAATATTAATGACATATAATATGAAAAATTATCCCAAATATTTCGCTACTATTAGAGTAAAATAAAAAAACAAGAAACAAAAACAAACCAACAAACAAAAAAGAAATAGAAATATGCATGAAAAAGTTTCTCCTTTTGTTAGCAAAACACTATCCAAAATAACTACAATCATTTACATCAGTACAAAGATATCTGGATTTAAAAATAGTTGCAATGAAAAAAAGGGGTTTCATCTTTTCTGACAGTAAAAAATGACACTGTGAATCAGAAATTTGCAAAATATGCAATGAAAAAAATAAATCTGCATTTAAAAAGGTATACACTGCAATTCTCACTTTTTTTATACAAACATTAGAAACAGTATTGCACGTCACAACACAGATTCGAGGTTAGTAAGCCTTTCAAAATGTGTTATATTCAAGTTTCTGAGTATCAGTGAGGGGAGGGCTGATACCCCTCCATCTAACCAGGGAGAGTCTCAAGTGTTTTCCATGAACATAGTAGAACCCTCAATGCTTCCTTCCTTCAAATAAACTACACCACCAACTTAAATAGTAATCAAATCCATGTGTGCTAAGCAATAATACATAAATAGATTCATACACACACACGCACACACACACACAACTGCACGGATGAGGATGATGATTCAAGAAACAGCCTTTTGCGTGTGAACCTAACCATAAATACGTGGGCAAATCAAGTGACAGTCAGAGGTCTACAGAAATAGAAAAATACAATTTAAATCAAATAGTTATCTGTCTACAAAAATAGTCAAATAAATATGATTTTTTCAAAACGACAACAACGAAAACCCACACATTCACGTACGAAGCAACAGTGTTGAACACGGAAAAAGGACTGCGGGTTTAAGTTCCCAGAAACACCTTCGCTACTCACTCAGAGCGGATGACCATAATCTGGGTCCAGCGTTTTACACAAATACATCAAATAAGTTACTATGCAAAAATAAAGATATTTAAATTATCCAATAGACTTAAAATAGGTCGCAATTCTTCTAGAATGAAATAGTACACACATATACAAAAACAAAAAAAAGTGACGTGATTCAAAATAAAATAAAGACTGTTTTGCGTTCGACTCCAAACATCAGGGAAAGAGGGATTGGTTCTCTCAGAGGAGAAAGGAGAGGAGAGAAATCGAAAAAGGTAGTGCATCACGTGTCCTCCAGAGTCTGGGACACGCCAACAAATAAATATACACATATATACGCAATAAATAAAACACACTGTTGACACTTGAAAGGTTAAATCACATACACGACAGTACGACGAGGGCACTGAATTCTTCACCAAACCCGCCAACACAAGGATATATAGAGTGCAAAAAAGAACGACAGAAAGAACAGTACAGAAAGAACAGTACAGTACCAAACGGACGGCCGGTCCACTGCTTCTGTAGAGATTGTCCACAAGACTGACCCGATCGAACGCAGAGAATCACCTGATCGCTACACAAATACAATCGCCGTAACGTCTCTCTCCTCTCTTTTCTCCATGTCTGTTCTTCTAACCGATAGCTTTTGTATGGAAGCTTTTTCCGCCACGTAATAAACTATTTAAAAGATAATTGTGATGACTTATCTCACAATTCTGACTTAATTTTTTGCAATTGCAACTAGGCTATATCTTGCAATTCCGACTTTATATCTTGCAATTCCGACTTTATTTCTTGCAATTCTAGGAATTTTTTTCTTTTTTTTTTAATAATTCATAATTAGTTTATCCGGTGGCAACGGTGCCCTGGGAGGGTCGATTCTCAAGGAAGTTGAAGAAAAACTGCATTTAAACAAAACAGACCAGAACGAGCGCTAGCTACAGCGACAATGGGGGTCTACATAGACGAGAGATCGTGCCAAGAGTTAGAAAGTACCCTCATTTGTACAATTCTAGCTTGAAAGAATACAAAGATATTTACATGGGTTGTAACTCTAGCATGATAGATTGCGCAAAACTGCATGAGAAAGAGAGCGCACATGCAGGGCTCGTTGACAGAACTGTCACCGTCCCAATCGGACCAGTGCTGTGTCGTTAGCCTTGCTAATTTAAACATTCAAGCGCAAGAAGACATGAAAGATAACTCGCGCACACTGTGTGAGAAGTTTTGTCTGCACATCCGAAGCACGCTCTCAGAAAGCCACGTGAATACTGAATTAAGCTCTCTTTCACATCTTCTTGCGCTTGAACGGACAATTTCACCGAAAAAAAATCAAAATGTCCGTCTTGGGAGTATCCTAGTAAATTTCGACTTTATATCTCGCAATTGCGAGTTTATGTCGCGCAATTCAGAAAAAAAAAAAGTCAGAATTGCACAATGTAAAAAAAAGGTCAGATTTGTGAGATAACAAGTCGCAATTACCTATTTTATTCTGTAGCGGAAACAAGCTTCCATACTTTTTGTCCAGAGAATAAACTAGGAAACGCGGAGATAGGCTCCGCCCACACACAGACAACGAACGACCACAGGTACAATTCCTTCGCCAGTTCCTACCAACTACATCAGAGCTACCACAGAAAAAAGCTCTTGTCCTGCGCTCCAGCGACTACTGCAATACGAGGGGTGGAATTCAGGGGTGTTCAGGAAGGGCAAAGGTTAAATGTCGATCCTCTAGATCGTAGAGTTTAAATCGAACTGAAACCTCAATTCATAACTAGACTCACACTGCACGAAGACAAGACACGAAAACCACAGGACAGCACACCGTCTCTTGACTAATTATCGAGTTACAAAATGGCAGAACTCACTACTCTAAAAACTAACGTCAGTTCTCTCGTAATAAGTTCGTAAAGGAATCATCACAACAACGCATGCAAAGGTTTACGAAGAATTTTACACTGTTTTTTTTTTCCTTTCGTTATTAGTATTGATTATCTAAGAGTCTGACCTTTTTTTTTCCGCCTCATGCTACATAAATTCCTCTGTTTATCGTTAATATGCATCTTTTTTTTTCTTTCTTATATGTGCTGGTAACCTTTACACTGCATGCAAATGATGTACAGCCACAAACATGCACGAAAGATTTCACATTCTGTGTTTTCATGGCGCCGATCGGCCATGTCGTGCGAGAGGGAACGGACTGCATTTCTGTGTGCGACATCGCCAGTGACGTCACAATGGCATTTCATAGAACACCGACACTATCTATTCGTTACATCCTATATAGCAGCAAAGCTTCTTCTATAGCTTGTGATTAAATTGCAAGAGTAGAGCAACAACAAGCCAGATTAATATTCTGAGGTATTGTCTTTTCTTTTTTCTTTTTTTGCCAGTGGAAAATGGAAAGTCTCAGTAATTCATTATTGAATCATTCCTATTCCTGCTAAGAGCACATTGGAGTGAAAACAATGGGGAGGGGGGAAATATTACTCCTTTTTTTGTATTCGGCGGCAAACGTCTCGTTTTCAGGCCGCGCGTTTTGCTACCTTTGGTTCGAGATCCAGGGCAGGCATTAGAGATTACGTCATCAAGAGACAATTGCGCACTTTGCCCACTAGGGGGGGATTTAGCAGCAGACTGACACGCGACGGACAGAACGAATGAACAGAACGGACAGGCTGCCCCCCCAAGCGAAAAACATTCTCGTTTCTACTTTTTTTTTTAAATCTCACATATAAAAATAATTTGAAAAAACTACAAAAAATCAATCTCTTTTTTTTTTTCTTAATCTCCTTTTTAAAAAACACGAAGGTACCACAAAAAAACTCTGTTCCGAGCCTGAGATGTGCAGGGAGGGAGGGAGGAGAAAGAAGTGGTTTGGTGAAATAAACTGAGGCTTGTAGTGTTTCTGGCTGCTACAAAAGATAAAGATATATTTATATATTTATAGACATATATATATATTCTCTATATACTGTATACGGTTAATTACTCTACTGACAGCTTGGGTTCGGGGGTCAAATAAGCATCTTTTTTTTTTTTCTCCCCGTAGCAGACGCGATGTTTCCGCTTCGTCTTGCATGCTGCCGTTCCCGGCTCTCCAGGAACTCCCATCTTTAGTTCCAGCGGAAGTGGATCTGGCGGGGACGGTCGGCCCCCTCTTTGACCAGCGGCTTGTGAAACTCGCGTCCGGCGCGGGAGTGTATGTTCGCCCAGCAGAACTCGCAGTAATACTGAAGGCAGGTGACGTTGGCGCAAAAGAACGGGGCGAACTTCCCTCCGCAACGCGCTCCCTGGCACTCGTCACACAGCTGGTCGTCCAGCACGTACGGCTTCACCTCCACCTGTGTGAAAAACACGGTTGATTTCTCCTCTGATGAAGTGCAACAGCTGATGTAGTCATCAATAAACAGTGCTGTGATATAGTTAGTCTGGACTGTGAAATAATGATACGTTTATAGCCTTGAATTTCTCAAGATCAGTATATCATTCAAATGTTGTAATACTTTGAGGAAATAGGGAATTATGATTTCTAAAAATATGATTACATGTAGTTAATGCTGTATACCACAAGGCAATCCCTTGTGAAAATGAAGTGCTCTTAATTGTATCGATTGTGCATTTGTAGTGTGCTTCAAATCTTAAAAGTTGCAGAATAATGATATTGAATACACTTACATTACTATGTCTCCCTGTGGTGAAACTCCAGCTTTTAATGTAGTTTATATGTCTATGTGGGGTTTTTAATGTGCTTTAAGACAAACCATGTGCAAATTCATAAGTCGACACCATTGCTGAGTATTTCCTCCTTAAAACTGCAGTGAACCAAAGACAGTCTCAAAAACACACTTTGAAATCGCTGGTGTTTCTGACGTCACAAACTACCTAACCAATCAGATCAACGTGTGATCGTCAACCAGTGGATCTCTGAGCTGAGTGAGTGAGTGGAGGCGGGGCTCATTTGCATATTCATAAAACCACGCATACTAAATGAGGCAAGGGTGTCGAGTTACATTCAAGATATTTTAAGGCATGATGAATTCTTTTTTAAATGTCATTTTGGTGATCAAAGATGAGTTTTAAGGGATACAATTATTAACTACAGGGGGACTTTAAAACACTAAAGTAAACTTTTGTGCACATTATAATGTCAAATTAAGTACATGCTAAATAGTGCTTTAAAGAAGTACATTTACTTTGCTGTGCTGACTAACATACTAAAGCATAATGTAAAGTACTTGATTATAATTTTACCTGTAGTGTGTTATTTGATATTACATTTAAATTTAATTTATTTGAAAAATTTACTTAATTCATTCCAAATGTGTAACTACAAAAACATGACATACAAGTTTCAATAGAAATTACATTAAAGTATATTTTAGTTAACCATAAATACTGGTCAGTGCATTCAGCAGTTCACTTTAACCATATTTCAAACATAAATTACATATAAAGGACTGAAGTCCTGATTATGGGTCAAAATAAGCTCTAAACTGTACTTAATATGAAATTAAATTATAATGCATTTTCATTTATTGTGTCAGAAAACATTACATTCAGTTCACACTTAAGTATATTATTTCTGTAAAAAGTACTGTTTTAAAAATAAGCTGAAGTGCACTTCTTTTTCACATAAGATGCACTCATTTTGACCATGTATAAGAACTGGAAGAAATACCAATTGCACTGTGGTTTGTTGTTCTTTGTTATAATGCACCTTTTGCCAAATCTAGCACTTGGGTATTCTATGTATACAGAACATGAAAGCACAGAATGAATACTATACACTACTGAAATAGCAAGTGTAAGTGTGCTATTCTGGATGTAGCTAGTCTCAAAGAATGGCGTAAGTGGCCTCTGGTTACCCGTTTGTCGATGTCTCCGTGCTGCAGCTGGACGAATCGGGCGCTGATGGCAGCGATGTAGCTCTGCTGATTGGAGAAGGCCACACGCCCCGCCCCCTTTGGGTACTTCAGCTCGGGATCCGTGTCGATGCCCGCGTAACACACGCCACCATACAAGCGGTCCATGATCATGGCCAGCTCCACTGCAGAGCACACACACACACACACACACACACACACACACACACAAAGAAAACTCATAAAAACAATATATAGATGGAGAACATGATTTGAATTTGTCACATTGTTTGAAATAAATTGTGATTATTGGCACAGGTTAGGTGTACCAGCTCTCAGTGGACGTGGCACTCCTCCCACAAAGATGGTTTTGCGAGGGTCCAGCGGCTGAGATCCGTCCATCACAAAATCACTGTCACTCAGGTTCCACGGACGAATCTGGACCTGAAACAAACACCACACACAGATTGTGCATGTCAAACACAGAGACACCGCGAAAAAGAAGTTTGCACTTGTAGTGTACTTTAAAAGTGTATACTTGAGGCAGATTATGTAATATTAATTCAAATAAGTGCACTTAAATAGAGTACACTTTCACGACTGTTTCTTAACACACTTCGCAATAATGTCAAATTAAAATTGTTACTTTAAAATGCATTTTAAAATCATTATGTTTTAATAATCTTTTGTCATGCTTTAAAGAAGTACACAATTACGCAATTATAATATTAACAAGTGTGTTATTTAGTATTACATTTAACATTTAGATATTTGATATTTTAAGTGAACTAAATGGCTAATTTATTATTAAAAATGTGTAATATATTTAAATGCATAACACAATAGAAATAACATTAAAGTATATCTTAGTTCACCATAAATGCTTTTCAGTACATTTAGCAGTACACTTTAACCATACTTCAATAGAAGTAAATACGAAATTACATTTAAAGATGTTCTAAAGTCCTACTTAAGTGGATCAAAAAACACTCAGCTGCATGAATTTAATAGACATTACATTCAGTTTGCACTTAAATATATTATTTCTGTAACAAGTATGCTGAAGTGTACTTCTATTTCACAGTCAGAGCATATTCAAGATCAGAGCTGTTCCAAAGCAACACAAAACACTTCTTTAAAACCCAATGGCATGTGTTCATTCTCTGTTCAGAAGAACTGAAGTTCTCTTTACACAAACTGATGTTTTGTTGTGTCACATTCAGTGTAAATAGATCTTAAGGGTGTTTTCACACTTGAGTCCTCTTAAACAAGAACCGAACTCACACTCCTTTAAGTGGACCAAGAGGTGAACCAAGTGAAAAAGGACCCATACACAAAAGAAATATATTTGAAATATATTTTCAGAGTATATTTTGGAATATATGCAAATATTTGAAATTGGCCCAACATATATTTCACACTTAACATCATATATTTTTGTTATATTTCAGAATATATTTCAATGTATTTGGAATATATGCCACATATATTTTTGACACTTTATATATATATATACACATCAGGGTTTCTCCTGGCCCCCCAGAAGAAAATTTTGTACATTTTAAAGATAAATTCATTAATCTGGTGCACTTTGAGTCTCCCAAATCCACTGTTAAACATAAATAATCCACACGCAAAACCGCCCATATTCTTTGATTTAGATATCTGCATCTGATCATCACAAAAATTATTCAAATTCTCAGTGTTAAGCATGATAATATGGTAACATATCACACTGAAGTAGGCTGATTTAAAATGAACATTTATTTAAAATAAAAGTTCTTCTTTTGGCAAAATTACATTTCCTTTTTTTACATTTTTTTGTTTCTTTATAAAGGGGATTTTCCCCTAATTTTATTAAATGATTGCTCCATCTTTCATTTCAAATTCTTAAATTTGATCAATATATTCAATTAAAATAAGACACTAGGCTGTTACCAATCAAATTAAATAATTTACATAGAAAAATTATAACTGTATTAAATGAGATTATTTTAAATATTTTTGAATATACAAATAAGGAATGTTGAAAAGATGATACTTTGAAACTAAACCGCCAGTAGGAGGCGCAGGCGACCGTCTTAATGAGCAAGTCATTGAGTCATTCATTCAAACGATTCGTTCAAAAGGCTGATTTATTCAGAATGAGGCAGTTTATAAATGGGTACTTGAATCTTAGACTCAGTAGATTCGTTCAAAACGCTGAATCATTCAGTAATGAAACACGGCTGAGTGTTGCTGTGAGATGCGCGATGGTTCTGCTGTGATCTTTGTTTGGAACTATTTTCGCTGCTGAAACAGAACAAAAACAGTCATTGCGTCTCAAATGTAAGTGACTTAATTGTAACTGTTTGTTTATTGAACTGTTATGAAATCAGTCTCGGTTTCAATCTTGATGGCATTCAGGAAAACATCACTGATCGTGTGTAGCCTAGGCTATATATTGTTTCTTAACTATAATATGTTATAAATAACAGCACGAGCCTCAACAGCGCAACTTTGTTACCGTCAGAACATTAGGTAGGCCTATATTATTATCAACTATAGGCTATCAATCGCCACTTACATTAAATGAAATAAAACAGAATCATCCTCACGTTTTTCGGTGATTCCCTAGTTTTATTTTTAAATAAAAAATTGTTTTAATCAGGGCATATGTTCGGTTGGGCAAGTAGTAGGCCTACAATTCTCTCTCACTTTTCCCTTCAAAAAAAGAAAAAAACACACGTGTCCCAGACAAGCGTTATTGTCGAGCCCTGATATGTTTTCCTTGATTGGTTTTCCCTGAAGAGAATTACGTTGTTGAAAACGAAAGTAAAAGAGTCACGCACGTTCGTTGCGTTTACCGTGATGAGAGTTCCGTGTCTTTATTAAACTCAACACATTATAATGATTCATCTGTCATCCACCCTCGGTTAATTGGAATGGAATGTTTTTATTACTTGGCTCGCCCGACCCGCGGATTATCCGCGCAGCGCTATCGGCAAACTATATGGTTTGAGAATGGACACAAGCGGCTAACAGCAACAGAACCGTCACGGTTGGAAAAGTGTATCTGACCATGTGACTGTCTGTCCGAGTTTTGTCGAGAGCCGGAGGCGGCACGAAATTTGACGGAGGCGGCCGCCTCATAATTCTCTATGCAGGAAAAACCCTGTACATATTATATTTCTTTTGTGTATGGGGACCCAGTTCTCTTTACGTTCACACTGTCCCTGAAAGAGGACACTGATCCTTTTTTGGTCCACTTAAGTAGGAATGTGGTCTCAGACCTCTTTGTGTTCATACTGTTGCTCAGTTCGGTTCGCTTTTAAGAGGTCTGAGATTGTTCACATACAAATCCGCCATGGCGTGAGCGCAACTGGCTTTTAAAGGGAATGGGAGATGAGACTCTGATTGGTTTATTGCACATTACGCCCAAAACACACCCATTAATCATTAAGAGAATAGGGACAACCCTTTTAGACCGTGCACCGGGAGCGCTGACCATTTTCCCCATCGTCAAACTAGCAAAAGTGGATTCGGACACGTCATAAGTGCACTTGCACCTTGCACTTTAGACCATGAGCTTAGATCCTTAACATAGGGCCCAGTATGTGGACTCACAGGCTTGTCTTTGATGGTGGGGCTGGACACACACAGGTAGAGTTTGCCGTCCTCCTCCAGACAGGCTTCGATCAGGGCCTGCACTGAGCTCTCCTCTTGAAACAGGAGGAAGGCGTAACCTAGACAAAAAGCCCATCACACAGTCCGTCCGTCAATCAAAGGATGGCGAATTTGATGAAGATAAAGTATAGCAGGGTTTTGATGTCTCAGAGTTTACAGTTATTTTACAAAACAGCAATAATCACAGTGCAGTATGTACATGCATTAATGCAGTGATTTTTATAGACATACCTTTAGGAGGGAAGTAAGACTTGCTCTCTGCTTTGTGCGGCCAATCAACAACCAGGTGACCAAAGCGCCGAAAACTGCTTGTGATTTCATCTGTGTGAAAGATGAGAAACTGAGAATCAGAGAGAGCTGCGGGAACGGTTGCAGAAACTTTTGCATACAGGAAACATAATGATTTTAATCTGCACGAGTACAGGAGAATTAAAAGTCTTTTGCATTATGATTCGGTGTGGCCCTGATCAATATATCTGCAAGGTGAGGAGGGATCAGTATTTGAATCAGGTCAAATTCTCTTCAGACTGACAGTAAATCAACATCTCTCATCAGTGGCAGCCATTTTGTTTGCTGATCTGCTTTGGGTTTTATGTGTCTCAGTGCTGTTATCGAGTAATCTGCCACCAGAGAGATGTCAGAAAGATTTCAGTGGCGTCAGGGCAAGACTGAAACAGGTTTGCAAAGTCTTTTGTACGTCTGAAAGACTGTGGATCAGAGCTCGATAGTAAAGAAGACGAAACCAGAGAGTGTAAGAACAGCTGACGAGGAGTGAAGAGGTTCCTGCTTTCTAAAACATTAATTAAGAGTTAATATTATATTATATTATATTATATTATATTATATTATATTATATTATATTATATTATATTATATTATATTATATTAATCAATTTTAGAATTAGTTATTATATTAAATTGTTTTAATTAATCCAATTAATTGGACTGCCAGGCAGAGAGGAGGTGTACAAACAAAAACTGCTTTCAAAAACATCTAGACAAAGTGAAATACAATATTACAAAAAAAAATTAAATACATTTTTAAGAATCCATTATTGTAAATTCTATAATAATAATGAATATATAATATAAGGGAAATGTAATATTATAAAACAATATTTTTTTTTAATCCATTATAACACATTCTATTGATTCTGTAATAGAATAGAATATAATTTTATAATTATTATAATATTATATTAAATAGAGAGGAGGTATTCAAACAAAAGCTGCCTTCAAAAACATCTAGACGGAGTGAAATATCATATAATCATATTATTATTATTATTATTATTATATAATAAAATAACATAACATTTTCAGAATCCATTATTATAAATTATTTAATATAAATATAATATAATATCATTTTAGAATTAATTATTGTATTTTTTTTTATTAATTGGACTGCCATACAAATTGGTGTACAAATATAAAATACTTTCAAAAACCTCTAGACTGAATTAAATAAAATAAATAAATACATTAATTAACTAATTAAAATGTTTCAAATATAATACTGTTGATTTTAAACATCACATACAATTACATGCGTGTACGTTACAAATATCTCCCATGAATGCAAGCGTGAGAGTTTGCCGAACCTTCATCGATGTCAGGGGGCAGGCCGCCCACAAACACTTTGCGGGAGAACCTCTCGATGCGCTCCCCGTTCTGATGGGGGTAACAGTGAGGAGACCCCAGGACCCCCGGGACACCCTGGTTGCCATGGCCGTCGTCCAGGAGACCGTCGTCAATGGGGAAGAGGGAGGAGCGTCCTGTTAAAGAGTGAATGACAGGTGAGACACCCATGCTATCAACATCCATCTTGGGTGATCTGATCAGCATTATGCATCTCAAACGGCACCTTCTGACACGGAATGTGTCAAAACAAAGTGTCAAATCAATATACATCATGTTAGTAAGTGGTTATTCATGTGCAATAGGACACAAACTCGTTTATCGTAGCACATTTGTCTCTGACTAACTCTAGATGTGGTTTGAGAGATCAGATCAATCTGAACCCGGTTCACACGCTGTTCAGTTGTGATCAGACCACCTGAGATCAATATAATGCTGGTATAATTCTTGTGTGTGTGTCAATAATGCCTGTTTGCATCATGAACTGCGCAGTTCTCAGTCATCATAAGCCTCAAAAACACACGTAAGACTTGTGATTATACCGATAAACTGATCAAGTTATTTCTAGTGGTCAATGAAGATAGAAATGTCACAGCGTACACACATATACACCGTACACAGACACATAAATTGTTGCCATGCTAACACAGATAGCGTAATGAACAGAGTTGATTTTACCTCGTCGTCTCCCATAGCTCCTGGCTGCATGTGGACAGAAACAACACATAACACTATGAAACAGCTGACTGAACGCTTAACTTCATGACTGTGTAAATACAGAGAAACGTTTATTGATGCAATGTTCAGTACAGCGGGTCATCATGGCTAGACCTATAGGGACGGGCGATGTGCTCAAAATCGAATATACAGTGATATTTATCATGATGGAAATAAGGCTGTTAAGACACCAAGCTTTTTGACACCAGTAAAATGTCACAAGACGAAACCAATTTTAATACCACAGTAAAAACTATACTAGCCTAATTAATGTTAGGGTGTGTTCACACTTGTAGTTCGGTTCGCTTGATCCTGACCAAAAAAAACAACAACAACATTTAGGCCCCGTTTACACGATGGGAAAGTGCAGATATTTCCCTGCGTTTTGGCCTGTCATTTACACAAAAACACCGTTTTTATCCCAGAAAACGATTATTTCTAAAAACTCCGGCCAAAGTGGAGATTTCTGAAAACGCCGGTTATGTGTTGCCGTGTCAACTGGGAGAAACGGGGTTTTAGGTTCTCAAACGTCACATTATGCACCAGAAAACGCTTATGTCATGTGAGCGCCCAATGTTTAGAGTTTGTTTGGCTACTGTTTGATCATGGATGCTGTTAAGGTGATACCAGAGAATGTCTAATATGGCGAGAAGTTTCACTCTCACTACACTTCCGCCTTCTGAACTGGTTGCAGTTCCACTCTGGCTCCACATGAGGGCGCTCACAGGACGAGTGCAGAATGAATGGAGGTCAATGGCGGTACCGGTATACCCCGTTATTCTCAGGATATAATTTTTTGTCTAGTAATTTGAATGTTGTATTCGAAAGGAGATACAAAGAAATTACACATTGCTGGGTGTTAGATTTTTTAGAGTCACTTATTTGCTTTAAAAAGTCTTTCAAAATGTCAATGAGAATGCTGACGTCATTAGCAGAATGCTAGCGTGTTATGGGCAACAACAACTCAACCTGTAAGAAATCGAAAGGACATAAGTACTCGTTCATTCAACTTTCGACCTAAACCCCATGTTTAACTTGCAAAATCTACAATCAGATCTGAGATTTCTCAACGGCAATCGGGTGAAAGAGACAAATTTAGCCGTCTAGCCCCATTGACTCCCATTCATTTTGCACTCATGGCGATCGCCCCCAGTGGAACTCTGGTGGAACTACAACCAAAATTCGGTACAATAGGACTTAATAGGGAGTGGGCAGGCTCTCCGTAGACGGGCTCTGGTGATACTCATTTTTACTTTTGTGCAAATGCTTTTGGCCTGTTTGCATTTGCTTCGCTGTCTGTCCACACAAACGAACCTCGCTCTGTTGTTTTGAAAGGAACAGGAAGTCGCTCGTGCTATTCGTTGTTGTCGATTTTGAGGATTCTGATTGGCTTGCATGGCTTTATCCTTCTCCCTACACTGCCACCCATAGGTTTGGCATAGTTATGATGTTGCTCGATGGCGTATTTATGCGGGTTGATGTGATGTAAACGACAACTTTTTTGAAAATGATGTTGTGTGCACAATGTTATTTTAATATTCGTTTCTCTAAATACCCGGCTCTGTGTAAATGTGGCCTTAGTTCTCGTCCGCTTAGCATTCACATTGGCATTTTAACACTGAACCTAAAGATACCAAACCTTAAAGGCACAGGGATACTGTGTGTTCACAACCTGATTGGTCGGCTTTTATGGCGTATATTTCGTCACGTAACTTACCGAACATCCAGACCAACGCTGTATTCTGGGATAAATGCGCTCGTTGTATGTGTGTAGCTTCATATGATGGTATTTTGACCAGCTGAGAACTCGTGAAGAGCTTATAAAAATGTATTTAATCCAACCAAACATGCCACGTGTGAACACACCTTCAGGTAAGAAATACTACAGAAGTTGAATCAAGTAATTGAAAGTAAAATAGTCTTCACTGTATTAAACTAAAAATGAAAGCTACAAAGTTAATTTTTTCTATTAGGCCACTGTCACTTTAAGACCTAATGACCCGATCCAATATACTGACACACATCAGCTGTTTACGATAAAGACACTGACTGTGTTTATGTGTATTCTTGCCAAGACAAGCATTTTTACAAATGTTTGTGTGTATTTGACCATTTAGGCACCAGCTGATTTTACTCCAAATTCGTACAATGTGATTTATAGAAAAACGTATGAATTGTATATAAAAAAAAAGTTAGCATCAACCTCAAGCCCTAAACCTAACCTTCCGAAAATGTAAGAATGAAGTCATACAACTTCATATGAATTTTCCGAAACATAAAATAGTTGTGAATTGTCACGAGACAGAACTGCGGCGTACTGTATTTCTCAACAATCACGACTGTTTAACCGGTTACACCGCCCACCCCTAGCTAGACCAGCATCAAAACTGGTAAATAAAGTAAAACTGGTAAGTAAACTGGTCTTTTCAGATGACTGAAGGTTCAATGTAAAGGTTGTGCTCAAGATTTTAACTGTGATAGTTTTTCTTAAGAGGAGTGTTTTTTTTTTCATACCAAGTGAAGATACAAGAATGAAGCCTCACTGCTGTCATTCCTCAAAGCACAATATTCCAGAAAACCTCTTCCCACTGTGTCACATGACAGACGGCACATGTTCCAGTGGATGGATCAACTGACTAACATTAGTGAATGCTCTTAGAAATCATGTGATCTATACTAGCACACGTCCTTCTCGCTCATGTGACCCAAACTAGCCGCAAAACCAGTTCAACCGCACATATAAGTCTGTCAGAGCTGTGGTGCAGAGGCCTGTGAACATGCTCAGGTCGGTCCCAGTCCCATTACCCCTCTTTTGCCCCAAATATTTTTGTCTACACTTCACTTTGATATAAAATAAGTGTTCAAGCCTTTCAAAGTACATTCCATTGACTGTGAGTGCAGATGGACACAGTCTATAGAGGACCTTTCTTTTTAAACTGTCAAACCACGTGCATATGCGCTGTTGAAAATCGTCAGACACGTCGACAGACGTGAAAATCTGGCTGCACACGGACTGTGCACTCTTAAAAATTAAAGTTACAAAAAGGTTTTTTTTGCAGTGATGCAATAGAAGAACCATTTTTGGTTCCCAAAATAACCTTTAGGTGAACAGTTCTTAGAGTGAAGAATAAGAATCTAAAGAACCTTTATCCACTAGAACCTTTTGTGCACTGGAAAGTTTCCTTGGATATTGAAAGGTTCTATATGGAACCATCGATGGAACCATACTTTTATCTATTTGTAACCTATGTGTATATCTAGTACATTATATAAATAATATAATAATTATCAAGGGAAGAAATGACAGAAGGCATTTTGAATAATGATCTCGAACCTCGTAGTCTGTTTTTGTGTATTTATGTTTACAAGGTGAAACCCAGTTGTGTCGTATAGTTCTACCATAATATATTGTTTAAGAGCGTACATGGACATTAGCTTAATATGTCACGCGAGCAGCGGAAAGTGGACAGGATACAAGTGTTAAGTGTTCTTTTCAGTGTGTTGCTGTGTGGGTTGCTGACTAACAAAAGTTATTTTGTTGACCTTACTTAGATTTTCAAGTTTTTGTCCAAAACCAAATTGAGTTATCTGAACAATTTTACATTGAACAATGTTGCGACTTTTGGAGTTTTAATAAATAGAAACTCCAAATATTATGCTATCTGAACCACATTATCTAAGTTTGGTAAAAATAAAAGTTGTGATAACAAATCAAGAAAATATATTTTTTTAACAGTGTAGTATTAAGAGGCAAATCATGTTCATGTCATGAAGTTAGCTTTGAATATCAAACATGGAGATGAAAAAACAAGGATTGTGGCTGCTAGCATTGCTAAATGCAAAACATTCTGTAGTTGCCTTGACAAAAAAAAAAAAAAAAAAAAAAAAATTAAGTTCAAAAGACTAACTGTTACTTAGATGAACAAAGGTATTTAAGTTGACTTTAATTGGAGCGAATTAGTAGAGCTAACTTTAAAAGTTGAGTGTAAAATGTTGCCTTATTTTTTTAAGTTGGCTCAACTTGTTTTTTGCTTTTTTTTAGTTACCATGACAGGAATTTTTAAGTTCAAAACACTACCTGTAACTCATATGAATAAAAAAGACTTTAATTGGAGCGAATTAGTTTAGTTAACTTAAAAAAGTTTTTTTTTTTTACAGTGTAGTGGTCGAATGATATATTGCCAAGGTCGATATATGAGTTGATATTTTGAATTATCGCCATTGGCCGTTGCGTATTTAGGCGACATTTTGATTTTTACAGAAAAACACTTATCCGTTATATTGTCATTTTCTGCTCGTCCGGCACTTTGCAACAACACGACTTTCGGCATGTTTCCTATAACAGAGTCTGATGTTTACGTTTTGCATAAATGTCAAAATGAACCACGGGAAACAGATTTCCAGAAATGCAATTTGAATAGGATTTCAAACCACATGAATGTAGTTCAAAAAGGATTTGCAAATCTTTTTTTATATATATATGTCGACGACTGGACCGATTCCAACTCCATTCCCAAATGGATAGATATGGCTCAGGTCAATCCATCAGTGTAAATCTGTGGGGGGTCCATTAGACTAATATCGTATGTGTAATGCTTCTGGTTAGGAGTTAGTTCAGATTACTAACCCTAAATATGTGCCATAGTAATAGTGATGCTTGTCTTGGTAAACACCACTGATTAAAGACACAAAGCAAACAAAACGAAGCCTTTTGGCTACAATCACAGTTATTTTTAGAGTATAATCTGATGATCCAATTATCCAAAAAAGAAAAGCAACAGCTGTTTCTGAAATATGGCATCACAAGAAAGCAAACCACACTTTTGCAAGGCTTCAGAGACTGTGATCTAAACAGAGCGTAGCCAAACACAATGAGCAAGAGTTCAGTCACGCTGGCTAAAAATGGACGGAGCCCTCTGGATACAGCGAGCTGATTGGTCAGCCAAGACTGCAATACACTATGAATAAAATGCAAAATTGTTGAAATTCCATTACGACATGATTCAAATGCAAAAGTATCTGTAACATAACATTTCGACAGCAATATGACACAAACGTAAATGAGTTGAACGAGAACATTTGAGAGTGGCAAAGTGAGCCAACTGTGAAAATATGACTAACAAGTATGAAAGACTTTAAACCTAAGAACATGCAGAGTCTTTCAGACTGACAGATGAAGACATCAAGCCTCAAACTACATTGGGGCCTCAATTATAAAACACAAAACCCTTCCTTAAAATCTTCCTTAAAATAATTTCGTGTGGTCCAAAGGTATACAGTCAGTGACCTTCAATGTTCTTCAGACTATGCAGAACGTTTAAAGGTTTAGCAGCATTTCTCTAACAATTAAATAGCATTATAACTACTATAATAACAACAGTTGAGGTCTGGATGCTAACAGACATCCAGTCATGCTAAAACACGTACGTCACATCATCAGTGGGAATAGTAACTTCATAGTAATTCATCAAACACATCTAGATTCCCAGATTCCCATCTTTTTCTCAAGATGGCCTCTGCTACACACAGCCATATTACAGATAGAAGAAAAACAAAAAACTGTAGCTCACTGTCATAATTACCATTGAGCATGAGTAGGCCATCAGCGCCGGGGTGGGGACATCCCACACGGCCTGAACATGAGAGAGGAGACAGAGAGAGAGAGAGCAGTATGAAACATGTGTCAATCTTACAACACCTGAGAGATGCCTATGTAGGGAGCAGTGTTAGACATCTAGAGAAGGCAAACCCAGATTGCACTGTTACGAACTCGTGGAACAGACCAGAACAACCTTTGCATTTTTATGCTTAGAAAATGATATCATTAGCTTAGCATTATGCTAAAAACAGAGAATGAATACACTTTCAGAAAATAAAGTACATAATTGTACCGTTAGGGGTACAATGGCTTGTCACTGGGGCTGTACCCTTAAGGGTACAACATTGTACCTTAACCTTTAAAAGAAACGGTACTTTTAATGCTTTTTGACCCTAAAAAAGTACATATATGTACCTTGAGGTCCAATAATAAGAGATATGGGGTACGTTAGTGTAGATTGTTCCATGGGGGACAGAAATGGACTCCTACTGTACCCCTATTTCTGCCAGTGTATGGAGTTGGTTCTCTCATTGCGCTTTACATAAAGAGTGATGCTTTCCCTGACGTTTTGAAGCTAGCATCCAAATCAGCCATAGAGCGCAACAGTCGGGTTCCTGAAGTAAAACTCCTTTCCTTTTTTAACTTTATTAAAGGCCCATTCACACAATGTATGATAACTTTATCAATAACTACAAAGTTTTAATAATCGTTTTAATTTTTAAGGATCATTTAAGGAACGGCATCTAGGTATTTTTCTAGCTGATTAACGATAAAAACATTGACAGCCAATCTGAACTTGGTGCATTTAAAGTGGCAGACGACAAAACTGCAGCGTGCGCATATAATACACAGAACATTATGGTTTGCTGGTGTGGAGCTAATATCGTTATCACTATAGTTATCACTCTTTGTGTGAACGAGGCTCAATAGGTTTTTAAACAGAGCCCCTGTCTCTCATGAGGAATGTTTCTAGCATTGCTGAACTAGCTTTGCTGTGTTATTAAGGTCATCCTTAAGTTTGACCCCAGTCACATGACAGAACATACATAGAGAATCCGAAGATCTGTCACATGACACATCCCAGTTTAACATGTGAGCACTTACGACACAGAAAAATTCCCTTTGAATGTGTGGCTGTCGGGGACTATTGTTGTAGCAAAATCTGCAAATTCCCAGGTAATGTTATCTAGCCTAACATAGACAAGGTGTTGCTGAAATTGCAAAAATCATCTTGAAAGCATCAGTAAAAACAATTAGAATTTCTAGATTTCTAGATGCAAATGTTCTCTTTTCCAAAGAAAAAAAATATATTTTTCTTTCTTTTTAAATAAAAAGAACTATTTAAAGCAAAAAACTATAAATATGGACAAATAATATTGCAGTTGGAAAAGTAGTCTTTTTCTGCAGGGCTTCATTTTCTTTATGCAAAATGTATTCAAAATATTTTTCCGCTTGATTTTGGGGGTCAAATGTGACCTGGGCATGATGTCCTGAGATTTATCCCTAATCTAGTCTGATAGATTTTATTTAGAAAACGTCCAGGTACACAGACAATAAGCTGTAATTCTTCCAAGTCCTCACACACTCTCACACACACACCCACACACACCATCTGTTGTCCAATTATTAAACGCAGAAGCTCCTAGAGACAATTACAATGTTTCACAGAGCTCTCATCGTCCTTCCACGGTCAATCAAACTATTGTTTCGTTTCATCTGCTTTGTGATTACATACAATAACATCACAAGACAAACCAATCCTGGAAGTGGTCCGGTGTCTCTGCCAAGTGTTTAATATTTCAACAGCGGTGTGTTGTTTTGAGTGCTTCAGCTAGTGTCAGCGCATTCCCTGATGCTGGCGAACACTCGTGACGACCCGTTAACTGAGCCATCGTTTACTGAGCGGGTTTCTCAGGAGTGGTTCGCTCAGCACATCTCCCACGATCGGTTCGATTAAGCCAAAGTCGGCATGTTAGAAAAGCTAAAGCACAGGTAGCTTAGCAACACCACAACTACTAAAACATTTAGATCATAATTTGGTGGTTTCCTACTGTTAACCCCGCAATTCCCATATTAAAGTCAACTTGAAAACTGTAACACTTCCATGATGAGATATTCCTGACTGAAACAGAGCATCTCAGGGAATCCAAATTATAATATTTCTACATCATATTGTTATTTGCTTTTATTCTTTATTCAAAATTCTTTTTTTTTTTTTTTTTTTAAGAATATTGCATTATCTATCCATGCGATGACGTTAGCCAATCATAACAGTGGCCATTTCCTGACAAGCCTTAAAGGAGCAACGCCTTAAAAACGGATAATTTCAGAGTGAGGGTTGAAAATAATCATTTTTCCTCACATATATTTGTTTTTTTTGTGCACAAAAACTTTAATAACATTAGAAGTTAATCTCAAGGAACATATTAAAATAATAAAAATATCCTTTAAAAGAGGGCCTGTGGAAGCTGTAGAGAGCCCCATTCACTCTCCTGTCCTTTATCTGTCACACACAGGGTGGCGTGAGCTAAATATAGAGCATATACCCACGCCCTTCCCTCTCTCTCGGTCTCTGCAGTGAGTGCCGCCCCATGTGTCTGGTCCATCTGCTCCAGCAGGCTGAGCGAGAAGCTCCAGTGAGAGACACTCGGAGTGACTGTAGCGAGAGCCACACCCAGATCCACAGTGCCACACACACCGTGAGGCTGGGACTCAACACACAAACTATCATCCATCCATTCATTAACCACTTCAGTCCTATCTGACTCTTGGTGATTCTATGGGCCATGTCTCCTGCCATCCGCGAGAGACTGTACGTGGATTTCCGTGGAGGTCACCGGGTCTTTCCCCAACCCTCCCAATTAAATGTCTTGGGGACTCACACACACACGCATTCACACCTACGGACAATTTAGCGTCTATACTGAAGGAAGGAAGACTTGAAGAGTCTTCAGCCAGGACTCGAACCGAGGACCTCATTTCTCTGAGCCACTGGGCCCAAATAAAGCAAAAGGCTGTGA
Source organism: Squalius cephalus (assembly GCF_949319135.1). Classification (NCBI taxonomy): domain Eukaryota; kingdom Metazoa; phylum Chordata; class Actinopteri; order Cypriniformes; family Leuciscidae; genus Squalius; species Squalius cephalus. The sequence continues at coordinate 8,157,246 of NC_137139.1, forward strand.
TAGGCAGTGCCACGATTCTTACCCTGATTAGGTGCTATTAAACTTTAAACTTTATGAGAACTTTAAGTTAGTGCTTGAAAGTACCGACATAAAATGCTTTAACAACCTATTTTACAATAAGATATTCTATGTGGAGAAAAAAAAAAGGGAACTTGTCCGTCAGGAATAGTCTGGATTGTAAAAAATGTCCGTAAGATACCAGAACGGACAGAGGTGGTTGAAGGGGACGGGTTGAAAACTAAGAGGGGTTTGTGATGTCATGCAAAAGGGAAAGTCGTTTCAGAGGCAGAGAAGTGCACTTAATTTTATTGAATGTTCACTTGTAGTGTACTTCAAATCTTAAAAGTATATATATTTTTTAAAACTGTGCTTACAGATATTTCAATTCTAATAAGGCCTTAAAGACTTAAAGAGAGCACACATCCATGACTTTCACAAAACAGAACTAAATTAAAAGTAACTGACTGAACTTAAACAGGGGAACAAATTAATAATCATGACATATCAATCAATAGACCTGGCCACAATATCTATTTCTCTTCCACATGTCATGTGCGAGAAATAGAAGTAATTATGAAAAATGTCCTACTTAAGAGTGTTTTTGACCCACTTACTGTAAGTTTAGATTACTGCATTTAATATAAATTTAAACTATAAGAATTTGTATTTCATTGCAGAAAACATTAAATTATTTTTTATGTGTATTCTTTTAAAGTATATTATTTTCATAACAAGAAGGCTACTCTTTAAAAGTGTATTCTTTTTCACAAGGGGAGTTGCTCTTGATGAAATATACACTCACCTAAAGGATTATTAGGAACACCTGTTCAATTTATCATTAATGCAATTATCTAATCAACCAATCACATGGCAGTTGCTTCAATGCATTTAGGGGTGTGGTCCTGGTCAAGACAATCTCCTGAACTCCAAACTGAATGTCAGAATGGGAAAGAAAGGTGATTTAAGCAATTTTGAGCGTGGCATGGTTGTTGGTGCCAGACGGGCCGGTCAGAGTATTTCACAATCTGCTCAGTTACTGGGATTTTCACGCACAACCATTTCTAGGGTTTACAAAGAATGGTGTGAAAAGGGAAAAACATCCAGTATGCGGCAGTCCTGTGGGCGAAAATGCCTTGTTGATGCTAGAGGTCAGAGGAGAATGGGCCTACTGATTCAAGCTGATAGAAGAGCAACTTTGACTGAAATAACCACTCGTTACAACCGAGGTATGCAGCAAAGCATTTGTGAAGCCACAACACGCACAACCTTGAGGCGGATGGGCTACAACAGCAGAAGACCCCACCGGGTACCACTCATCTCCACTACAAATAGGAAAAAGAGGCTACAATTTGCACGAGCTCACCAAAATTGGACAGTTGAAGACTGGAAAAATGTTGCCTGGTCTGATGAGTCTCGATTTCTGTTGAGACATTCAGATGGTAGAGTCAGAATTTGGCGTAAACAGAATGAGAACATGGATCCATCATGCAATTGTTACCACTGTGCAGGCTGGTGGTGGTGGTGTAATGGTGTGGGGGATGTTTTCTTGGCACACTTTAGGCCCCTTAGTGCCAATTGGGCATCGTTTAAATGCCACGGCCTACCTGAGCATTGTTTCTGACCATGTCCATCCCTTTATGACCACCATGTACCCATCCTCTGATGGCTACTTCCAGCAGGATAATGCACCATGTCACAAAGCTCGAATCATTTCAAATTGGTTTCTTGAACATGACAATGAGTTCACTGTACTAAAATGGCCCCCACAGTCACCAGATCTCAACCCAATAGAGCATCTTTGGGATGTGGTGGAACCATAGACAGTAAAAGAAGTGGACAGAGCCATCTCATTGGAACTCAATTGAGGCAAGTGAAGCCCATTTTTAGCGATTTTTTAGCACTTCCGTTCCTGACGCGCAGACTCAAACCGACTCAAACTAAGCTTGATGACGTGAGCAACCTGTCTGACAGATGTAAATCTTCTAGTAGCTGTGCATGTAAACTGCCAACGTTAATCTTGCAGAGACGGCGAGCTTAGAGCAAAGAGTTCTTTGGCGTGAGTAAGCAGGAGTAAGTATTCTGATTAATTATTTTGTATAGTATTTATTTTAAAATGTAACGCCAGGGCTTCTCCGTCGACGTCCCCGCGATTGCCTGCGAGCTTCTCCTCCTGTCTGTACGGTAATCTCTCTACTGTGCGACAGAGAGTCGAGTGGTTATGACGCAATCGTTAGCCTATTTTTATAAAAACTGTTTCTACAGGGCCATAATGTAACATAGAAGGTAATGGAGCCCATTATACATTGTCGTGTTTCTTTAGAAATAAATAATGGACAAATGGAGTCTTTAAACGCCTCAGATGTAAAGTTATTCGCTGTCAAAGTGACACCAAAATGAATGGGAGTCAATGGGAATGCTAACGCAAGTGAAGTTCTGCTACAAGATGGCGGCACGCGGCCGGCTTCAACTTCCGGTCGATGGATTACCCGCCTGGGTGGAACGGGAGCTTCGTGCCCTGGATGTGCATCCCACAAATCTCCATCAACTGCAAGATGCTATCCTATCAATATGGGCCAACATTTCTAAAGAATGCTTTCAGCACCTTGTTGAATCAATGCCACGTAGAATTAAGGCAGTTCTGAAGGCGAAAGGGGGTCAAACACAGTATTAGTATGGTGTTCCTAATAATCCTTTAGGTGAGTGTAATAACGATACTTTTTGGAGTAACATGCACGGTTGAATATTGCAAAATATTTTCTTTTACCATGGTAAAAGCCACTATTTCACCATGCTAAAATAGCTTATTTATTATCAGAATAATTTATTAACAAAAAACTGTTGCAAGACACTGTCCAAAAAAAGTACATTTAACTGTTGTGTGTCCATAGGTGTGCGTATATGGCTATTTTACAACCCCTTTGAGCATCATCTAATCAGATTTAAGAGACAAAATTATCAATTTTATAAGCTCACTTTTTGATATTAAGAAACATTTATCTGAGAATCAAAAGTGGCTAGAATCACAAAGCTCAATGCAACCCTCTCAATTACATGAATGCATCAAAAGTACAGAAAATAAGCTAAATCAGTACAAAATGCTGGTTCTTCTAAGACCTTGATGAAGACAGACCTTATATGAACCATGTTTAACATGTGAAATCTTCCATGTAGTCTGTCCTCCAAAGCCTTATAGACCTATAGAAACGAGGGCGCCGCCATTTTTCGAATATTGTCTTTGCGGTCGATCTGTATATTTCTATGGCATTGCTGTCCAGGAGTAATTAGCTTTTGAAGTGGATTTACTTAATGTAAAGTTAACGAAAGTTATCATGAGGATTGTAATGTTTAAAGCAGATGACTAAACAAATGTCAGTCGACCTGGAAGATTTTAAAACGAGCCATTCATTCATAAATACGTAAGATCGCCGTGAAAATACAGACCGGAAGTCAAAAGACAACGAGCGCAGCGCTGAAAAGGGGCGGGGCTACATAAGGTCTATAAGACTCCCATGACACCAGCAAACCATGATAAGGAAATATATCTTACCCTTCAAAGGGTCCTGCTCTGCCCTCATGATGTCGATCAGGGAGCTCTCCAACGAATGCATGTTCAAGCTGTCATACATCCTGGACCGATCCTGAGGAACAGAGTTGAGGGATGTGTCAATATGTGCATTACAGATGGAAGCAGGTAGTGTTGTGAAATTATGGGATTACATGCACACAGTCAGGAGCAAACCGGCTCCCTCGGACGCAGGGAACGGCATTCTTTCCGAGCTGATCGCTCTAAGCAGGAATAGAGCATGTTTGTGTAGGTCAAGCACCCCTGAGTCCCAGGAATACTGCGGCAGACCCGGATTCTGGGACACAGAATTCCGACCCCCTGGAATGTTGTTTGTAGAGCTGTCACGAGTGGAATTAACCAGACAGGTTTGTAGCTTTAGTGTATTTTGGACTGAAAGTTCAGCCAAACTGGTCGCGATGCGTGGCTGTTTTAAGGAAGAATGTGTGTGTCGCTTGTTTTTGATATTCGGCTGCTTTACGAGAATATCCTTCTTCCCTTTTGTGGGGGCATCCCGTCTCCCTATCACAACACCTGCGTAACAACATGCCACAGATGTCTGTGTCATTACCGCAATGAGACTAAGAAGGAATGTGAACATAAACACAGTTATATCCGCCACTAGACCTGTGTGTGCAGGAAACACTTTCACGACTGACACAAACAGCACAAGTCCAGGGGACCCTCATTATCTCCAGCCTTGTGGAAAAGAAGTGCACTTAGTTGTGGTGAATATCCACTTTATTTCTGTATGTGTACTGGCAGATAACATTAATAAAATAAAAGTCCACTTTAGTGCACTTAAAGAGAGTACACTTTCATATAGGGATGTACGATATATCGGCCACCATATCGGTATCGACCGATATATGTTCATTTTTAATGTTATCGTTATCGGCCTGATAAGAAAATTTGGTTGATATATTAAAGCCGATAAATTATGTATTGTTTCCTTCAGCTGAGACACTTCAGATGCGCACTGATCGACATGATGGTTTTGAAATGTTTGAGACATGATTGGAATCACTTAAAAAAAAAAAAAAAAAAACAATGTAAAGTGCAACATGTGTAACACAAGTCTGTCATAATAAAGGCATCATTATATATGTGTGCTTGGGACATGGGTTTTGATGGTGAAACTTTTGTTTTTGTAATCAGGCTTCATAAAGTTGAGTCGCTGTAGTTGTACATTATGGTGCAGTATGAAGTGTTTTAGTATGTGGTCCATCATGGTGAATCTTCAGCAAACACACACACACACACACACCCATTAACCAACAGCAGCTGCTGTGTGGCAGGATAATGCCAGATTACTGCCGCCCGCATCACTTCCTGTCACCACTTTCAGCCCAGCGCTACAGTTATTCTAATGGAAAATATATATAAAACAATCTGTGCTGTGTTTTATGGCACGCTGTACTTATTCGTTTTGTTGTTTAAGTTAAATCTTGGCCACATTGTACAGTTTTTTTTGTTTGTTTTGTTTAAGTTAAACCGTGGCCGCATTGTACTAATTAGTTTCGATATTTAAGTTACTTCGTGGCCATATCGTACTAATTAGTTTCGATATTTAAGTTACTTCGTGGCCATATCGTACTAATTAGTTTCGTTGTTTAAGTTACTTCGTGGCCATATCGTACTAATTAGTTTCGATATTTAAATTACTTCGTGGCCATATCGTACTAATTAGTTTCGTTGTTTAAGTTACTTCGTGGCCATATCATACTAATTAGTTTCGATATTTAAGTTACTTCGTGGCCATATCGTACTAATTAGTTTCGTTGTTTAAGTTACTTCGTGGCCATATCGTACTAATTAGTTTCGATATTTAAGTTACTTCGTGGCCATATCGTACTAATTATTTTCGATATTTAAGTTACTTCGTGGCCATATCGTACTAATTAGTTTCGTTATTTAAGTTACTTCGTGGCCATATCGTACTAATTAGTTTAGTTGTTTAAGTTACTTCGTGGCCATATCGTACTAATTAGTTTCGATATTTAAGTTACTTCGTGGCCATATCGTACTAATTAGTTTCGTTGTTTAAGTTACTTCGTGGCCATATCGTACTAATTAGTTTAGTTATTTAAGTTACTTCGTGGCCATATCGTACTAATTAGTTTCGTTGTTTAAGTTACTTCGTGGCCATATCGTACTAATTAGTTTCGATATTTAAGTTACTTCGTGGCCATATCGTACTAATTAGTTTCGTTATTTAAGTTACTTCGTGGCCATATCATACTAATTAGTTTCGATATTTAAGTTACTTCGTGGCCATACCGTACTAATTAGTTTCGTTGTTTAAGTTACTTCGTGGCCATATCGTACTAATTAGTTTCGATATTTAAGTTACTTCGTGGCCATATCGTACTAATTAGTTTCGATATTTAAGTTACTTCGTGGCCATATCATACTAATTAGTTGCGTTGTTTAAGTTACTTCGTGGCCATATCGTACTAATTAGTTTCGATATTTAAGTTACTTCGTGGCCATATCGTACTAATTAGTTTCGTTGTTTAAGTTACTTCGTGGCCATATCATACTAATTAGTTGCGTTGTTTAAGTTAAATCGTGGCCATATCGTACTAATTAGTTTCGATATTTAAGTTACTTCGTGGCCATATCGTACTAATTAGTTTCGATATTTAAGTTACTTCGTGGCCATATCGTACTAATTAGTTTCGATATTTAAGTTACTTCGTGGCCATATCGTACTAATTAGTTTCGATATTTAAGTTACTTCGTGGCCATATCATACTAATTAGTTGCGTTGTTTAAGTTACTTCGTGGCCATATCGTACTAATTAGTTTCGATATTTAAGTTACTTCGTGGCCATATCGTACTAATTAGTTTCGATATTTAAATTACTTCGTGGCCATATCGTACTAATTAGTTTCGATATTTAAGTTACTTCGTGGCCATATCATACTAATTAGTTGCGTTGTTTAAGTTACTTCGTGGCCATATCGTACTAATTAGTTTCGTTGTTTAAGTTACTTCGTGGCCATATCATACTAATTAGTTTCGATATTTAAGTTACTTCGTGGCCATATCGTACTAATTAGTTTCGATATTTAAGTTACTTCGTGGCCATATCGTACTAATTAGTTTCGATATTTAAGTTACTTCGTGGCCATATCATACTAATTAGTTGCGTTGTTTAAGTTACTTCGTGGCCATATCGTACTAATTAGTTTCGATATTTAAGTTACTTCGTGGCCATATCGTACTAATTAGTTTCGTTGTTTAAGTTACTTCGTGGCCATATCATACTAATTAGTTGCGTTGTTTAAGTTAAATCGTGGCCATATCGTACTAATTCGTTCAGGTGTTTAAGTTAAATCTTGGCCACATTGTACAGTTTTTTTGTTTTGTTTTGTTTAAGTTAAACCGTGGCCATATCGTACTAATTAGTTTCATGGTTTACGTTAAATCGTGGCCATATCGTACTAATTAGTTTCGTTGCTTAAGTTACTTCGTGGCCATATCATACTAATTTGTTTCATTGTTTAAGTTAAATCGTGGCCATATTGTATTAATTTGTTTTGTTGTTTACGTTAAATCGTGGCCATATCGTACTAATTCGTTTTGTTGTTTAATTTAATTTGTGGCCACATTGAATTTAACTGACTGAACTTAAAACAAGGGAACAAATTAATAAAGCTGGCCACAATATCTATTTTTTCTTCCACATGTCATGTATGAGGCTCCGTAGTGAATATGTAAAGATACCCTGACTGACACATAAATGTATGATGGACATTGTTTGGAAAGCACACAGGGAGCGAGTGCTGACTGCGTCAAGCGCAGATGCTTCTAACTGGATGTGTCTCGGCCATCTGCCTCCCACAGGTAGAGCAGGTTTTAAAAAGCAAGCTCTTTTATCAGTCCTGTGCTGTCTCCAGTCTCCAGTCCTATTCGCAGGCCCTCACACCGGAGCTTACAGACAGCCCGAGGCTGGAAGGGGCTAAATATAGTTTTAGCAACATTGCCAGAAATAGTGTCTGAAAAGCAGCTCAGTTCTCCAGTGAAGAACACGAGGCCTGAAGACTCATGCTGATCTGAGACTTTGGGTTATTATGCCACCGTTCAATATCATTCAAATTCTAAATGTTTGCGAAGAAATATTTATTTTTATACCGTTGTAGTCGAGACCAGCTCATTCGAGTCTGATTGAAGACTGAGACCACATTCTCAGTTTATGACAAGACAAACACCATGAAATATGAAGACTGATGCTGCGTTCACACCATGACGTAATTACAAGATGACGTGTAGAATTACAACACGTGACATTCTACTCTAAACGTTCCTCGGAATTATGCATTTCTATGGCAACACTATCAATGGCAAAATGAATCTGCAACTGTCAGGTGGTACAAGTCGGATCTCTCAGAAAATTCCAAGTTCTACGAGGACAAGAACGCTTATGGTAATTACAATATGACGTAAGCGCACCTCGAGTCCAAGACCACATTACATGTGGATTCAGACTCGGCCCTGTCTTGATTCAAACACATTTCGACTACGACACTGTCATTAAAATTCAAATTTAAACATTCAAAGTTAAAAGTTCAAAGAAAATCTTGAGAAATTGAATGAAATCTCTATAGCCGCATTTTATCTCTGTCCTTTCCTCCTCCTTCCGTTTCTATCTTTTTTGTTTCTCTTTTCAGCACATGACGCATTTGATCTCTGGAACGCAGAGCAAACATGAAGGAAGGAGAGGACAGGAGGAGAGAGGAGAGGCTTGTGGAATGCGAGGAATCCCAAACGGCAATGTGTTTATGGAAATGAACAATACCGCAGATGCTCCTAGAGTCGGACCTGTTTCCTGAGAGAGGAGGAAAGAAAGTGATGAAGGCCAGACCACACTCATCTCAGGTCCCTCATTTCAGTTCTGTTAGGCCCCGCTTTAACAGAATTAGCTGTGACGCGCCAAACACTGATCTGGTCCGAAATAAAGTACAAACTAACAATGAGTTATTCTGTGCCAGACCATAACAACAGCTCTTAATGACAGAACGGCATGTTAAATATGTCAAAACTAAAACTGGTTTAATTCAAGAGCACATCTATAGCCATTAGCACACAAGGCCTGAATAAGATAAGCCAACTGTAGAGAGTAAGGATGGCAAGAATACCAGTAGTCATGTGATACTAAGTCGATACTAAAATGAAAAGTAACAATAGCAGTTTGTATCAGCAGAGGTTTAAACATGGGGTGTTTCCACATACACTTCAGTGATTCACATGTAAATGACCTGCTGTTTCAGCTCATCATCAAAACAATGGGGCAACACGACAAAAATGCCTTTTTCCCCTTTAGCCTCTCACATACTCACAGTTTCTCACTTTTAGCTCAAAAGTGAGAAACTTTCAGACTCTCACTAAAATTTGCATTAAGCATAAAGCAGGGCTGGACAATATATTGAATATTTACTATATGTTTGCAATAATTTTCCTGGTATTATAAAACGTGAATATTACAAAATCACAAGCTTTTTTTTTTTTTTTTGACCATCATTTTGCGACTTAAGTGTGGGAGCATTGAAGTATTTAAGCATCAGCTATTTTTATTTCAATTTAATTTAAATTTCAGTTTATTTTTTACATTTTTTAAAAAAAAAATTTTCATGTATTGGTTGTTTCAATGAATTAATTCAAACAAATTCAATGATTCGTTTGCACCATCACTCAGAAATGTTCATGGAAGTATCTGTGTGGCAATTTACATGTTTCTTGTATTTTACTTTGTGCATTAAACTTTCTAAATCTACATTGCTACAGTAGTTTGGTTGAAATAGTGGTTCCTCCTATATATGTGTGTTTTTGAGATAAGTCTCTTATGCCTACTACAGACTGTGTGATCTGCATTTTTACCGGTTAGTCAGTAGACGTAGATCGTAGCATCAAACACACTGAGATGATCATGATAAATCTACGACACTGTCAGAAAATGATCGCGGGTTATATTTGGTCTCAAGACCAATGACCGTCTTTGAATCTCTCTCACTGTACGACGTCGAGCCACAGCCACAGAAATCAACACGATTGCTCATCTTTCCTATGGGACAGCCCAAAATCATGCAGTGTGTACCGGGCATTATGGTCACCAAGGCTGAATTTATATGATCAAATATATACACACACACACACACATATATATATAAGCTATTTCAGAACAAATATATACCTCCCAGCCCCAGTGGTATGACACCGTAGAAAGTCAACCTCATAAATAAAGGTCAATGGTCATACGAACATATGATTGCACTTGAGATTCATGAGATTCATGGACATTTCATAGTCCCATGTGTCCCATCTAACAGCAAACTGGAGATCAAATAGGTTGAATTGATTTTTCCAAAAAGCACACAGACACAGATTTCCAGAACCGAGTTCAGACTGCCACAATAATGAAGGGAGAGGACAGGTTCCTTCAGGATGAAACCGGCAAAACCTCGATGACCTCACCGTGAGTCATCAATGATCCTGTAGAAGGTCGTTGAACGTCCTATTGAACTCAACAGTCACACACAGGGCGTACCGGGCGTACACACAGACGGCGTCTGATGCTTATGCATATTGAGCAATAATTTAAAAAATAACTGGCTCCCATCCCAGCCCGAGAACCTGAAGCTCACACACACATACCTGGGGGGGCAGCAGCGTGTTGCTGTTGTTGTCGGTGCGGAACATATTTTCTTCAATCCAGGATTTAGGTCCCATGGAGCCGGCGGAGCGGGGGAACTTCGGTGGAGCGATGACGTTACTGGAGAAGGGCTTCTTCATGGGAGAGATCTGGTTGACGGAGCCTGGCACACCCATGCCGCCTCCACGCCGATGGTCCCGGCCCCAGGACATCCCGCCAGAGTTCCAGCCGCCGCCCTGATGGGAGCCCCACGGGGACTGCTTCATCATGGGCTACAGACACACAGAACCATTAGTTAGGGACGAAACGCAAGTACTTCAGTGCAAACGTTAGACTTGAAGTTCAAGTCCATTTCAAGGCAATCACTTCACTCTGCGGCCATCTTGGGGACGCATCGCGTCTATTGTTAGTCATGCAAGTACAGCTCCTCTCTAGTTGAATAGGGAAATATCTACATTTTACAAAAGTACTCACACTTCTATAACATATTTTAAATCAGCAATACAATCTGACATTAATTGTATAGTAAATGTTGTTTATTATCCTCAAATAGCACGGAAAACTGTATATTTCAGGTTGATCTAGCCAGTGAGCATGTGGCATTCGTGGTCTTAGAGGAAGGAGACATTCTCAATCTAAAAGAGCATTTCACTGGACAACAATATGGGTGTACTTGCAAATAATGTAATATTAATTAAATGAATACACTTTAAAGAGAGCGCACTTTCACGACACACTGAATTACACTTTTAAAAAGTGCCTTTTGCTGTGCTTTAAAGTACTCTTATTTTGATGTGTTGACTAACATACTAAAGCACATGTAAAGTACTTGACTATAATTTTAGTGTTATTTGATATTACATTTATAGTTAATATTTTAAATGTACTTAAACTGCATCTTCATCATTACTAATGTGTAATGCATTATTAAATACATGAAAGCATATTTTAGTTTGCCATAAATGCTTATTAGTAAATTCCCCAGTACACTCGGACCATTTTTCAAACACGAAATAATTACGAAATTCCTTCAAGTCCAAGAATCAAGTCCTTCTTGAGAGGGCAAAAAAGCACTAAGCTCAAATAGTTGCATTTAATATAAATTTAAACTATAATACATTTTAAGTTTTTGCAATTAACATGCAAATAAGTGTCTAAAAACAACATTACATTCACTTCACAATTAAGTATATTCTTTTAAAGTATATTATTTGCGCTCTTATTTAAGTACTCTTTTTAAACAGTATACTTTTTCTCAAGGGATACGCCTGTGAGTACAAGATGATGTCATCGATACTTTTGTTCTGTTTTCCAAAAAGAGAAAGACGGACATTTTTATTGTATATTTCTGTAAAGGTTGAACTGCATCAAGGAGTAGCACTAGCATAATGACCTCAAAGCCAACAGAAATAGAGTGAAAGCTACAAATTTAACGCGTGTGTGGGAATCTGAATGAGAGTGACTGGTGTAATCGCCCGTATGCGTGTGTGTGTGTGTGTGTGTGTGTGTGTGTGTGTGTGTGTGTGTGTGTGTTACTTTGAGCATGGCCAGGCTTTGCCTTGCAGTACATGTAAGAAGATTTAAAGCTTTACATCTCTCACTCCACATCTCGTGAAGAAAGTGGCGACAACACACACTCACTTTATCCTAGAAAATAATGTAGAAACACACATGAATGCACTCCTTCGTAAAGCGTCCACTCCAAACAATGACAAAAAGAAACAAATTTTCATTTCCAGCAGGTGTTGTCATTGCATTGTGTGCACAACTCTCCCCAAATGAGAGTCCCACCCATCTCCGTAATGTCTTTGTGTGTAATTGGGTAATGGCCTGAGTGTGTGTGTGTGTGTGTGGGTGGGTGTGCGAGACTGCGTGCACATACAATCTGGTTGAGTGTTTAAGGGATAGTGAGAGATAATTACCACTGATGGCGTCTAGACACTGGAAAGATGTTGAGAGCTATGCAGCAAGTAGTGAACCACATCCCAGAGCCTGCGTTGGCAGTCTGACGTGTGTGTGCGACAGCAGAAATGTATCAGCCAGTAGAGCTGAAGCTGTACTGCTTTACGTTATTCAAACATACAAAAGATCAAAGAATCAAAATGTGAAGTGTCCCAAACAAGCGAGTTGTGGCATTTCAACTTGCGGCAATAATACGGGTTACATCCAAGAGTTTAGGCAGTCGACTTACTGACATTCTGCCCTATCATACTGACTTCACTGGCAGCATCTGTGTACAAACGTGCGCTGCAAAAACGATCTAATGAGCCGGAACAAAACAGTAGAAATTGTGGTGCTAATCTAACATATACTGTATTTACTATGTTTTACTACAGTGACCGCCAACTACGGCTCATGCCTGCTACAGACTGTGTGATTTCGGCCATCCTATAAGATCATTACAAATCACACTGTGGATCTAATAAACGTATGTACGACATGTACACTCACCTAAAGGATTATTAGGAACACCTGTTCAATTTCTCATTAATGCAATTATCTAATCAACCAATCACATGGCAGTTGCTTCAATGCATTTAGGGGTGTGGTCCTGGTCAAGATAATCTCCTGAACTCCAAACTGAATGTCAGAATGGGAAAGAAAGGTGATTTAAGCAATTTTGAGCGTGGCATGGTTGTTGGTGCCAGACGGGCCGGTCTGAGTATTTCACAATCTGCTCAGTTACTGGGATTTTCACGCACAACCATTTCTAGGGTTTACAAAGAATGGTGTGAAAAGGGAAAAACATCCAGTATGCGGCAGTCCTGTGGGTTAAAATGCCTTGTTGATGCTAGAGGTCAGAGGAGAATGGGCCGACTGATTCAAGCTGATAGAAGAGCAACTTTGACTGAAATAACCACTCGTTACAACCGAGGTATGCAGCAAAGCATTTGTGAAGCCACAACACGCACAACCTTGAGACGGATGGGCTACAACAGCAGAAGACCCCACCGGGTACCACTCATCTCCACTACAAATAGGAAAAAGAGGCTACAATTTGCACAAGCTCACCAAAATTGGACAGTTGAAGACTGGAAAAATGTTGCCTGGTCTGATGAGTCTCGATTTCTGTTGAGACATTCAGATGGTAGAGTCAGAATTTGGCGTAAACAGAATGAGAACATGGATCCATCATGCCTTGTTACCACTGTGCAGGCTGGTGGTGGTGGTGTAATGGTGTGGGGGATGTTTTCTTGGCACACTTTAGGCCCCTTAGTGCCAATTGGGCATCGTTTAAATGCCACGGCCTACCTGAGCATTGTTTCTGACCATGTCCATCCCTTTATGACCACCATGTACCCATCCTCTGATGGCTACTTCCAGCAGGATAATGCACCATGTCACAAAGCTCGAATCATTTCAAATTGGTTTCTTGAACATGACAATGAGTTCACTGTACTAAAATGGCCCCCACAGTCACCAGATCTCAACCCAATAGAGCATCTTTGGGATGTGGTGGAACGGGAGCTTCGTGCCCTGGATGTGCATCCCACAAATCTCCATCAACTGCAAGATGCTATCGTATCAATATGGGTCAACATTTCTAAAGAATGCTTTCAGCACCTTGTTGAATCAATGCCACGTAGAATTAAGGCAGTTCTGAAGGCGAAAGGGGTCAAACACAGTATTAGTATGGTGTTCCTAATAATCCTTTAGGTGAGTGTATGTAGACTGTACGATGATGACACCTATTGAATCGAAGGCTACGACGCAAGTTGGTGTAGAAGAATAAAACGTCATCAGCATGTGCTAGTGGTGAACAAATAGAGCAAGATGAATCGCAGTTGTGGTTTTTATGTGCATTGAAAAAAAGAGTGAAAGGGGAGAATATGGCAAGGGAAAAGAGGCCAACTTGGGATGCTAATTTTGAAAATGGAGCTTGAGGAAAGTAGTTTTAGCGCCATGTCGCGTTGATCAATACGGCATTTCATGTTGCACTTTTATTGGCTAGTCAGTAGACGTCTGTCATAGGACTCTATTCATATGCAATCACAGGTGAGCATTTATTGGCTGTTTAACTACAGCTTTAAATATGGCCCATCCAATCATAATTTAGAATCAGATCTATTTATTTTATAATATAAGGTTTACTGTATACAGAATGTTTGATTTTGAACTCAAGTGTTACATAATGCAATGCCATTTTTATCATTAATTTGTTATGATTATGAATTATCTCATCTGTTGGTTTATGTCCATCAAATTCCAACTAAAATGTGCAAATAATGAATTGAGATGAAGTATCTTTAATTTTTAAGTACTTAATTGTCAAAAAAATAAAAATAAAACGTGTATCACCACATAATCCATATGTTTTGTTTAATTCATGTGAATTTATTGTAAAATGTCATTTATTCCTGTGATCAAAGCTGAATTTTCAGCATCATTACTCCAGTCTTCAGTGTCACATGATCCTCTAATATGAGGATTTGATGCTCAAGAAACATTTCTGATTATTATCATTGTTTAAAAAACAGTCGTGCTGCTTCACATTTTAATATATTTTGTGGAAAAAGTGACACAATTATTTCAGGATTCTCTCATTTCATTTATTTGAAATAGAAATCATTTGTAAAATTATAATAGTTTAGTGTCACTTCAATTTAATGCATCCTTAATGCTCTTCCTGACCACTTCCCATGACTCAGATGGTGTTATAAGATTATGGTCATACCTCTCACACCTAATAAATACATACATACAAAATTCTCGACTCCTGAAAAAGGGCGTCTCCAGCTTAGCTGCGATATCATGCTAAAAGACATTTACTCTTAACAGCTGTTAGACCAGCATGACTTCAGATGTACAAATATCCCAGTGACAGATATAGGGCCACTCCTAAACCATGTGACCATCTCTACCCCACCCCCACAAGACCAAACCCACACAGGCCTAGAATACTTCACCGCCAGATACCCAGATATCAGATCTGCGGCGACGCAACCAGCTTTTGTAAATGGCATAATGCCTCCAAAGCGCTGTTCGTTGCATGTGAGTGTACTAACAGATGATCGAGTCTTTTTACCAACACAATAAAAGATATGCTGCAGTGCGTATTTATTGTTTTTGTATTTTTGCGGTACTTCATCTCACATCTCATCAAGCTCAGTTCAGGTTGCAAATGCACAATACGGATATAATAGAATATCATTTATTCGGTGCTGTTGCAGATTCAGTAGCGACGCAGCACAGCAAACACTGTCATAAACGTGGAATATCTAATATAATAGCAAAGAAATGCTGAGATGTAAAGGAATAGTCACATTCACCAAAATGGCCACCATGCCATATTAGTGAAATGCCAGTGCAGAGTGAAGCTCGGACTGCAGATTACTGTAATAACAGCTTTCTCAGACAGCGCTGCAGTTCAGCAGGGTGTTGACATCTCGAAGCTCTCGATGGGAGATTTCGCTGAGTGCCCCACAGGTCAAGACATCCCTGGAATGTCACGTGAAGCCCTTCAACATTGTTACCAGGACTCGTGCTCGATGAGCCGCTGTCCCCCTCCAGAGAACAAGTGGAAAAACACACTACTGTTTTCTCTATCACTGCATTATGCAGAGTGCAAATCAACTACTTTTGCCAAAAACGTGCAGTATAAACCCAGAGCAAGCTGTTTTCAGTGTCCCACAATGCACTGAACTAGGCCTGACCTTGCATTTCCACTGCGACTCATTATTTGATTGCACTACCACAAGTTATTTTGACATTACACCAAACTGCATTAAGAAGCACAAAATGACAGTTGTTATTTTGGAGATTATAACTGAATGCCATTCTCAATGTTTCATACTGCAACGTAGGATACTAAACATTTACTGTTGCATAACGGGATCGCTAAGATTCTGGAGCCGTATTGGATTACTTTTATGATAGATGGATGCGCTTTCTGGGCGTCAAAATCTAAGGTACCGTTCACTCCCATTATAAAGCTTGGATGAGCCAGGACATTAAATATAACTCAGATTGTGTTCGGCTGAAAGAAGAAAGTCATATACACCTAGGATGCTTGAGGGTGGGTAAATTATGGGATACTTTTTTATTTCTGGGTGAACTAAACCTTTAATGTTTTTTATTTTTATAAGTCTCTTCTGCTCACCATGGCTGCATCGATCAAAAATACAGTAAAATTGTTAAGTATTACTATTATGTTTTATTATTACAACTTTATAAACATGCTAATACTAATTACAATACTAATTTTTATCCTGCAATCCTACTAAGCAGGACACAGTGCTTTAGTAAGATAGTAGCATTTGTATTCAACGCGCACACGTCACAATGGCTTCACTCACTGAGCGCTGCATTATGACGCAAGAGCAGACGTTCCGAGGCCGCGATTGCGTCACAATGACAGTTTAACAGCCTTTAGAATTCTGTGAATTCTATAATTTACTACGTATGTACGCGTTTTCTACGCCATATACAGTACGTGTGTAGTTGAACTGAACGGGCGATGAATCGAGGCCGGTGCGCTCACCTGGTGGTGGTGGTTGTAGTTGTTCCTCTGCTGCAGAAAGGCGCCCTGCTGCGGGGGAATCTGCGGGCTGACCGGGGACCGGCGGCTCTGCGGAGGCTGCGGGGGGACGTTGATCTGCGGGGGAAAGGGGCTGCTAAACCCCTGCACCGGGCACGGGTTGGCCGAGAAGCTCTGGAAGAAGCCGGGGTTAATAGAGGAGGGGATGCCCGGGTAGAAGTTGTCAGGCTCGGTGGTGGGGATCGGGTTTATTGCGTTCGCGGAACTGGAGACGGGCGGTGGAGGGGAGCTCGTCTGAACGGACCACGGCGTCCCGAAAGCGGGCAGGGTTGGGGAAGCTGAGCCGCCGCCACCCCCGGGGTTCTGCATCTCCGGGAAAGCGGCCGCGAGCATGTTATTGCCGCCGGTGCCGTTGTTGATGTGGTGCGCGCTGGGGGACTCCATCGGGATCTTCACCTTAGACGATGGCGCATCGGTGTCCAGGCCCGTGGAAGAAGAAGAGGAGGAGGAGGAGGAGGAGGAGGAGGAGTACGGCTGCTGCTGCGGAGGATCACCCTGCTGATGTATGTTCCGGTCGTGCTGAAGGTCACCGGCTGTCTGTGCGTGACCTACAGCGGAGAAACTGGACTGAGAGGCTGTCAACCCCGCAGGCTCATCCTGCATGTTGCGCTGATGTGACGGGAAAAGAGGGGACACCAGAGGCGAGCTGCTGGCGCGCACCGGAGACGGGCTGGAGTAGGGTGTGAACGCGCCTCCGCCGAACAGTGTCGAGCTGCTGCTGCTGCTGCTGCTGATGTTCGCTGTCTGCAACAAGCCGAACCCGTAATCACCCATTTAATTGCGTCAAAAACAGCGCAGCTTTCCTATTCCCAGGCCTGGTCTGGAACAATAAGAGACGCGCAGTGTCCTATAACTTCCTAAAGCCTGATTGGGAGCGAGAGAGGAGGAGCTTTCGGTCGAGTCGGTCACCTTTTTTGCACACTATAAATATTGTTCGCGGATTTAATTGTCTGCGGCTTTTTTTAGCCGTTCTAGCCGTCCGTCCGTCCGACCGACCGCGCATCCCCCTCCTCGCGTTACCGGCTGATCTGATGCTGCGGCACAGGATTAAAACTCCTGCATGCGCGTCACAGCCGCGTCACAATGCGTGCGCGACCCCGCCTCCCTCCCAGCCGCAGAGTAGAGAGAGCCGCAATGTGCGCGTCACTCATTCATTATTCAGGAGGTGCAGCAGAGCAGAGCTGAGAGCAGTCCGCCCGGTGTCCTGGACGCTGCTGAGCTTTGACACGGACTGTCGGAAATATGGCAGCTGTTTGGCCAACTGCTCATGCGGGTGTCTTCCAGTCTTCTCTCACCTTTAGCCTTTATAATCTGCCGCCGAGGCCACTCAGCCTATGCGCATGGCTATAATAAACTGCTTACTGTGCATAATGAACATTCACATCTCATATTACAGGGCGGGCCTTCCTGATCCTTGATACAACATTTGGATAATGTTAGCGCATGGCAGTATAGCATAGAGCTAGGCTACATATGTGTATTCTACAGTGTTGCTATATTATAGGCTACTATTTAGCTAGGTAGGCCTATTTAGTAGCCTATTGTATATATAGCCCTAGTGTAGGTTAGTGTATTCTATATAATGTACTATAGAATATACATTATACATTTGGTATTTAGTACATAGTCAGTACTGTAGTGCCCTATATATTATGCAGTTGTTTATTATTTAATAATATTGTGTAGTGTATAATTATGTGCTATAGATTACACCATAGTATTCAGTACATATTATGTAGTATTGTATATTATATGTAGTGTAATAGTATGCAGTCGTTTAAGTATTTCGTATATTGTGTAGTGTACAGTCTATACATTGTATAGTGTACACTACAACGCCATAGTATAGTGTATTCTATAGGCTATAATGTACTATACAATATAGATTATATGATAACACTTTATTTTACTGTGTCATTGTTACATTGTTACATGAACTTACTGTAGTAATAACAGTAAATTGTGCATAATTACATGCAACTAAACCTAACCCTAACCCTAACCTTCATGTTGTTACACAGTACTTAAATGTATAGTTACACTGTAACACGGACACCATAAAATAATGGGTTACACTTTATTTGAAGGTGTCATTGTTACAGTGTAATTATATATTTAAGTACTGAGTAATATTAAGCAACCACATGTACTTACTATAGGGTTAGGGTAGGATTAGGGTTTGGTTGAGGGTTAGTTGCATGTAAGTATGCATAATTTGCTATGGTAAGTATATGTAACGTGTAACAAGCACACTGTAAAAGTGTTACCAAATAATGTGTAACCCATTATACATTTAGTATTCAGTACATAGTAAGTACTGTAGTATGCTCTATGTAGTGCTCTATATAGTATGCAGTTGTTTATTATTTAATATATTGTGTATATAATGTACTATACAGTAGATTACACCATAGTAGGCTATTCAGTACATACAGTATAATGCAGTGCACTATATTCTATGCAGGTTTTTTAATAGCAATTGTGTATACTATATAGTGTAGCATATTCTATACCCTAATATATTGTGTAGTATACAATGTAGATTACACCGCAGAATTCAGTAAATATTATGTAGTCTTGTATATTCTATGTAGTGCATTACATAGTATGCAGTTGTTTATTACGTATTTAGTATATTGTGTAGTGTACAGTACATAGTGTAGAATATTCTATACAGTAAATCTAGATTATACTGAAGTATTCAGAATATTGTGGTGTAGTGTATATTTTGAATACTGTATATTCTGTGTTATTCATACTGTGGTATTTAGTATGTTACGTAGGGTAAAATACATATCTACTACATAGGTTGTAATGTCCTCTACTATAGTATACTAACTAGTTTATATTGAAGCATTTAGTTTTTTATTTATATTGTAAAGAATAGTGTATATAATAAGATATTTATTCTATATGGTGTACATATACAGTTTAGATTGTACTGTATACAGTTACTGTGGTTGTGCACTATATAGTGTACAGTCTAGTTTATACTGAAGTATTGCATAGGGTCTAATATAATGAAGCACACAATGAAGTGTGTATTGTAAGTATCCTGTTAAGTGTACTCTATTTAGTAAATGTAAAATGTAAATGTAAATGTACTTTATTTATATAGCACCTTACATCAGCCGATAGGTGAACCAAGGTGCTTTACAACAGATTAAACAACAATTTAAAACAACACACCGAAAAACCAGTAATAAATGAAGAAATAAAAAGTAAAGAAAAAATAGAATAAAGATAAATATAAAATATAAAAGTGCCACCACACTACTGGGTACTAAAAGCCATTTTGAAAAGATACGTTTTAAGTCTTGATTTAAAAAGGCCCAGGTCAGTAACGATACGCATCTCACTGGGGAGCTTATTCCAGAGCTTAGGTCCAGAAACTGAAAAAGCACGGTCTCCCCAGTGTTTAAGTTTTGACCTGGGCACTTCCAACATGAGTTGATTGGACGACCTCAAAGTCCTTCCGCAATTCCGAATGGTCAGCATGTCTGATATGTAAGATGGGGCGAGGCCGTTAAGAGCTTTAAAAACAAACAATACAATTTTATAGTGAATTCTAAAATGTACCGGGAGCCAATGGAGGGAATAAAGAATCGGAGTTATGTGCTCTCGTTTTTTAGTGCTCGTTAACAAACGGGCAGCTGCATTTTGGACATAGTGTAGCATATTATATTGTAAAAAGAAGAATTCAATATACTGTTTAGTGTAATAGCCTACATAGTGAGTAGAATATTCGGTAACACTTTATTTTACAGTGTCCTTGTTACATGTTACATGTACTTGCTATAGTAATAACAGTAAATTATGCA
Source organism: Squalius cephalus (assembly GCF_949319135.1). NCBI lineage: Eukaryota > Metazoa > Chordata > Actinopteri > Cypriniformes > Leuciscidae > Squalius > Squalius cephalus. The sequence goes on from NC_137139.1 coordinate 8,177,823, forward strand.
TAATTACAAGTAACTTCACCAAACCAAGCCCTAGCCCATTAGTAAGTACATGTAGTTAATATTACTCAGTACTTAAATGTATAATAACACTGTAACAAGGACACAAAAAATGTAACAGAATATTCGGTTACACTTTATTTGGTAACACTTTATTTTACAGTGTCCTTGTTACATGTACTTACCATAGTAATAACAGTAAATTATGCATAATTACATGCAACTAACCCTCAACCGAACCCTAATCCTACCCTAACCCTATAATAAGTACATGTGGTTACTTACTATTTCTCAGTACTTAGAAAGTGTTAGAAAGAAAATAAAGTGTAACCCTTTATTTTAAGGTGTCTTTGTTACACTGTAATTGTACATTTAAGTACTGAGTAATGATAAGGGTTAGGATCAGGGTTTGGTTTGATTTAGGGTTAGTTACTTGTAATTATGCATAATTTATTCATAGTTATTACTATAGTAACTACATGTAACCTATGTAACATTGACACCATAAAATAAAGTGTCTCAGAATATTATATACCTCACAGAAACAAAAAAGTAGGCTACGTATGCTGTTACCATGTTGTTGTTTTTTTTGTTTTTTTCAGAAATACTATAATGCCATGCTATTCATCATTTGTGTAACCATTCAGTACCATGGTATATATCAAAATACCACAGTATTTCATCTACAATCGCGGTACCATGTCATCACCAAGTTACTTCTTTTTAGCAATATAGATTTGTTTAGTACATACTGTAGTGCATACTTAAGTATATACAGCTGTGTATATCGTATGAGAGAAAGGAGATAAGTGAATATGCGATGTGCGTCCTGTCCTCACAGTGTGCAGTGACGACGGCGTCTAAAAATATCTCTTTAAAATGCACCCGGGTGTCAAGGAGATTAATTCCTTATGCATGCTTAAACAGCATCCTCATGCTTCTAACAAGGGGACATTATTCGGTCCCTCTAGTCTTTGTCCACCTTTTACAGCATCTGATCCCGTTTGACAGCTGGTCGTGTTTGTACCTCCCACGTCAAATGTGACATTTGTTTTAAGCACTTTCTCTCTCTCTCACTGCTGGGGTCTCCACAGCCCTGATCAATAATGGACGCTTGTATTGGAGGTGTATGAAGGCGGTCATTCTGTCACTAAGCACAGTTCATTATGGTTATTTTGACATCAATCCAAGGGCCAACGGATTCCCTTTCAAAATTCCCTGAAATATCTTACTTTCCATTGATGTAATCACACCTCTGAAATACTGAGGACAGATTAATCATATAATCATAGATCCAAGCCATCACAGCTTCACCTCTTGTGACAGTTACAAATTAACCAACACATCGCAATTGATCAAAGTCTGCTCACTTTTCCTATTTGCATGCCATCATTAATCCTGAGGTTTTGCATGCACCCATTAAGCTAAAAGACACATACTGGAATTTACGGGCTTCAATCCCTGTGTGTGCCATGTGAAAAATGCATTTGAGAAGAAGATGATGATAAGGTTGGTCCCGAAACAAGAGCATCAAACCCTGCAGGCTGCCTTTCTAATTGGTCATTACTGGCTGGTGAATGGTGGATGCGTTTGGAGATAAACTGGAATTACCAGGACTTGCAGCTGACGAGATGCAATTGGCCTTTTTGAAATTCATTTTCATCACACATACACAAAACGGTGTATAGTAACAGAGATGGATGATTGTGTTTAAATGTGGACACAGACAGATGAGATAAGGAAAACAGAGTTAGTCAGGAATGGGATTGTGGGATGCGGGGGTATAGAGAGTCAGAGATATGGCGAACAGACATTGTACACAATCTAATTTGCTGATTACCAGCGTATAGATTTCAACCTACAACTAAATACCAGCTGGCCTTCTGTGTGTGTGTGTGTGTGTGTGTGTGTGTGTGTGTGTGTGTGTGTGTGTGTGTGACACATCCACTTATGTTAGCAAACACTTACCTGGCTTCGTTAAATCCCTCTTTAAATCTTTCTTATAAAGTCTATATTAAAATCAGTTTTATATATGTCCAGGTCATAATCAAACTCTATGGACAGCACATGTGGCCTGCTGTTCTTAAATATATTTATATATAAAAAAAAATTCCCAGATAAACATACGATCATCTTCAAAACGCCTATTAGCAAGCACTTCATCTGGAAAACATCTGTTGCGTAAAAAAAAAAAAAAAAAAAATCTGATAAAGATCTTTTTAAAAAGCAGTTTTACATACATTCTTAAAAAAACATTGTCTAAATGTATATTAACATCTGACAGAAAATATTTTAGGGATTTATTAGAGATGACACCTCCAAAAATACATCTTGCAGACATCTACGTCATGTATATGTGCTATCAGGGTTCTTATCCTTTGGACAAAAAAGATTGAAAACTAGGGTGCGTCTCAATCAGTTCCCCAACTGTATATATTTAAATATATATAATTGTGCGCATGAATTCGGGCATTGGTAAGGACAGTAACAGTATGGACGACTCCCTGATTAGTGCCCTGACTACTGAACTAGGGAGCTGATTGAGACGCACCCAATATTTTAGTAGTGTTTGGTTAAAACTAAAGTTACAATGCTAGCTGTTCAGTGTTTTTAGCATGTAGCTATGTAATTCTGGTCTCTAAATATGGCCTTAACATTTTTTTTATAATAATAATTCATTGTTTTAAGATAAATGTTTAACATTTAACATGTAATAATTTAGGAGACGCTTTTATCCAAAGCTACTTACAAATGAGGAGAGCAATAGAAGCAATTAAACTAACAATAGGACAATAATATGCAAGTGCTGTGACCCTTCCCAGTTTAGTCTAATGCAGTATATGTAAACAAATAAAATCGAATAGATGTAGAATAGAAGAGAAAAAATAAAGTGTAGTATACAAGTGTTGCCGAAAAAGATGCGTCTTCAGCCGTTTCTTGAAAATGGCTACAGACTAGTAGCTCGGGTTGAGTTAGGCAGGTCATTCCACCAGCAGGGAATGGTCCAGGTAAAGGTCTGTGAAAGTGATTTTGTGCCTCTTTAAGATGCCTCACCACAATGTGACGTTCACTTGCAGAATGCAAGCTTATGGATGGCACGTAAGGAGTAATGAGTTTAGGTTAAAGGGAGCAGAGCCAGTGGTTGTTCTGTAGGCAAGCATCAGTGCCTTGAATTTGATGCGAGCGGCAATTGGCAACCACTGCAATTTTGTGAGGAGAGGTGTGATGTGCGTCTCTTTCGGCTCGTTAAAACCACTCTTGCTTCAGCATTCTGGATCAGTTGCAGAGGTTTGACAAGCTGGAAGACCTGCCAAGAGAGCATTACAATTGTCCTGTCTTGATAGAACAAGAGCTTGGATAAGGAGTTGTGTAGCATTCTCCTATAGGAAGTGCCTGATCCTCCTAATGTTGTATAAAGCAAATCTGCAGGACCGGGCAGTTCTAGCAATGTGGTCTGTGAAGTTCAACTGATCATCATTCACAACTCAAAGGTTCCTGGCTGACCTTGATGGAGTTATGGATGATGAACCTAGCTGAATGGAGAAGTTGTGGTGTAGTGTTGGGTTGGCCGGGACCACAAGCAGTTCTGTCTTCGCAAGGTTTAGTTGAAGGTGGTGGTCCTTCATCCAGCAAGAAATGTCTGTCAGGCTGAGATGCGAGCAGCAACCGTCAGATCATCTGGCTGGAATGAGAGGTAGGGTTGTGTGTCATCAGCATAGCAGTGATAGGAAAAAATATGTTTCTGAATGAGCCTAGTGATGACATGTAGATGGAGAAGAGCAGTGGTCCAAGCACTGAGCCCTGAGGCACCCCAGTAGCTAGATGTTGCGATATAGACACCTCACCCCTCCACTACACCCAGTAGGACCTACCTGAGAGATAAGACCTGAACCATTGGAGTGCAGTTCCTGAGATGCCCATCGTCCTAGGGATTGACAGGAGGATTAGGTGGTTAACTGTGTCAAACGCAGCAGACAGATCAATCAAGATGAGAACTGAGGATTTGGAAGCTGCTCTTGTTAGTCTCAAAGCTTCAATAACCGAGAGCAGGGCAGTCTCAGTTGAGTGACCACTTTTGAAACCAGACTGGTTGTTGTCTAGGAGGTTGTTCTGTGTAACAATAAGACCCTCATTATTGTTTTTGTGTTTTTATTTTATTTTTATTTTTTTTTATTTTTTTTACCCTGTTTTATTGTTTATCATGTTAATTCCTCTCCTCTATAAGTCACATAATGTGAAGCATAATTCATGTGAGTAGCACAAGCAGTGCGGGACCAACCAGTTATATACCAAGGTTTAATACTTAAAGTGCGGTCACATTATCAGGATTGCAGCAAAATTTCGTATCCAAAAAAAGGTCCATGTCTATGGTCAATAGTGTAGCAATGTATGAAGCTCAGCTCATGCAGAAGTCACATTCAAACAAAGCAGCTTTCTGTTGGTCAATATGGTGAATTCGAGAGACCAACCTGAACATGAACGAAATCGTGGGGGAATGTGGGGAAATCGTTCACCCTCATGCTAAAATCCCAACTGCACGGATTCCTATTGGAACTGGATTTTGCCTGCAAATTTTTTCCGAGCAACAATAAAAGTGACCGCTCCTTAAGATTTAGGGGGTTGTTTAAATATGGAATCATAGTAAGCAAAAGTAAAAGTAAAGGCTTGTTCACACCAAGAATGACAAATAATATAAGTATATATTGCGTGTGCTACAGTTTGGGCGTCTGCCACATTAAATGTGTTCTCATTTCTATAGTTGTGGTGTGGGTGTTTCTCATACAATTAGAATTATTATTAAAACTTTATAGCTATCATTATAGTTATCTTTCTTGTTGTGAACACAACTAGAAACAATGTTTTTGCATTTCTTCGCTTCACAATGTTTTGCTTAACAGTGAGAAAATGAAATGGGAAATTCATGCTGATTGCTACAAGGTAATAGATTAAAAAGAAGAAATTTCACCAGCTGATCACTGCAGAGATGACACTGAATATCCCTGAGGCCTGACACACACACAAACACATCTTCGCCATCACTTGTATCCTCTTGAGATCTCTGTTTTTCATCCCCCTTCCTCCATGTTCCTCTTCAGCTGTTGGGCCCATAAACTCCTCCTGCTCTTGTTGCCCAGATGGGGCAGTTCTACCAGTTTAAGGGCAGGTGTGGCGGCCCTGGGCGGCTCTGAGCAATCATTGGCTGTGATTAGTGTGTGTGATTTCTGGGTGAGGTTGAGTGTGTATCTGCGGTGGTGTTGGGGGGGGGGGGGGGGGTATAATAGGGCAAGCTGCCAGCTGCTGTCCCCTTCTCAATGTATAGCTTTCTTAAACAGGATGGGGGTTGCATTTGTGTGTGCCTTTCTTAGTGTGTCAGCTGCCACAAAACTGAATGTGACACCTCAATCTGATGATGAGCACATACTATGGCTGCGTTCCAAAACCTAGCGAGAGCGCCTTACTGTCGACTTTCTACTTAGGCGCCTACCTGGTAACCAAAATGTAACCTTATAAGTGACTGATTTGGAGCGCTCTTCAATGGCAGCTGCACTCAAAATAGCATGTTGCACGTAAGACAATTGATTCAATACAATCTGATGTTAGCATGTTGCTAAGCTAACAACACGTGCGGTCACGTTTACTGTTGTTTTGCGAATTTTCGTAGCCGAAATACAGTCACTTTTATTAGAATCCACAAGATTGGGAATTTTGCGTGAGGGTGAAAGATGTCCATGCACAGTTTGTCCGCCACGTTGAACCACAGACAGCTGCTTGTTTTGAAAGTGACTTTCTGTGTGATCTGTGATTTGAATATCACTACACTGTTGACAATAGAGCTGTTTTGCCGTGAAATTTCGCAGAAATTTAAATGCACCTTTATAATAGTCTTATAGCACATTTATTGATACTTATTTCACTTGACCCATCCTCCATCTTGGATGGATATTTTTTTATTCCACTAGGCTTGCTGCAGTGCATTCTGGGATTGCCTTATTCAGAAAGGATGCCTTAGAATTTGGTATCTTAAAAGGCAATAACTTCTGTTTGCTCAGTTAACTGGGGACACAGTTATGATACCTTAAAGTGCTTCCTAAGTAGGCATTTTTTTGGGCAGAGCTTCTCAGGAAGGGGGACAGTCAGTTGGCATGATTGTTGTGCGGAGAAAATCTATATTTAGATTGACGGTGGACTTGCTTACCAGACAGGCTATTTTCAGATTTCTGAGAAGACCTCTGTCTCACTCCCTGAAGCGTCTAACATGTAATTAAGACTGAACCAAATGTTTATAGTGATGTTGTTTATGATATTGAGATTTGAAAATATATGAGATTGAGATATGCATCTGGGATTATATGCATGAGTTCATATAATTAACTGAATGTAGTCAGGGTAGACGGCATATTTAATTCACAGTTTTATGGTCATAGGTCTCGTCCAATTTTCGCGACCAATGTATTCCAGAGTTTTCTGTCCAGTGGGATTTTTTTCAGCCAAATGATCAACACAACAGTATAACCCATTGAACACACACACACACACACACACACACACACACACACACACACACACACACACACACACACACCTCTTACACTAACCCTACCCCTAAATCTACCCATCACACAAAACTTTCTGGATTTTTACATTTTCAAAAAAACATAATTCTGTATGATTTATAACACAATGGTTTTGTCTTCTCCTTTAAATAATCATAGTAATTCTGAACAAAGAATATGGTCTTTTGTTTGAATCCTGGTCCTGTAAAATCAGCAAGGCCACCATATCTGTAGCTTTGAATCCACATCTTAACCTGACATGAATTTGTTAAAATAAAACTCTCAATTCAGGTTTTTAGTTTTGTATTGTCTTAATGGGGTGATGACAACAGCAATAAAATAATCACTGTCTTACCAGTATTATAGTTTTTTCCAATTGCTAACACACAATTTGGCAAACTAGGCTGGTTTTATCAAAATACTTAACACAATTCACAAAACCACACACCCAAACTGCAAAATACCTAATATATCCTGCAAAATGAAGCACTGCAACCAAAACTACATATAGCATTATCAAAATCAAACTTTTGCACGAAATGGCGCACACTTCATTTATATTAGCAGATTTTTGTCTTACCAACTACACACTGTTGGGCATAATGAAAAGCACTCTTATCTTTTGTATGCTTTGCCATAATACTAAAATAGTTCAAATTGTAGACAATTCTTCAGATTGTTCACATGCACAGAAATATTTGCAGATACACACACATGCTGTTGAAAAATTATTATTATTATTATTTTCACCAAACAAGTCAGTGCAACATTTGCACAGCAGATATATGTACATTGGACTGAACAAAAATATGCTAAAAAAAAACAAAATAAAAAAAAAACAGTAAACTGAAAAAGATTGAAGTGTTAACAATTAACCATTGAGGTGTTTGGTCAGGTGACACATGTATCGGCCAATCAGCTCATGTAGTGTCATTTTGAATGGCAGTGCTTTGAAATGGCAAACATGTGACTTTATGTCAGATAGTTGTGTCTTATGCAGAGAACTGTGTTCAGTGTGTTTAAAACGTGCCATTTTGAATTGCAAAATGTATGTAAAGCAGAAAATGTGTTAAGACTTTTGGAGACTTGAGAAGAGGTTTTGCTCTCTGTGTGTCAGTTTAAATAATTGTGCTGTGCGTGCCATTTTAATGTGTTAGCAATTGGAAAAAGCTGTAAGTGTTTATCACTATAAAGTAATGTTACATATGCACACTCAAATCATTAGTGGTGTTTGTAAAGGCAAGTATTGCTATTACTATTGCTCATAATTAGTGTTAAAGAGATTTTTGTCTATTTTTGGACCCAACACACATGCTGTTGCTGTATGAGGCCAAATGTGTTTAATTGGTTTAATCACCTGTATAACCCAGTAACAGAATTTAATGTACAATATGTCAGTACGTACACGTTTTGACTCTACGTGGACAATTCTCATTGCAATTTCATTGAACTTTGACTGTATAAATTTGACCAATTTGATCCCCTTTTTGGAAAGTTGTATTAGTTATGTTATTAGTTAAAAATAAAGTGTGTCCTTAGCTAAACTGAGCGAATGAATGATTGAAGGAATAAATGAATCAGTGAATGAATGAGTCTATTGAGACAGACACAGCTGTTGACACTCTATGGAGACTTCACAAGTGAACAGACATCTACTCAGAGAAGCAGAACAAAAGACATGACATCCTCCATGATATCCGTAATGGAGCCATAGATATGTTTTAATACGTTAAAAGCAGAAATAAAATCCCGGACGAGCCCCCATTAATGTTACAAACTCTTTTGGGTCGAGGGGAATTGGGTTGCGTCATTTGCCACAATTAAAACACTGTACAGAAAGGAAAATCACTCAACAAGAATTCAAATAATGTTAAGTATTAGGATTTATTTCAAAGTATAAAGGGAAAAAGATAACAACTGACAAGTGTATTTCCCTAAATTTCCAACATAATTCAACACAACAAACATACAGTGTCAAAACGATCCCGTTCACACTGATCCGCAATAACGACTAAAAATGCTGTATTATTAATTTTTGTTGAAAATGATGTTGTGTAAACAGGGTGGCATCACATAATACCTTACATGTCTTTTACCCTGCTCTTACTGTTACGGAGTGGCTGTGTCAGTGAAGCACACGACGAAGGATGATTCCAGGAAATAGTCTTTTAAAGGTGCTCTAAGCAATGTCACATGTTTTTTAGCCCAATTTTTTTTTGTCACATCCAGCAAACATCTCCTCACTATCCGCTAGCTGCCTGTCCCCTGAACATACTGTAAAGAAACGCGGTCTCTGTAGACACCCCAGGCTCCACAAACGGCAAGAAAAACAAACTGGCCCAGCCTGGACCACGAAACATAACAAACAGTGTTCCAGCCAATCACCGACAAGAATGATTTGGGGGTGGGGGGGGGTTAGTGCGCGTGCACACGCGTGAAGGGGGGTGTGTGGGGAGTGGAGGAGAGAGAAGCATGAAGAGGGAAGTTAGCTAGAGGAGAGATGTCCTAGACAACGACAACAACTAACGTTATAATTGTAAATTCTTGAGAATTTTGATATGGCCGACACACGACCAAAGAGACGACATTCCGATGAACAAATAACAAAGAATAGGGAAAAGGAGAAGGAACGCGCAAAGTCCCGAATTTACATCGGAAAAGCGTTCAAAAGGTGGCGAAAACTCCGCCGGCAGAAGGGCTTCCAATCCCACATTCAGGCGGCTCTGTTTTTGCTGGACAGGGTAAATCCAGTTTGGTTTTTCTAAATGGTTCATGACTGTTTCAGGAAGCACGGAAGGGAGGGGGAGGGGACGGGATGAGGAGGAGGAGGGAGGGTCGAGCTAGCCTCCATTTTGTTTGACCATACACCAAGAAGTGACGTCACCCAACATCGCTTAGAGCACCTTTAATCAAAACCCAAGGAACAGGAAGAGAAACTTAAAAACAACCATCCAACAAAGACGACGACAGACAACTAGACACTACAAGACTAAGACTTAAATACACAGGTGACAGGGAGGAACTGACTGACAAGATAAATGACACACAGCTGAACCAAAAGAACTAATGAGGAGGGTTACCATGGGAACAAATGAATGGCGGGAAACTGAACAGAAGAAAGAGGTCAGAAAGAGTCCAAAAACAAATATACATGTAACACTTACCTGTTCTTTTTCTTTTGTTTTGTTTTGTACAACACATTACCGACGACGGTAAATTAACCCAAATAAAAGGAACAAATGAGCCACCATACACTAGGTGTTATAAAACACAGATTTAACCAAAATAATACCAACAAAATCAATCAACACGTAATAACAACAAACATGTACATGGTAAGAATGATTCAAACGAACTCCATTCCTCACACTGTTTTATACACGCTCTCATTGCTGGAGACCCGGCGCTGTCATCAAGCGTCTCCATGATTGACAGATGAATGAGCCAATGGAAACTCACGCCAACCTGCTGAAAGCAAAACAAGGAAACTAACACGGCAAAAAACACACTTATAACAAGGGACGTAACATGTAACACACAACTAACGTGTAGTTATAGTTAACTAACTAAATATAGTTAAATGGAAAAAAAGTTTGAGAATTGTGCTTTTCAGGGCAACTCAATCGATTTTACGATCCAGTCAATTCACAATACATAAAGTCCATCATTCTTACTAATACTACAGACATGAATGATACCTCAAATCTCCCCAGTGATTTGCTTTAAAGGAGCAATATCTATAGACCAGAATATCATATATTCAGAACACCCAAACAAATGCATAGCAACAGACTTAAACCAATCAGAACTCCATAGCAACCACACAACAACACATTGCCAATCAGCCACAACACCTTACATGTAATCATAACACAGACAAACATCACACATTTTCCTTAGAAAGTGAAAACCTTGAGAAGTGTGTTGAATTGTATTGAATGTGCACTTGTAGTGTACTTCAAATCTTAAAAGTATATCTTAAATTATTGTAAAGCACTTAGTATAATATTAATGAAATAAAAGGTAATTTAAGTGCTCTTAAAGAGAGTGCACTTTCCTTTACACACTCAAGTACACTTTAAACAAAAATCTCAAATCGAATGTTTTATTTTAAAGTCCATTTTAAATCATTACGTTTTAATCTTTTGTCGTGCTTTATGAAGTACACTTATTTTGATGTGTTGAATGACATATTAAAGCACATGTAAATAACTTTATTATAAGTTTAACTGTTGTGTTATTTGATATTATATTGAAGTTAATATATTTTAATTGTACTAAATTGCAATTTCATCATTATGAATGTGTAATAACAAATATAATGTATTTAAATACTTGACATACAAGTTTTAATAGAAATGACATTAAAGTATGTTTTAGTTAATGTCAGTCCATTCAGCAGTACTTTAACCATATTTCAAAGACATCAGAAATCATGATGAAATTACATATAAAGATGTACTTAAGCCTTGCTTAAGAGGGTCAAAAAGCAAGTAATTGCATTTAACATACATTTAAAGCTCCAGTCCGTAACGTTTTTGGGTTAAAAATTATCCAAAATAAATGTTTGAGCAAGTACATAACCAGCCAGTGTTCAACACTCTCTGCTTGCCTTAACTCGACTCAAAACGGTAAGCTTGTAATAATGTTTTTAACTCCAGTGGTACTGGTGGATTTCCGGGAAATTGGAGCATGTCTTTGAGTCATTACGTCACATCTGTACACATAAAGAAGAGTCTCGGCTAGTAGGCTGTATTGAGTGTGAGGATGTTGGAGGTGGAGATTTATAGCCTTTTCTCACAGCTCTTGATATAATTAAACATCAATTTGATGGTGGATCCAGAAAGGTTCAAACGACAATCACCAGTGACAGCTGGAGATTCACCCGTAGTAAAATGTAAAAGACTTCGGACTTCGAAGTGGCTACAGACAAAAAGAGACTGCAACCGGGCCCATGCGAAAACAAGGATACATATCGGAAGGGCATTAAATGTAGTCACGCAATGCTGATATTATTAACATTAACAATTTGAGAACAAAGTATAATTTGCATGGTTTGACGTGATATTATAAGCGATTGTTAGATTTAATCAGTGCAATTTACTGCAATGCTTTTTTCCCCTTAGTTGATCAGAACAAAAGTGGATGTTACTTGTTCAGATGACATTTTCCGGTGAAAATTCTTATGTTGGTCATACTTCCAAAAAGTAGAATCTGTGATTGCGAATGCCAGGATCCACACCGGCTGGATCCACACTGACAGCCGCACATTCTCCTCAAAACATTGGATTCATCGGCGCTGAAGTTGATAATTCCTCGAATAACTGCAATTGCAGATTTCGAACAGAGATGGTGACAAAGAGGAAAAACTACGGACTGCAGCTTTAAACTATAATACATTTTAATTGAATTGTAAATAACATGCACTTATGTATATTATTAAAGTATTTCCATGGTAAGTATTGTTTTTAAAAGTATGCTAGGGTGTACTTAATTTTCACAAGCATTATGGAAGGAAATGGACTGTGATTTGTTGGTACTGTTTCGTGTGGACTTTAATTTTTAGAGTGTGAGTGCATGAGTGTGTGTGTGTCTGTGTGTCTCTGTGTGTGTTGAGGTGGTGGGGGGTTAGGGTTTGGCCTCATTATCACCCATTTTTAAACTTGTCAATGAAGCAATCTGTTCTGAGGATTAAGACTAAGACACACGTGAGCTTCCTGCTCACTCAGAGGAAGATGTGTGTACACATGAGAACACGTGTGTGTTGTTGTTTGAGGTGTGCTGCTCTCTGTTTGCATGTGCGTGGGGGTGTTTGACAGGGTTTGTTTATTTATTAGTGGTGTTTACTGAGGTTAGCCTGACTATTAGTATTGCACATACTTCAGATTAGTGATTTGAACAAACCCATAACCATTTAACTGTTCTGTAACTCGTCTTTCTTAATTTGGAACACACACACACACACACACACACACACACACACACACACACACACACACACACACACACACACACACACACACACACAGAAACACGCGCAAAAAACCCTACACTTAAAAAAAAAAAAAAGATTCCAAAAGGCTGCAGCGATGCCATAGAAGAACCATATTGGGTTCCCCAATTAACCTTTCCATTATCAATTCTTAACAGAACCTTTTTTTCTTGGTGTGAAGAACATTTTAGATAATCCAAAGAAAATTTTTCCACTATAAAGAACCTTTTGTGGAATAGAAAGATTCTATGGAAGTTAAAGATTCTTCATGGAATCATCGATGTCAATAAAGAACCTTCATTTTGAAGAGTAGCAAGTTTAGTATGGATCAGCACCACTGTACTGTCTGACATACAGTATGATCTAAAACTGTTTTTCAGATGACAGCATTCATTTGTCCTCTGTAGATCACAGCATGATTTGCAATATTTGAGGAGGGTGAAGGGAGGTCCGACCTGTGAGAGAGGAGAGGAAGCGTGAAGAAGAGGGGGATGGTAATAAGAGGAAGACATTTCTAACATGATCAGAATGAATGTGTCAGATGTTCAAGCAATTCAAACATTTCCTCATGTAGTTCTAAACATGTGTGACTTGCTTTACGAGGAAGACAAAGAGACATTCAGCAGAATTACATTTTAATATACATTATAATAGAAAGCAGTTCTATTTTATAGTTCACTATATTACTGTTTTTACTGTATTTTTGATCAAATATATGCAGCCCTGAAGAGCATAAGAGACTTCTTTCAAAAACATTCAAATATCTTACCGATCCCTAACCCTACCCCCAAACTTATGAGCAGTAGTGTTATTAATAAAATTCAATTATTAGTTAAGCCATACAGGTATGATACAGTTGTGAGAAAATTATGACAGAATGCTCAATTTCTATTCCTTTAAGAATCACACAAATGACTCCAGCAAAGATCATATCCTCACCATCAGGACCACAACCGCTACCACTCTTACATTTTTTGTTTGCTAAGTAATTATATGATTTTTGCCATCTCACATGTGTTGATTCAGTTTAACAGATCTGATAAGTGTGTGTTTGGCACATGACATGCACTCACTTTAACAGACTGGGGCTACTGGACACCTGTTTACACAGCATACATACAAACCATTATCTACAACTTACACAACAAACACAATCATCTGCTTCAAAGAGCACATTTAAAGGGACAGTTTACCCTAAACACAATTCTGACATTTACGTCAAGACACATTTATGTAATTCACTCTATGCTGTTCCAAACCTGTTATCGCTTTTTTTTTTTTTTTTTTTTACATCAAACGTCATTGATTCTTGCATGTCTTGTAAATGATCATATAGCAGTTTGTTTAAATTGAACATGCACAAATTAAATTTGAGACCTACAGTAGAAGGGAACATTTTCAGTGAATCATGACTTAGTAAAGAAGTCCACTAAAGGCAAGTAGTGCAATTAATTAAACAAAATACAGATAAAAACCACAACAACAACAACAACAACAACAACACGATTACTAGAACTTGGCTTGACTGAAAACATAATTTGAACATAAACTTGTCTAGACTCACCAAAAGCTGGTTACAGCAAACAAAGCTTGACAATAGACAATGGTAACATGAGGGCTATATACACACTTGAAAGCAACTAACAATGAACAAATGAGAATGTGACACATAGGCAAGGGAACCAATCAGAACATGACACATGAGAGAGGGTAATCACATGACAAACAGAAACAGGAACCATGACTGTGAAAACTTCAAAATAAAAGACATGACAACATAAACATGATACAAAACCCAAAACCAAACGTGACATATCCCCCCTCAAAGGACGGCTCCAGACGCCCTAACAGCACATCAACCCAAAACCTAAACAAAGTGTGACCCTGGTGTGACGAGGCCCTGACGTGATGAGGCCCTGACGTGACGAGGCCCTGACGTGACGTGGCCCTGACGTGACGAGGCCCTGACGTGACGAGGCCCTGACGTGACGTGGCCCTGACGTGACGAGGCCCTGACGTGACGAGGCCCTGACGTGACGAGGCCCTGACGTGACGAGGCCCTGACGTGACGAGGCCCTGAAGTGACGAGGCCCTGACGTGACGAGGCCCTGACGTGACGAGGCCCTGAAGTGACGAGGCCCTGACGTGACGAGGCCCTGACGTGACGAGGTCCTGACGTGACGAGGCCCTGACGTGACGAGGCCCTGACGTGACGTGGCCCTGACGTGACGAGGCCCTGACGTGACGAGGCCCTGAGGTGACGTGGTCCTGACGTGACGAGGCCCTGACGTGACGAGGCCCTGACGGGACGAGGCCCTGACGTGACGAGGCCCTGAAGTGACGAGGCCCTGACGTGACGAGGCCCTGACGTGACGAGGCCCTGACGTGAGGAGGCCCTGACGTGACGAGGCCCTGACGTGACGAGGCCCTGAAGTGACGAGGCCCTGACGTGACGAGGCCCTGACGTGACGAGGCCCTGAAGTGACGAGGCCCTGACGTGACGAGGCCCTGACGTGACGAGGCCCTGACGTGACGAGGCCCTGACGTTGACGAGGCCCTGACGTGACGAGGCCCTGACGTGACGAGGTCCTGAGGTGACGTGGTCCTGACGTGACGAGGCCCTGACGTGACGAGGTCCTGACGTGACGAGGTCCTGACGTGACGAGGTCCTGACGTGACGAGGCCCTGACGTGACGAGGCCCTGACGTGACGTGGCCCTGACGTGACGAGGCCCTGACGTGACGAGGCCCTGAGGTGACGTGGTCCTGACGTGACGAGGCCCTGACGTGACGAGGTCCTGACGTGACGAGGTCCTGACGTGACGAGGTCCTGACGTGACGAGGCCCTGACGTGACGAGGCCCTGACGTGACGAGGCCCTGACGTGACGAGGCCCTGACGTGACGTGGTCTTGACGTGACGAGGCCCTGACGTGACGAGGCCCTGACGTGACGAGGCCCTGACGTGACGAGGCCCTGACGTGACGAGGCCCTGACGTGACGAGGCCCTGACGTGACGTGGCCCTGACGTGACGTGGCCCTGACGTGACGAGGCCCTGACGTGACGAGGCCCTGACGTGACGTGGCCCTGACGTGACGAGGCCCTGACGTGACGTGGCCCTGACGTGACGAGGCCCTGACGTGACGAGGCCCTGACGTGACGTGGCCCTGACGTGACGAGGCCCTGACGTGACGAGGCCCTGACGTGACGTGGCCCTGACGTGACGAGGCCCTGACGTGACGTGGCCCTGACGTGACGTGGCCCTGACGTGACGAGGCCCTGACGTGACGAGGCCCTGACGTGACGTGGCCCTGACGTGACGAGGCCCTGACGTGACGTGGCCCTGACGTGACGAGGCCCTGACGTGACGAGGCCCTGACGTGACGTGGCCCTGACGTGACGAGGCCCTGACGTGACGAGGCCCTGACGTGACGTGGCCCTGACGTGACGAGGCCCTGACGTGACGTGGTCCTGACGTGACATTTGACCTTCCTAAGGCTGATGAACTTAGTGTGGTTAAAACTTAATTTAAACACTGTTTCTGAACATCATAAACCAAACGTTTATCTGTGCACTGCACATTTGATGGAGAACAGCTTGTTTTCTGTTGTTTTGTAAACTCTCGCTTTTGTAAGACTATTCATCGCTCCTTAGGACAATTAACAATGGTTTTGTGATCGAATACTGTTTGTATTACCTTGGTTTTCCGACAAATATCATGATTAAATGGTGGATAACATCATATCTATATGGTATAAGAATATAAAAAAAAATATACCACTCTGAAACGTCCTGCGAAATCCATGCTTGCATAGTCTGTGCATGAAATCCGTTCTGCACAATCCTCTTGTTCGTTAACAATAACATTGTCAGGGTCTGAATCAGGCTCAAACTGGTTTAAAATTGATGCCATCCTCAATATTTACACTAGAGAAGAGCTTGCGGTTATGGAGGGGCGGGACATTTCCCGAACACGTGCTAAGAGCTGCCAATCACAACACACTGGGCCAGCTGGCCAATCACAGCACATTTCATATTTCGGAAGGAGGGGCTTCATCGAAATCGGCGTGTTCGAGCCAGACTGGGGAGAGAGGAGCTGTAATAATGTACAATATTTGAAAAATAATGTGTTTTTTGAACAATCAAGCATGAAAACATATTCTACACCCCAAAAACAAAATCAAGACTTTGTAAAAGGGCATAATAGGACCCCTTTCATTTTGTGGCACATGAATGTGTCGTGACAGGACGCTGTAGAGCCTCAGTTCAAGCGGCATGCGAACCGATCATCTCTTTACCACTAGTAATGGCACAAACATGAATGATCATCAGAAGGTGTTTCAACCACAGAAAGATGTCATTACACATATCAAGTTGAAGTCCACCAACGTTAATCTACGTTTGTATGACAAAATGATTCGGCAGATTATGATTGGCATCTGATTCGGCAGATTCTGCATTATGATTGGTCAGATAACCTGTCAATAAAACGTATTTATTTTTCATTAGGTGGTGGAAACAAGCTTCCATACAAACCTACACACTGTGTGGAAAACAGCAGCGTAAATATTCTTCAAAATATCTCCTTTTTTATTTTTCAGAGGAAAGAAGGTTTTTTTTGGAGCAGGTTTTTGAATGACGAGGAAATTACGGCATTTCTTCAAATCCTTGTTACACACACATTTTATGCTTACCAAAATTCTCAAAGTTTATTCATACAGGAAGCGAGCAAGATTTGTGCA
This sequence comes from Squalius cephalus, assembly GCF_949319135.1. Classification (NCBI taxonomy): domain Eukaryota; kingdom Metazoa; phylum Chordata; class Actinopteri; order Cypriniformes; family Leuciscidae; genus Squalius; species Squalius cephalus. The sequence continues at coordinate 8,195,106 of NC_137139.1, forward strand.
AGACACAGAAAAGACTCACATCCCCTAAACAAACACTGATACACAATAGAATTTGATTCAAAACCAGCTTTAATTTCTCCCCCAATTGTTGAATACTTGCCAAAAAAATCCCCTCAAAGCCTACTGACAGGTCTGTCTCTCTGTGTGTGTGAGTGTGTGTTAATTACACCTTTGCTCATGTGTCTGTTTGTAACCTCACAGCTCCAGCTGGAGGTCAGAGGTCAATAATGACAGGTGTCTACAGCTCCAGATGCATTCTGGGAGCTAGGCAGGTGCAGTGAGAGGGGTATTGTGCCTTTATTAAATAAAAAAACAGATAATGCAGAGTAAACAAAAACATCTCTTTGTCTCTCGGATACTGAAAAGAAGGTTGGTGGAAAAGACAGACCTCACAGACGCCGCAGCATTTGGTTTATTTATGATCTGTTTGTCTTATAAACAATGGATGTCATTAGGTGAAATGGTCCTGATTTGGTTTCACGATGAAGCTCAGCTGATATAAAATGACTACACAAATCACAAACTGTGTGATTTTCACACATTATGTGTATTGCAAACATCAAGAAATATGAAATAAAGCAGCTTATATAAATATTCCTTTGGATCTGTATTAAAACCAGATTTTTTTTTTGAGTTTCAAGATGTAATTGTACATAATTAATGTTAAACTGCCTAAATGAGAATTGGTTCTATAAATGTTCTCTCAGTGTCTGTCCTTGTTTTATATATTTTTCTGTACGAGTAAACATAAGCAGGCTGCATGTGGGAGGTATACTTACTTATTTAGAAATGAATCTGTTGTCTTATGGTCACTGTATAACTACAAGCAAAGGAAACTGTCACCTGCTTCTCAATAATGTATTGGGTAACTCAAGCTTCAAACAGTGAATTATGCATTAACACAGACAGACATGGACACACACTGAGACAGATACATTAGCATTATAGAGACAATGGGAAAGTGTGTGTGTGTGTGTGTGTGTGTGTGTGTGTGTGTGTGTCCTGATAAACCCTATTATGGGGACAAAATATCCCCACAAAATGGCAATTTTGAAAACAGCATAAAAACATAATAAATGATGTTGCTTAAAAATGTAAAAATGCAGAAAGTTGTGTGTGATGGGTAGGTTTAAGGGTAGGGTTAGTGTAAGGAGACACACACACGTTTCTTTTACACCATAAATTCCATGAACATTATGATAAATATAATTTGAACACATCTGAGTATTTAATAACATTAGAATCCGCAGAAAAGTTTTCATTTCTAAAAATGTAATTTGACATTTACTTTTCCAGTCCATTAAGAAGTAATTAGTGGTGCCCTGATGTGGCTCAGTTTATCAGTTTCCATAGAAAATAATAATAATATTAATATTGAATATTTTTTCATTACTATTTAACCTTGAATCCTTTTAAAAGGTCACTGGAGCTGAAGAACAATTGTGTTTTGTCTCCCTCTACTTGTGAAAACCGATCACTACAACATTCAAAATCCATTAGTCTATACTAGATGGACATTGTTTATCTGCAGTAAATATGCCATATTTTATTTTGCTAAGACGATTTAACTGTTTATGTGTAATCATGATTTAACCGTGAATGTTATCTAATTATAATTTAAAAACTACTTAAAACAGAAAGACATTAATAATAAAAATAGATCAGAGTATAAAATAATATATAATATATATATTTAGTATCAACACTATTTGCACTATGAATAATATAGTCTTGCTGTGGACAGTATAGTGTCAGTAATCTGAGCTCTCGATGTCCTTGTCTTCATTAATAGATGTCACTCTTAAGGAAGTAATTTTATGAAACTCACAACTTTTAAAACTGTTTTTTTTTTTTTTTTTTTTTTGCAATTGATTCCTGGGATTCGGTGCCTTTTGTGTCCCCAGTAAATATCATGATCTTACAGCCTTAAAATGCTGAACAATATCAATTTTAAACCTGTCTTAGTCACAAATTTCACCATTTGAACTCTAAGCATTGCAGAAGTTGATTAAAAATAATAATTTGATTCATTTACAGCATTTGAACCACTGTATAATCACCATTTTTCCTTTGTCCCCAGGCCTGTGCGGCCCAATTTCATGATGAATACAACACTTACTATAGGTGAGTTTTTCCATTTTTCCCCCATTGTTGGGTATAGAGCAGGTGAATTAATTCACCCGACAGAGAATCGGGTTTTTACAGCCGTTACTTCATTGTTCCGAAAAGGGATGGGGGGTTGTGTCCTATACTAGATCTTCATCTCAATTTTCGGCATCGAGATGTCATCATTCAGTCACGATGCGAGCCGTCTTATCGCCCGCTCGTGTCACCTCGATCTTCTCAGCCACGAAAGAGTTAAGGCTAGGCTAGTCACGCACTGTGAAACAGTTTCAGAGACTGGCTCAGGACTTCGTACGATCAAGATCACGCGGCGGTGTCTTCGTGCCTTGGTCATATGGAGGAAACCTTGGTTCCTATCCCAGGCTCCAGTGTTAGGAGCTCTTTGCCATCGAGATGTGCTCTCGACAGATGCTTCCCTCACCGGCTGGGGAGCGGTAATGGAAGGCCGTTCAGCTCAGGGTCTCTGGAGGAGTCATCATCTTTCATGACACATAAAATGCCTGGAGGTGATGGCGGTCTTCAGTGCGGTCTCCCAGATCTGAGGGGTCATCATGTGCTTGTCCGGTCAGACAACACATCGGTGGTCTCTTACATAAATCACCAGAGGGGTCTGGGCTCACGTCCACTATGCACACTATGTCGCACCAGATCCTCCTGTGGTCCCTAGGGAAGAGACTCTCCCTGAGAGCAGTGTATATATTTGTGCTGTGTCTGTCTGTCTTGGCCAGGACGCTCTTGTAAAAGGGATTCTTAATCTCAATGTGCTTCTTTCCTGGTAAAATAAAGGTTATAATATATGCCGGGGTACCAAAATATAGGAGCAGACATTCTGTCGAGGCAGGGGCTGAGGCCTATTAAATCTGAAATATAGTTATGTTTGTAATGAAACAAAGTCAAACACATTTACAAATGACAAAGCACAACTAATACCCAGATATAATTATTTTAAAATACAAAATCTATGGTGAATTGGCCTTTTTGTCGTAATGGTTCCTAGCTCTGGTGCAGCACTCTGGGTGGGACTGACCAGTTATGTGCCCATGGTAGTCTGCATCCAGGAAACCTGTATCCGTCTTCACAGTTAGGGAAAAGCTGCCATTTCGGGTCAGGGAAGTAGGGAAGTTGTGGTGCTGAACTGTGTGCGGGACAATTATAATGGACAAAGAGTGCACACTGTGCATTGCATACCTTGGCAAGTTGGAAACTTCGGCAAAGCTGGCAGTTCACCCCAACTAAACACTTGGAGTTAGGACTAGGGTGTGTCCTGTAAGGTTGTGGTGGGTGGGACACAGGCCACACCCAATGACGAACAACTATTTTTTAAAGAAAAGGTTCATAAAATCAGAAATATAGTTATGTTTGTAATGAAACACAGTCAAACACAATGGACCAAGAGCACACTCTGCGATCTACATACCTTGGCCAGTTGGATAGGCGAAGCTGGCAGTTCATCCCAAGTAAACACTAGGAGTTAGGACTAGGGTGTGTCCTGTAAGGTTGTGGTGGGTGGGACACAGGCCACACCCTAATTTGCCAAAAATGACAAACAACTATTTTTAAAGAAAAGATAGGCCTACATCAAATCAGGAATAGTTATGTTTGTAATGAATCAAAAACAGTCAAACACAATGGACCAAGAGCACACTCTTCGATCTGCATAAACATTTTTAAGGCTTTGCAAAATATAAATGAATAAAATATTTTGCTGCTGGATAAAATAAATTAAGTATTATGTATTTATAGTCTTTGATAAGATTTGACACTGTCAGAGAACAATAATAAAGCAATCATTAATTAGAAAGTGTTTTCAAGAATTTTTTTTTTTAATGCTGATTACGTGAGCTTCTGTATCCAGTGAATTAACGATTTTCTTTTCTGCAGACTTGCTGTAAGTTTCAGCAGGCTACTGAGAACGGCTTGTCTTGAGACAGTGGTGTTTTGCGAATGTTCATCCATAGATACCAAAGCATCTGTAAGCATGCTCATAAATGCAATTTAACGATCATAAATGTGCCGAGGAGACTCTGTTCCCATGTGGGACAGACTGCAACATCTCTTTAAATCCAAACTTCTTTGACATCGTATTTCTTTGCAAACCACGTCTCCCGTGTTTCAGTCGACCCACCCGTTAAACATGGATTCAAATGAATATATTTTCAAACTGTGTAGACACATTATTGTGTGTGTTTGTGTGGGAGAGGCTAATGCAAAATGTATCATCAATATGCAGATTATTGCTATCCACTGAAGCATGCATCAGATTTCAGTGTCATGAAGTTAACAAGGGCTAGAACTGCCCCCGACTGAGCCTGGGTCTGCCAAGGTTTTCTTCTCCATTCTGTCACCTGATGGAGTTTTGGTTCCTTGCCACTGTTGCCTTTACTTTTGGCTTGCTTAGTTGAGGACATTTAATATTCAACAATATTACTGATCTGCCTTACTTAGGGTGGACAATGACGCAATTTTCTTCTAGAAACAAACTTTGTTGTATTATTTTCATGTTATCAATGTGAAGCTGCTTTGATACAATCTGTATTGTAAAAAGCGCTATATAAGGTGACTTGACTTGACTCCTCTTCCTCAATGCTCCACTGTGGTAGAGATGCATTTGTTATATTTCTCGCCAGATTTTTGAAAGCAGCAACTCTTGTTTCATTATGATTCATTATTTCACACACTACTTGCCATTTATTGCCAAAAACTTAATTCTGTCTTTGATGTTGTTCTGAGACAGCAATGACTTTTTATGTTGTGCATTTGCTTAAATTGTGCTAATTTCCTGACCTAATTTGTGGTTAGGACAATTGAAAGCTTAGTGGGTAACACTTTACAATAAGGTTAATTAGTTAATTACCTTAGTTAACATGAACTAAGCATGAACAATACTTCTACAGCATTAATTAATCTAGTTGATATTAATTTCAACATTTACTGATAGATTATTAAAATCAAAGGTTGTATTTGTTAACATTAGTTAATGCACTGTGAACTAACATGAGCAAACAAAGAACAACTGGACTAACATTAACAAAGATTAATAAATACTGTAACAAATGTATTGCTCATTGTTAGTTCATGTTAGTAAATACATTAATGTTAACTAATGAACCTTATTGTAAAGTTATCGTGTTTAGTGTTTAGGATTTTGGGCATGTCCCTTTATTATTATTAAATCTATGACATAAAATGAAGAAGATTATGCTCTAGTTCACAAATCAAACAAGCAAATTTGTGACACTGAGCATGCTAACTCTTATGCACAAAAAGTTACATTTTCTTGCTTCCATTGGGATTATGAAATGATGCTGAATAGCACGATCGTCAGGTCTCGAACAAACTTCATGTTCATTTTAATTTAGCCTTTCCCTTGCATTTTACTTGCATTTAATTTAGACATTTGGACCCCACTGCATCTTAAAAATAAACAAGAAATATAATTAACTGCTACATACAAGTTTCCATACAAAATCATAACATGACCTTCATTATTTTTGACCTAATCAACACTGCCATTTATAATTAGATATTTGGTAAATGAACATGAATATGCCGTATTTGCTATATTTTGCAGCTCACCTTGAATTTATCTCAATGCAAATCACTCTTCTATGGTATCCCTCATGCGTATACATTTGAACTCAATCCAGTTTATTTGCGGCTCTCAAAATGTATATTTAGCATCACTGTCCTGTCCTGTTCAGCTTTACTTTGCACTTACATGTTATAATGAGCCTCTACAGCATGACCTACACATCTGAATCAGCAATGAGCCAGAGTTTGCAGCTGGTTGTGGGGCTGTGACCGCAGCCATCAGAATAGATGTGTGAAGAGACCAGGACTGTCCACAACTGAAATAGAAACCCCAGCGTGCTTTAAGTGCCAGCAGGAGCCCGCCACAAAACACCTCATTAATTCATAAGCCATAGTATAGAGTGACAGCTCTGAGTTTAACTATATGGGCTGCTAAGACATAAAAATTCAATCAGATATAAAATCCAAAATATGTTTATTGGACAGACATACAGTTTGAAGTGGGGGAAGATACTTAAATATGTTATATACACTCATAGCATTTTGTAATTTATTAATAACTGAACTTTTCATTGCATATTCATCATAAACGTCAACATTATGTTTTTAACATAATATTCAGATATGTTATTAACTGAAAATGAACATGGCAGAACAGTATGGTGATTATTGGTTCTGTTTGCACTTTTTTCGTATTTGACTCCTTGTTAAACAGCCAAATCCCCCTTACTTCCTAAGTGTACATGTACTTTAAGGCTGATGAGACACATAAGTATATCAGTTAGTGTCCTGACTATTTTTACTTCCCAATAAACTGGATGAACCCATAAATACAAGACCAAAAAACCCTCAATGTCTCCCTCTACCGTTCTCTTGGTGGAATTTTCCCTACGCAAGTTCAAATCTACAGTCTAGGGTTCAAATGTTGTTGTTCTTTCTATCATGCACCAGTGTATCACCATAATAATGTTATTGTTTTCTGGCTTTGATACATATATAACCATTTACATATTGTTGAGGAAATCTACGTACTATTTCAAAATTATATGATGCATACTTTATCATTGCTACATCAAGTACCCTAATGTACAGTCAAGACTGTATAAGGTTTCAACTCTATAGTGTACTTTTGTAAAGTTGTAATTTGAACTAAAAAAAAACAAAAACAAAAAACAAAAAAAAAAACCTATGTTTAATTATTTAAATATGACACATTTAAGTATTAAGGATTATGCACAAGGTCACTAATTAAATAAGCATATTTGTGAGTGATCATGTGAATTCCTTTGTACAAAAAGTCAAATTGTCTTGCTTCCATTAGGATAATTTTTCTAATTATGCTGCAAAACACGATCATCAGGACTTGAGCAAACTTCTTACTTCTATCAGGCTCAAGTGTATCACAATAATGTATTTATTGATTTGGTAGTAGTACCAAAAATTTCACTGGTTGTGGCCCTGATCCAAAATGACCTGGTCTGAATATGCATATTTAATTACCATTGTTACACTAAGTACGATAATCTACACTACAGTCATAAGTAGGCTATATCGAAGAAGTGCTGCACAGGGTTTCAACTACTAACTTAACCTGTTCTTGCATGGTTGGAGAGTGTAAATCTTTGTCAAATTAGCTTTTTATTGGCTGTGTGATGAATCACCAGAAGATGGCAATCTTATCAAATTTATGTCCTAATGCAACTCCACTCTGCTAATCCAACGCATTCTCATCCTAGGGCGTCATATACTGACGCTTTTGACATTTCGTCTACATGTAAAAACCTTGTGCAACACATTTTAATGCAGCGGATTTTAATGTGCACTAGGGATACAACGAGCAAATAATTAAATATATGACTGAAAACACTCAATGCATTTAATTATTAATTAGTCATATATATATATATATATATATATATATATATATATATATATATATATATATATATATATTGTAATTTTTAAATCAGAAAAATCTAAAATGTATTCCCAAAATCGTGCAGTTTCTCTTGATATCAGCATGTTCACAGTTGTTTTTTTTGTTTTTTTTTACAGGGACCAGACGCCCCACTGATGAGTCCTGCTGACTTCAACGTTCACATGAGACTCTGTACATGAACATGGTAAATGCTCGAGCAGTGCTCCAGCTCTTGCAAGATCGCTTTTCAACAGGGTCTTCTCCATCCACCCTTAAAGTTTACGTGGCGGTCATCAAAGTCAGTGAAGAATAGGCTACATCTGCTTTCAGAAATAGATCAGATGACGGTATCTCAGCAGACAGGAAGTGACACAATCAATGGATTCCGATGTGCTTCCTACCTCTGTATGCCGCCTGTGGAGGGAGCATTTTCCCACAATTGGATGCAGCCGCTGAGTTTGTTCTGAAAGTGGTCAAACTAGTAACTCAACACAAACCTGGTATTAATCATGTTGCTGAGGGCCCATCATGTTCTGATTAACAGGTAAAAGTGGCCCATATGTGCTTCCTCTTATTCTAAACAACACAAATCAACAGCAGAAGAGGTTGTTGTTGAAATTATGTGCACGCAACATTTTAGGCATACACTTACATTAAAAACATGCCCAAACTCTGTCAGCAACATCAATAATGAACATCTCTATTTTGTACTCTGGGAACAATTTTTGCTCTCCTGCTGTAGTGTGCTATATTACAGACGGATAAAATCGTTTGCACTTTGAAAACACAGACATGAATATTTCTTTCATTTGTTGTAACAATTATTTAAAATGTTGTGACAATATAACTTTATATGGCAAGTGTTTAAATGTATAGTTCTCAAGACTTTTCCCATGGGCACAGTTTCCGTTTGTTTGCAATCTGTAAACTGTCACTGGCTACATGTAAAAGATGTTTACTCTGTTCTACAGAAGTGCAGATGTGTGTGTATAGCCAACGTTCAGTTGATCGTGGTGTGTTAGGCCTTTTCACACACATCTGTTTTTGGGAGAGAGAAAAAAAAACCTCACAGAAAACACAAAGTTCTTTAAAAACAGAGTTCCAGTTCCAGACAGCAGTGAACCTGATGAACTTCAGTCAGCATTTTAAAACATATAGCCGAGCTCCCAATGCAACGTCTCAATTATTCGTTAAATACTCTATCTAAGTGAAAAATAACTATTTTGTTCCAAATTTAGTACGCACCATATTGAGACACTGCTGACAAAAAGTGAGCTTCATTTAACAGATATGGGCAGATATATTTTGCGGTGTGGCCCATAATGACTAATTGGCCTATTTCTTGTGAATTTTACTTGGAGGACATGAACAACAGGACATTCTCAGAAAACATACAACATTTTATAGACTTGTGATGCTACAAGGGTTAAAACCATTTATAAATGATCAGCCATTTATGTCAAGGTCACCGTGATTCTGCCAAGTAAAGGTCAATTCACACCAAAGCGACAGATGCTGACCAACACATTCAATCACCAGATTACAGAATATCACTTCTCAGACATTCAATGACCCAACAACAGCCAATCTGTGAAAACAAGCTCCGACAGACACCGACAAACGCCAACACCGGGGGTAACACACTGATCCGACAAAACCCAACAAAGTGTTTGTTCCCGTCTGTCGGCATGGTGTGAATTGGCCTTAACACATTTTCTTGGATCATCAGATTTTTCGATCCTGGAACAACATTCCTGTCTGAAAATTTAGTCCTCACCCAATCCCTACCCCTAAACCTAACCCTACCTATAAGTTATCCCTAAAAACAGAGGGAAATTATAGGTGAATAACACTGATATAGAAGCACTTAACCCTGGTTGTAAGCCAAAACTTGACATCAATTGTAAACTTGGCCCTCAAATCTGATTGGTTGATTGGAATGTTGTTCCAGGATCAACAAATATGTTGATACAGGAACATGTTGCACTTGGTGAAATCAGGTTCAGGTGTGTAGAAGGTTCAATAGCTTCACATACAATAACAAAATGCAAGGGAATTCATTTAATTTCATTCACCATCGGTTGCCAGACATGACTGCATTTTCTTCTGCCCTAAAAGTCCCTATCTCTGGGAATCAGAGGCCATAAGTCACTCTCCTCCTAGACTGTTTGTCAGATTTGCAGAAAGTTTGGGAATCATCATCTCAAGACCATCATGACAAAAAGTTCTAAATAGAGTTTAAATAAGTGTTGCAAAAATATCAACCTTAAATATTTGTAAATTTGTATGTGTCTGGCTTATAGTGTCATTCACTTCCAGTTATTTTTTAGCTTTACAAGCCATTTCCTGCACTTTGATATTCTTCTAGTTGCGGCTTATGAATCGGAAGTCTCACACATTCACAGAAAACAGCTTACTTCCATGTTGAAAAAATAAGGTGGATAAGCCATTTTAACTATAGACCCTACATCTGCTGAATGCAAAGTCCAAACTTAAAAGAACTTGACATACACGACAAGTCATGCCAATCTCTGCTCAATCTTTGATCATGCAATATGATGCTCATGGCAGCGAATTCTATGTAATCAGCCATTTATGTAAATGACAGATGAGGGGCTGTAACTTTTCCACAATAAATCATTTTAGGTCTAATATTTTGCAACTGATTTAAATGCTTTTATTTATTAAGAAGTCAGATGTCTCTTTTGAAACAATCATGCATTTTTGTAAGCTATTTCACCAAATTAGAATATCAGTGAAGGTGACTATTGACTTCGCAGGAAAGTGAATCAATTGAATCACCTAATCATCGATTTGTGTCATTGGTGCTTGGACCCCGATGATTGCTGTTTGCGGCTATATTTATGTAGTCAGTAGGGAGCAAGGCGACGTATAAAGATAGATTCATCTTTGCCATTACCACACACATTGGAGCAATAACACTTTGCATATGTATGTGTGTTTTCACTTAATGAGTCACAGAGACCAAGACCTTCATTCATGTTTCGAATCGGTGCTCCCTGCAGAGATCAGACATCAGACACGCAACTGTCTGATTGGATAATAAGATCAAACTCTGCTCTGATTGGATAATGACGTGAATACGCCATCGTGGCATCTGGATCCAATCGAGGCTTCTTCTTCCACTTTAATTCAAATTCTGCCTCTTTTCCTTCTCTTCCTTTTAGGAGAGAGCCAGTGGAGAGAAAAGGTAATTTTAGAAACAGTCCATGTATATCAACAAAGAGGAGAGCGATGCATTTTTGTTAATGTATATAATCATGTCTCTCTGCTTATGAGTAACTTATATGAGTCTCAAAGAAACACGGATAAAGGCAAACATTTGTAACATTTTCTGAAGAAACTGTGAGTAGAGCTTTTCAAAAATAAAGCTCCCCACTAGTGGTGTGCAGCAGAGCCAATATTTGTATCTGTGCCTGCAACAATCTCAAAATGATTTGTATCTGTATCTGTATTAGGATAAATCCAGGAGTAGGGGCTTTAACTGGAAGTTCATGAAAATAGACGAGAAGCCCATTTTAAATGTAATTCTGTTCTCTTCATAGTTTTCATTTAACAAATATGCATTGTATACCTCATAAAAAACTTTTTTTTTTATTATAACTATAAAATGTATTGAAATATTTTCAAATTGAAACAATAATACTAAATGTTAAATAAAAGGGGAACATTTATTATTATTATCATATATATTTTTAAACCTTCTAAAAAATCTTATTTTCTAACAAGAGGTCTCTATATAAAATAGCTGATTAGAGAAATAGAAGTTGAAAGAAAATATTCAGTGGTTGAAAATATACAGCCAAAAGGACAAAAGGTCTCATGTACAGCAGGTCAAAGGGAAATATGTTGGACTGCCATGAGCCCCAGTAATCTTTGAAAAGTTTGATAATGATGCTTGGCCAAGCTTGATGGTGGTTATTATCATCAGGATAGACTCGATATGAGCGGGAGACAAACGTGCCTGCATTGTAACCAAATCTAAAACATTGTTTTCTGAAGAGGGAGTAGCACGCTCTTCTTGGCATTAAGCCTCAGCCCCAAGCGTCTTATGTGAACGAGATAGACATCTCGATGTCGAACCGTCATCTCATCGACTTCGGGCAGACACTGCGGTTTGAGTTCTCTGAAAACCAATGTGCCCTGAGCCCTGATGCGGCTGGGATACAACATTGATTTCCTGAGGCCTTCGTGGAGGCACTCGCTCTCTGCCTTTGACGATATGAGGAGCAGGAGGCTGGCAGCAGCCCCATGGGATCTAGAGCAGCGAGGGATCAACCTCTTAAACACTGCTGATTGAAATTTCGCCTCCTGAAACCTCTCGAAGACCGAATTTAGAGCATCACCGAGGAGGCCAGACGGCGACAGCGAGGTTCAACCATAAATGCCTCTCCATTGCTACCAGCACTGCGATGGAGCGGCTGATGGCTTGGGACGTCTCTTGGTGGAATGGAGAGACAGATTGTGGCCCGGCGTAGCTCTTTAATATTGTGAGGCCTGACCCCCTTGCCCTCATCAAGGTCCTTGTTATGACCATTGGCTCATGGGAAGCAACAAAAACAAGGTACATGTAAATATAAATGCAATTACATGTAAATGCAAAAGGTAACAAAATACAACGCAAGCCAAGTCCAAAACCAAAGTCCCCTCTCCTGGCTCAGTTGGTGATTTCTTTTAAGAAGCGTCTAAGGCATTGTCACAGGTGTTTCCAGTTGACTGCCAATTGAGGTAATTAGTGGGCAAAGGTAACAAACAGCAATTTCCAAAACCAACAGCAGAGGTCGTCACATCCCTAAGCAAGTCTGCCTGGTAAGCCTGCATGATGGCCATAGCATGCAATATATACCCTGCCCACTAAACTGGAAGTTGTTCTTTGATAAAGTTGTGGAGACAGTGTGACGCTGTAACATATATCTGGAAGTGAGTCTTCCATCAGCTCACTTTCTGATCAGGTATTGTTTCGTGTCACGTGATAATCTCCGGAGCGTGCGCTCGTTTGTCCTCGGGGTTCCCCCCACACAACAGAATTTCTGGTTTTCTGATTCGAGATCAGGGTGGCTCTGACGTTCTTCCGAGCCGATTCAGTCACTCTTATACACACCGCACACCACAGGAAAATCTGATAAGATAATCTGTAGAACCATCACGATAATCAGACTTTACCTAGGATTGTCGGAAGGGGAGAAATCGGTCCAAAATCAAGGCGAATATCTTGTAGTGTGTACCCAGCATAAGCTATTGCTCTAGTGCAGTGTTTCCCAACCCTGGTCCTGAGGATCCCAGTACTGCACAGTTTAGATGCTTCCTAATCAAACACACCTGATTCAACTCATCAGCTCATTAGTAAAGACTCCAAGACCTCAGATATATGTGTTAGATAAGAGAGGCATCCAAACTGTACAGTGTAGGGGGGTCCTCCAGGGTTGCACCAGCCATTCGAATGCTATTACTTAAAGGAGAACTCCGGTCAATTTTAACATTGAGCTCATTTTTTTGTAAATTTGGAGTGCTGTCAGTACAGAGAACAACGACAAAAATCGGTGTTGCCTACACCGTGTTATCCTCTTTTTAAAATTTGCACCCTGTTGACTTCAATGGGGCAAGTTTTAAACCTGCTTTTAGCCTCTTAACATCCTTGATGTGTCATTACAAGTGCACAGGTCATGTGAGTGATTCCTTCAGAGTGAACACGGGTGAATCTGACTGCAGTAGATGTGAAAGATATGAATAAAAATGATAATTCAGCCAGCGCACATAACTGTATTTATTTCCTGTTTTCGGTCGAAGTCCACAGTAGTCGATTGTCGAGTTCGCGCAGTTAGTTAGTTACCTATGATCACGCGCGTGAACTCGACAATCGACTACTGTGGACTTCGACCGAAAACAGGAAATAAATACAGGTATTTGCGCTGGCTGAACTAACTTCATTTTTATTTATATCTTTCACATCTACTGCAGTCAGATTCACTCGTGTTCACTCTGAAGGAATCACTCACATGACCTGTGCACTTGTAATGACACATCAAGGATGTTAAGAGGCTAAAAGCAGGTTTAAAACTTGCCCCATTGAAGTCAACAGGGTGCAAATTTTAAAAAGAGGATAACACGGTGTAGGCAACACAGATTTTTGTCGTTGTTCTCTGTATTGACAGCACTCCAAATTTACAAAAAAATGAGCTCAATGTTAAAATTGACCGGAGTTCTCCTTTAAAGTCCACACTAGAGGCTTAGTAACTACTAGCTAGTTTGTAACTAACTCCATACTTTATTTGGTTGCACCATTTGTTTTATGGCAGAACGTTGATAGTATGTCTTAAGCTCTCCATAAAGTTATGAGTGGTCACATAATTTGACGGTTACCCTAAATGATCCAATAGCAGCCTTCAAATACGTGAGCAGAAGTTGTTTTTCCATCAGTTTATACATAACACTCTCCTCAACAACGCATAATTTCAGGTATTATTCATCTCCACAGCACAAACAGTTTAGGTAGTTAACAACCTCAATGCGGGTGGTAAGTAAAAGCCAGGGAGGGTGAGGTCAGAGGTCATGCATTGTGTTAGCCAGAACAGGAAGAGGAAACCGTAAACATCCTGAACTGTTTACTGAAGGACTTGTTGTCATGGTGAAAGTGTCTATGAGGTTAATGACTAGATTGTAGTGTGTGTGTGTGTGTGTGTGTGTGTGTGTGTGTGTGACATCTCATTCAAGACCAGCATTCCATGGCTAGAGAGAAGAGCTTCACGATAACACTGTGTGTGTGTGTGTGTTATAACACTCTCTTCAACATGTCTCTGTTTTCTGTCTCCAGCATCTCGCATATCGATTTTGCGCCGTGAAAAGCGTCTACCACTTACAGCTGAGATCAGCAGTGTCTTCCTACAGGACGCTCATATCTCCACAGGAGAGCCGATATCACTACTGTGACATGAAAGACTCCTAGAGTCCTACACAGATTGATCTGGTTTAATGGTTATCGGTAGATACAATACATGCCTTTACATGGAGATAAATGGAAGATTCATCTTCATGGTCTGTTCAGAATCTGAAATACGCAGAGGCCCTTTTGAAAGCTCAACATTTTTTTAAGTTAAAATATCATGTCAATGTGACTCTAAAGAAAGTCTGTAAAAACAGGGCACAGTGTGAAGACAGTTTCTGCATTGATTTTTCACCAGTGTTTTACCCGTATTTTGAATTACGCATTGAACTGTGTTGTGTTTTAGTAACAAAGGAAATTACTGTAACAATGCAGTTGCTACTAAGAGGCCCAAAGTGTGCCAAAAAATATCACAAACACCATTGCACCACCAGCAGGAGTCTGAACAGCTGATACAAGGCAGGAGGGATTCATGCTTTCATTGTGTTTACGCCAAATTCTGACCCGACCATCTGAACGTTGCAGCAGAAATCGAGAGTCAGGCAACAGTTTTACAGTCTTCTGCTGTCCAGTTTTGGTGAGCTCGTGTGAATTGTAGCCTCAGTTTCCTGCTCTTCTGCTCTTCTACTGATTCAAGGCTTGATGTGTTGATCGTTCAGAGATGCTCTTCTGCAGGCCTCAATTGTAACGAGTGCTTATTTGAGTTACTGTTACCTTTCTATCAGCTCAAACCAGTCTGGTCATTCTCCTCTGACCTCTGGCATCAATGGCATTTTCTCCCACAGAACTGACGCTCACTGGATATTTTCTGACCATTCTCTGTAAACCTTAGAGATGGTTGTGAAAGAAAGTCCCTGTAGATCAACAACCATGCCACATTCAAAGTCACTTAAATCACTTTTCCTCCCCATTCTGATGCTCAGTTTGAACTTCAGCAGATCGTCTTGACTGATCCTGCGTCCCAATGTCCATACTATCCATCCTAAATAGTATGTGAGATTTAAAAAAGTGTCCCAAAGTCTCTTCCCATAGTTTGTTGAAAAGAATTAGCCAGAGGTCCCCGGATGATCTACTACTTTTTGAAGTGTGGATCCGTGCTCACTATAACAGCTAATATTGCTCACAACCCAGTGCGCTTTGGAGGAGGATTCAGTTCAGAACTACAAACACGAGTATAAAGTGTTAAAAAACTACAAAACATGGCGGATGTGCGCGACCGACGGTTAAGTAGAGAGGTTTGGATAAAGAGGTTTGAGTGACTAATAATCAGCATTTAAGTTGATAAATTTATATTTCATCTGCAACAACAATGTGAACCCAATGTGTTTGGCCAGTAACTTTTAAATATCTCGTTATACATTAACATGAGAAGAGTTTTCCACATGAAAGACCCACGACTGCGATGTTAACTGTGACAAGATGATTGACAGGCTAGCTTATGGTGACAGGAGCAACAGAGCAACAGAGAGCAACCGTTAAAGACACTATTTTATGATGTGATAGTATGTCCCACAGTGTATACACATTCTCAAAAGTATGATTCCACTTTATTTCGATAGTCCACTTTAGACATTCTACCAACTATAAGTAACTTCGCAACTACATGTCAACTAACACTCATTAGAGTATTAGTAGACTGTAGTAGACTGTTAGGTGTTAGGGTTCGGGTTAGTAGAATAAGTTGACTTGTAGTCAGAGCAAGTTACTTATAGTCAGTAGAATATATGTTGGGGGACCAACAAAATAAAGTGTTAGCAAATATAAAGCAGACAGTCTACTAAAACTAATGACAGTTAGTCGACATGTAGCTGCAAAGTTACTTATAGTAAGAAGAATGTCTAAAGTGGACTATCGAAATAAAGTGTTACCAAAAGTATTCTTCACACAAATAGTACATAGTTTTAGGGTGTATAAGTAGGCGAATTGGGACGCAACACATGTCTACATGCCTAAATGCATTGAGATGCTGCCATGTGATTGGCTGATTAGATATATGCGTTAACGAGCAGTTGAACAGGTAAAGTTAAGCTAATAATTTGAAAGCTGAGAAATGCTGCCTCCATATACGGATATATGAAGGCAACAAGGCAGTTGCAATTCAATAATCGTGTCACTTCCTGTCACCTTCATCTGATCAATTTTGAAAGGCAGCATAGATGTATCCTTGATATCCCACAATCCTGTGCTTTCCATTCTGTGACAGTTGAGCTAAAAAATAAAGATGGCGCCTGAAAATTGCTCTAATCTACATTTTTTTACCTATATTTTTCACACTTTTGATGTCATAGCAAGAAATTCCTATTGTAGTAATTCAATATTTGCTAAGTTTTCACCAAACCAAAGCTCTCTATATTTTGCTGTAGATCATTAAACCGTTACACTGCCTCAGTCTGTCACCTTCGTGCCTACAAAGTCACTGTCTGATAGATAAGACAGCGAGGACAGCTTTAGGACACAGCCTAAATGTGTATTTAAATATCTACGTTTTCGGAAAGGTCATTGTTGTCGATTCCAATCTAACCCCAAATGCCCTTGTGAAATAGAAGTGTGCTTAATTGTATTGAATGCTCACTTGTGTGCTTTAAATCTTAAATTATTTGTAAAACAGCAGTATAAATAACACACTTCTGGCATAACACACTTTAAAAAGAGTGCACTTACTGTAGTAAAATGTCAAGTTAGTCTCACTTTAAGGTACATTTTAAATCATTATGTTTTAATAATGTTTTGTCATGCTTTAAATAACTTCTGTTGATGAGTTGTCTAACATACTAAAGCACATGTAAAGTAGCCTATATATAGTAAATACACACACACACCCTGTAGAAAGTCATTATCAACAATCACAAAGGTCTCACTAGAAAAGCTGGAAAACCACTAGATGGTGATATTGCTCTTACTCTCACTAACACAGCCTCGCTGGTCCTCATCTGAAACAAGTCAAAGATTATCTTCTGAAAACAATCCTAACAGAGTTCGTTTTCACACTGTATGCAAATAAAACCTGAATTACAAGTCACTCCTACAATGATTGCCCCTGATCTAATTTAAGGAACATTAAGAGACAAGTTTTCAAGCTCTCATCCCGTGTGATTGAAGCCCTCAGACCCCCATTCAGTCATAAATGACCATTCATCACTCAGAGCATTTGTTCAAGCTGCTGTTATCTTTCATAAATATTTACTTCCCCTGGTTAAAACCTCCCCTTCACACCTCCAGTAGATGCGGGTCATCGAGACAGCAGTGGAGAGAATGGCCCGCTGTAAACAGCCAAAGAAAAGGAAACAAACCATGCCTGTGCTCTTCAAACAAACCACACAATTGTGTGTGTGTCGGTAATCACAAGCTATTCAAGTATGCAAATACTGCAAGCACAAAAAGAAGATCGGGAAGCATCGTGGGACTTTTTTCCAGCGTGACACGGCTCTTTTGATGAAGTCTTCAGGAGTTGTGTGCCTATACCTGCAGGATGAGAGACACTGCAGTAAACTATCACGTGTGTCTGCAGAAGGCATCAAACCTGACTCAGTTTAGTGAGTTACCTATTGGGCACAGCATTTTTGAGACGCATGAGTGCTTTCAAATGTTTGGACGCAATCTTAAATGCTTATATGAGAATTACTGAATTTTAGAGAATTTTAGAGTTAACACTTTATTTTGATGGTCCACTCTGTAACTCCATGTCAACTCTCAGTCATTAGAGTATTAGTCTGCTTAATATCTGCTTACTCTTTATTGTGATACTCCTCAACAGACCTTCTACTGACTTTAAGTTACGTACATGTCGACTTATTCCACTAACCTGAACCCTAAGTCTACTAATACTCTAATGAGAGTTAGTTGGCATGTAGTTGCAACGTTACCTAGTAGAAAGTCTGAAGTGGACTATCGAAATAAAGTGTAAGCAAAAAACAAATAGGAGTTTGAGTTTATTGAAGTTTGAAGATTCTTATATTTGATGTCATTAGGGCTGGTTTAAATTATGATCATATTCTTTTCACATTCCTTTAGTACTTTGACCAGAGATTTGACGTCCAGAAATGCTGTAAGGCAGCTCACTATTTGCTGCATAATTTGGTTATGCTATTCTGCTACTTTCTGCAGTATACACTACCATTGTTAGCTTATTGTCAGGAGGTTTTACCAAATTACAGCATGCTTTCAAAAGTCAATCCGCATTTTTAAACCATTTTAAAAGTTTTTTTGTTCATTTGAGTTCTGTAAAGTCATGCATTCAGTGTGTTCATAAATATATTCGGATGTTCACCTGTAAATAAATTAAATAAATATATTTTAGGATTTATAATTTTTTTGTATGTATATATTTACGGTTAGACTATATTTTAGGATTTATAGCTTTATATTCAGATATCTTTTTGGATTTAAAATCATGGTCACACTTTAGATTGGGTTCAATTCTCACTATAAATTATAACTATTACGACCTTTGCCTAAATAAACTCCTAATTACTGCTTATTAATAGTTAGTAAGGTAGTTGTTAAGTTTAGGTATTGGGTGGATTAAGGGATGTAGAATATGGCCATGCAGAATAAGGCATTCATATAATAAACAGACTAATATGCATGCTAATAAGTAACTAGTGAGAATTGGACCCTAAACTATAAAATTGTATATTCAGAGTTGCATCTATATATTTATAGATATCACTTTACTTACATCTTTATGATTTAGATCATAGCCTTTTTTAAATGTTAACTGTATTATGCAGTGTTATATATTCAGGATTTACTGCATTTATGATTTGTAAATATAAAGCTAAGTTATTTTGCATTCTCAGTTTTGTACTTTCATTATGTTTAGCTTTATATTCAGAATCATTATGTAAAGTTGATTTAAAAAATACCTTTTTTAAAAAAAGTGTTCCTCTTATATTTTGGGATTTCTAACTCCAGGCTTTGGCAACGCACGCCACTGAAGTTTGTTGACTGTTGACTCGTGTAGGACAGTGTGTTTGTGCGCTGTGTCAGATGAGTGGGCTGGTCTTCAGAGAGAGACACTTCACAGCAGTCCGACTCTCACTTCACTCCCAGTCTCTACAGAGGAGAACAGCAGGAGAACAACTCAGGATACCCACCAGGACAAGAGACTAACTTTGGGACGAGAGAAACTCCGCTCGAGATCCGACGGCAGGAATCTAGCAGGGACAACTTTACCACACTTTCTCCCCAAAAACTCCTTGTGTTTCCATCTCACACAAGTTTGCGCTGCTGGAAGACATCAGAAACAGCCTTGCTATCAAGACACTTGATACGCTCTGGAGTGATTTTACCCAAAAGAACAAGGTAAGGAACTTCACATACAATTGAGATGTTTTCTTGACTGTTTAGGGATTAGTTTCTCGTGCATAGCAAGGAGAAGATGCGTTTAAAATCCCTAAGGATCAATTGCACTATTTTTGAGAAATTGCTCAGATGTAGTCTACCTGCCTTTGCATTTCCCAAATGCTTCCAAGCCTCCTGAAAGAGTTGAAACACTTGTGCAGTCACGGGGAAACGGAGCGGGACTCCCCGCGCTCTTTGAACCTTCTGCCAGAACAAGAGCGACGGGGCTTTTGCGGTCTGCGAACTCCTGGAAGTGAAAGATTTCAAACACCTCTGCATCAAGCCCCAGCTCGCAGGCTCTTTTAATGTTCGTCTGGATATCAGAGGTGCTCTTTGGGATGGGAGTTTTTGGACATTGTGTTGGAGACGCAGTTCCCATGCGCTCCCATCCGCCAGACGCAATTCATCACAACTCGTCCTCGCCCTCTCAATTGTGCGTCTGTTATTCAGTCTTTCATAGTGTTAAATGCTCCTGTCTCCGCCGAAGGGAAGGCATATAGGGAGTTTTTCTTTGACTATCTGCTTGTTAGGAACTTATCCAAACCTTAACGCATAAAAACACCTGCAAGATGCGAGATTTTGGCTCATATCTGCACTGCCGATGCACGAAGGAACTGTGCTTTTCTGTTCAGACTAATGGTTTGACAGGAACAACTTATTACATAAGTCTGCACTTATTTTTGGTTTAAATAATGAGAAGATCAGTCGTTCACAATTGCATCAAGTTTATTTTTCAATATCAAGGTTTTAGGTTAGGTTTACAGTTTATGAACGAATAAGAGAAAGTGGATGTTTTAGATTGGAGTGCTAAATATAAGTTTCAAGAGGTCTAGTCTATATATTTTCTTCCTCAAAATCCACAATGCACATTGTTCAGGAGACAATTTGTTGCATGCAATTAAATACACCTCAGGAATATTTATTTTAAATGTTGGCATGCATGCAGAGCTGACAGCCTGACAACATAAATCAAAATCTCACAAATTACATCATAATTAAGTTTTCCTCCATTTGAATCACATCTGAGCTGTTTTGCAGTTTATTAAATGGTCCTGCAGTGTATCAAATTAATTTGAAAAGCGCAAATGCTCTGTGTGTATAAATGTAAGCCTATAAAAACAGCATAAATAATTGTTGTATAAGAATAATAATAGTAAAAAATCTTTTTAAAGATGAGAAGGTATGACATTTAAATTTCACATCAGCTTCCCATCTGTGACACGCAGTGAAATTTCGGTCCCATTTGCATCCTTTTCTTTTTGAATTTGAATAGTAAACTGTGTGGATTTTTTAATCTCTCCGATGGGATTTCAAGGATTAGTCTCCTATCAGACGCAAACAACTATGAAGTGGATTGCTGGCTACCTGATGTGGTTCCTGGTGAGAGTGATACTTTTCTCTGGGCTGGGAGACGTAATGAAAGGCAGACTCAGAATGAGGGAATTTGAATAACTGTATTTAGTGGCGAGGCCAAGCTGCACTGCCTCCCATCCTCTCTCGGAAAGAATGAAACAGGAACAAAAGTCTAAGAACGGGAAGGTCTGTGTTGCATAGCGTATCTAAACCCTTATTTGCATATGAAAACTCTGGCCGTGAAAGAATTCCGCCACTGTTGCAATAGCCATTTGTGTGTCCGACGGAGTGACAGTCCGATGCGGAGATACAGTCGTCCTCACGCTGGTCTTTGTGGGGTCTCACGTGACTGTGTGTCATGTCCTGTTGAGGAGAACCAGGGATTTAATCGCAGCTTTTCGAACTTTTTCTGACCCCCTGGTCTTTCATTTCCATATCTGTTTGTTCCTAAAGCTTCTGAGCTCAAATTCAGTTTGAGATGGTTCATTCAGTCGGCGAAACACGCAAACAACGCTGCTCACATAAGATTATTTTCGTTCTCGGTAGGCAGACGATGAATAAACGGCAGCGGCTTCTTTATTTCCCAGCATGCCTGTTTGTGCACTTCCTTCAATATGCTCGTATGGGTGGAGTGAGAAGGACAAATTGTCCCTTGAGTCTGTGAATATCTATGAGATCTCAACTTCATCTTACAAAGACAGCTATGAAGTGAGCATCAGTCAGGGGCCTTCCCATTCAATGGTGTGTTTGTGTGGCTCTTGGAGAAAGTGGCCCCTACACCCTCAGCTGCCGATGAACATTCCCGAACGCTGTGCTAATTGGGACTCCTCAGATAAGAACTAATGTGAGGATAATTTGAGTGGGACATCCCAGTCTGGACACTCTCGAGTGGCTTTGACTTTATTAATGTGATCTCACAATCACTTAGAGACATTACACTCCACGGCTTCTCTGTGTGTGGCCAGTATGCACGTTCAGACACTCTCAAATGTTCCTCAAACGTACACATATCTTCAAAGATTTTACTCAACAAACGCTGTCCTGGGCCCTTGCCAAAGTAAACAAGCAGCGGACAGCCAAGTGTCCACTGTGGAGTGCTGGACCTCAGCTCTCAAAACCGGCCTCTAACAATTAGTCATTGTGCCATTTGGCTGTTCAAGAGCACCAGCGCAGCTCAGGATTGGCATGAAGATACAGTCGAAGTACATGTCAAGCACCTCAGCTTTAAAGTCTCATTTCTAAGAAATCATAATATTTAAGGTGAGAAAAACATAGTGGCTGTTCACTTGCACAGTCATTCACTTATCAATACAAACCAAATACCACAAAATTAGGGGATTGAGACACAGCTGACAGTGCTGTGTTTGTCAAATCCTGCTCCTGAAGAGCTAATGTTTTGCAGGGTTTAGATCCAACCTGCCCCAACACACTTGGCTGTGGGTGTATCTGAAATCACCCCCATACCCTCATTCACTATTCCCTACTTTAGTGGTTTTCAGTCCTGGTCCTGGGGACCCACTGCTTTGCACATTTTGTATGTCTCTCTTACCTGACACACTCAGTTCAGTTCATGGAGCTCTGAAGATCTGAATCAGGTGAGACGAATAAGAGAGACATACAAAATAGTTCCCAGGACCAGGACTGAAAACCACTGCCCTACATTGCTCCACTGAACGAGTGACTGTGAGTGTATACGGACACTGAGTGCACCGGAAGTGCTGTGGACGCGATCTTCTGGCGAGACACAGGAATTCATTCGATGCGACTCTTGCAGTTTTCTAGTGGCTTGCTGCTGAGTACATCCATTGTATTTTGGGGCCAAATGAGAGCAGTCAATAATGTCGACTAGGGCAGTGTTTCCCAACCCTGTTCCTGGAGGCATACCAATAGTGCACATTTTCACTGACTCTTCCTAATCAAACTCACCTGAAACAACTCATCAGCTCATTAGAAAAGACTCCTGAAATGGATGGGTCAGATAAGGGAGACATCCAAAATGTTTACTGTTGGTGTGCCTCCAGCAATAGGGTTAGGAAACACTTCACTATGGTTTCGGACACCACTACAAATGGCTGTCCCCTCAAATAGTGCCCTATATAAGGGTATAAGTGGCGCATTGTATTGAATGTGGTTTGAGTCGGGTTTGTGAATATCATATATGAGTGAGCTATACCAAAAAAAAATATTCTTATTAGTGCAGCAGGATGCCGGGATTGTTAGAATAGATGGTTGTCAGAATAAAACTGCCCTACAAAATCCAACATTGTCCCCATTGTTTTCTGCTGTTGAGGTTGGTTTCTTTCCCCCCTTCTTTAGCTTTCCAACTCCATGAGTAGCCCAGGGGACGCAACTCACAGTAAATGTCTGTTCAGAGGTTTCGGGAAGCGCTGACAGAAGCCGAGGGAAACTCACCCATTCTCCAGTTTCAGGGTGTCGTGCCTCTGTTGAAACAGAATCTGAAATGTTTCCCTTATCTCGGTGGAAATGAAGGCGATGGTGGAGAAAGTTCACATATGTAACACTGAGCTCTATAGGGTGAAGAGGCTGTATGGAAGCAGCATGTATGTGTGTGTGTGTGTGTAAACCTGCAGTCATGCATGTTTAAAAAGTGAGAAAGTGAGAAAGAAGTGACAGTCCCACACAGGTTAGTGCGATAATGATGGCTCTCCGCTGTTTGTGGCCTGGACCGCTGCAGTTTGATTGACAGGTGGAAGCTGCGCTGGTGCGATGTGCTTTTTCACCCTGTCAGTAGCGCTGCTTTTCATGCATAGTACATGTGCTACTCATCTGTGTGTGCTTGTGTGTGTGTTGTTACCCCGGCTGAGCCTGTCTTACCTTAGTGAATTGCATGTTAACACTTCCTGTGGCAATTAATCAGTCTATTATCTGACTGATTGAACCATTTAACAACAGGCTGATAGAATTATCTGCTCCTAATTGTTGATCAATCTGTCAGACTTTGCTGCTGTTGCATAAAGCCTCTTGATGAATGGTTATTTTATCTGATTTAGATACACATATTTTGAAGAGAATGACATTTCTGTCTCCAGAGAGATAATTAGAAGAAATGAAACGAAAGGAAATTGTGTTACCCAGAGAGGAATGCAGCCAGATGTTTCTGAAACACCTGACACAAGACTCTTATAATGCATTTGTATTGCAGAATTATCTTTAATGACTCTTTAGATCATAGAACGATAATCAGCAAAGTTAAAATGAGGTAAATTACTCAAAGTTAAAGAGTAAACTGTTTAAATAGCACCATTACATTTAAATTTGTTGTCTTTTACTTGCATGTGAAGTGATTAGGAGCATTTTGGTATGATAATTCAAACATTACAGCTCGTTCTGTTGAAAGGGTTTAAGCTGTTTAACATTATGAACTTGACTCTACGACCTTCCCACAACACACTCTCTCCCGAAACCACTTCAAGGTCCAGTTCATCACACATCTAAGATTTGTACACGGTCCATAAGTGATCCAGGACCCAAAGAAACCCGTTCCTGTCACAAAAAAAAAAGTTTGGTAAAAACAAATGAATCTAGGGAAAAAAAAAAGCAGCAAAACAAAGTTGACACGATTGCGGCCGACTCTGCCTTCAAATTATCTTCCCCCAAATTACGATCAGACATTCTACTCAGCTGTAGTTAAACATTAGCTTTTATTTGATCCAGATGGGGCTTTGTTTTGAAGTTTTATTTTAGAAAGAAAACCCTTTTTGCTCTGGGAAACACAACTGCATCCAAACCTGGCAAATCGGAAATCCATGTTCCTGTGTTTCTTTGCTTTCTTCTCTTGGCTATAGACTGGAGTTCAAGGCAATGTTCTACATCCACATCCAAAGAGATATTACATTACGATTCCTACCCAAATATCATGATGACCGGTATCATACAAGATCTCACGACCAATTCGTACGAATTCGAACGAGTGATTAAAAGGTGGCTAATTCGTACGAATTCATACAACCTCACTCGTATGAATTTGTACGATTTGTCTAAACCCACATGATGGGTAGGTTTATGGGCGGGGTCAGGGGTAGGTCATTCGTATGAATTCATACAAATTGGGCAATTCGTAAAATTCGTAAAATATGTACGATTTAGCAAAAATAGAGTGAGGTCGTATGAATTCGTACGAATTGCCGTGAGATCAGGCTGGCTTTCCAGTTCCAGACAATGACCATTTACACTTTTAGCAATATTTTTTTTCCTAAATCATTTCAAAGCTCTTCAATGAACACATACTTATTTTCTGCTAGCCTGGTTAGATCAATGATGTGGAGTAGAAGATATTCTTGTGTATCATTAATAGCAATTCATAACTGTGAGTTAAGATGAATTACCTTAATACCAGTTAAGAAACATACCGAATTTCACATACTCCAAAGTAACCCAGACCACTACTGGTGCGCACCACAGTTTTACCACAGCCAAATGAACCAAAACGTCAGACACCAAAAGCGTCTCAAAAGAGTCTTATAAATTATCCAGCATAATCCCCATATAAATATTTAGATGAGCCTTTAAGAGAGAGCATCTCTTTTCTGTGTGAGAATATCCTATTACACAATCACAGCCCAAGAGAAGGCAGTACTCTTATTGTGAGAGATAGAAAAGAGGAAATGTAATGCATGGTAAAAGCAGTGCTTTGTGTGCAAATGCAGTTAAGTAGATTTTGCGATTGACCAAAGTGAAAAGCCCAAGTGTAAACGAGGGGGGTGCGACTTTAAAAGAAAAGGCAAGCGGAAGGCATGTAAAGAAAAAAACAATGGATGAAAGTGGTGGAAGAGAAAGACAGTACTATCTGAGACTGGCAAATAAAGAGGGAGTGAAAGAGGTCAAGAAAAGGCAGCAGGAGGGGAGGGATTCCTGGAGAGGTCATTAAGAGGACAAGCACTCACTTGCTGTTAATGACAGTGGAGTATCACTCTAATCTGCCATCATTAGCCTGATTATATCAGGGGTGATTGGCCTTTGCCTTCAGCTCCAATCAATGGCACCAAATCAATAGAAAGAGGATATCATGTGATCCGGGCAAAGCCAAATCCAGCCCAGACTGTAGAAGCCCAACACAGCCAGACTCAGCCAATCACAGTTGAACCAGTTGAAGTTCAGCTCTTCCTAACTCACCCCAGCACAGCTTACTTCAGCACAGCATGCAGAAACTTAGTCCAGTTACACGCTCAGAAAATAAAGTACATAATTGTACCTTTAGGGGTACAATGGCTTGTCACCGGGGCTGTACCCTCAAGGGTACAATATTGTACCGTAACCTTTAAAAGAAACGGTACATATATGTACCTTTTAATGCTTTTTGACCCTCAAAAAGGTACATATATTTACCTTGAAGTCCAATAATAAGCCCTATGGGGTACGTTAGTGTAGATTGTACCTTGGGGGACAGAAATGGACTCCTACTGTACCCCTATTTCAGACAGTGTAGCCCAAATGTGTGTGGTTTTACCCACCCCATCACAACAAAACCCAGTTAGGCACAGCCTAACCTAGTTAAGGACTACTTGTGAGCAGACTGAGTCTGAGCTATTCTTATTACTGGTGTTTACTCCACGTTTTCCAGAAATGAATACTTTTATTCAGCAAGGATGCATTACATTGATAAAAAGTGACAGAAAATATGTTTTTAATGTTACAAAAGCTTTTTATTTCAAATAAATGCTGTTCTTTTGAACTTTCTATTCATCAAAGAACTCTGAAAAATCACTGTTCCCACAGAAATATGAAGCAGCACAACTATGTTCAACATTGATAATAACCAGAAATGTTTCTTGATCAAATCATCATATTAGATTGATTTCTGAAGGATCATGTGACACTGAAGACTGGAGTAATGATGCTGAAAATTCAGCTTTGCGTTACAGAAATAAATGACATTTTAAAATATTTCTAATTACAATAGAAAACTGTTATTTTAAACTGTAATACTGTTTCACAATATTACTGTATAACTTTATTTTTGAACAAATAAATTCAGCCTGGGTGAGCAAAGAAGAGACCTTTCAAAAACAAAAATGTATGTATATAGTTTTATATATCTTCTAAAGTCTTGTAAAGTGTAAATTAAAATAAAATCATGCTGTAATGTCACTTACAAATGAACAATGCACAGGACAGATGCAGCATATCGCTGAGAAAGAGAATCTGTGAATAGTTATAAGCAGGTGTTTAACACCAACCAGACATGGATATGTTGTACTGTGAGCTCGGACACTGGCATTCAAACAGTGATTAGTGAGGGAACGTGTGTGTGTGTGTATTTTCACTGAGCACACACACAGCAGATGTAAGCGTCTGTGAGTGTCTCTGAGTGCCTGGATGTTCTCATGAGTTGTTTGAATGTTGTTTGCGTGCAGTATCAACCACTGCATACCCGTCTTTTACCCAGCTGTGGGTTACAAAAGCACCAGAACTTCAAAGGTGGTCAGTAAAGACATTCATTTGAATTCTTCATCCCAAATCGGCTGTAGTTTGATTCGCTTCTTGTAGTGTGATGGTGCTATCCAGTCATTTAACTAAATGTTAAGAAGTATTTGATGTTCTTTTAGAAGAAAAACATCTTAAAATGATTTAGTAATGTCCTCCATTAGAGTTTTTAAATAGTCGTTGACTGCTACCGATGGTTAAACTGTCCATAATCTCCTCCATCACAGATACACTGTATAGATACTGACTACATTAAATAAAATGTGGGTTTAATTGCTTTTAGTTTCTGTGTGTTAGCTTTGCAGTCATCTATATGATTAGTGCACTTTCTGCAGATTACATTTCAGCATATTAAAAAAGTTGTTATCTTTTAAGAAAACCCAGCAAAAATATTGGTGACTCATCCTGCACTACACAGATTTTTGTCCAATCAAATGATCTTTAGCATGCCCCTCCCCCAAGTTTGTTGACTGAGTTGACAGTGAATCAGACTCCACTCTGCACTTATTATAAGCAGAACATTATCAAGCATTGGTGTGGACTGTGGACACGTAATATAATTATTCTTACAATTATCCTTCTTGGTGTAAAAAAAGGAAAGAAATCCCATTCTCTTGTTCAATCTCTGTCAATGCCCCTCTCTCTCTCTCTCTTTAGGATGGCGTGGATGTGTGGATGTTATGGTTTGGTGTTGCTGGTCTTGGGGGTGATGGGACAGAAACTGCCCACGCGTGATGAAGGCCTCTTTCAGATGCAGATCAGGGATAAAGCTCTGTTTCATGACTCTTCTGTCATGCCAGATGGGGCCGAGATCAGTGGATACCTGTTCAGGGATACACCGAAAAGGTGGGATCATACATCACACATATGAAACAGACATACACATACCCACTTTCACTTAGCAATCTGCAATTCTATAAGATAAAGTATAATTAATAAATTACGATAGATTAACACAATCATAACCCTTAACTTGGACTGCTAATAGATACATAAACACACTGCTGTGAGATACATGTTAGATACGCTTCTGCTGCATAAATAGACATACATCCTGTAGCAGATCTAGGCAGGTGGAGCTGGGGAGGAGGAGGGGTTCAGAGTTAATCTGATACTGCAAACAATGAACCAGACTATGTGTAAATGTTAAGCGAGAAATATCATTGGCTGCAGGATTAGCAGAGGCCAATCAGCTTGTGCCATGTGGTAATGATGTGATTACTTGCAGATTGCATGTAAAGGACCGAACAGCCTGGGTCCGCTAGTTTCATGACTGAACTATATTAAACTATAAAAATAAAAATAATAATAATTATATATATATATATATTAGGGCTGTCAAACGATTAATCGCTATTAATTGCATCCAAAATAAAAGTTTGTTTTTACATAATACATGTGTGTGTACGGTGTATAATTATTTTCTATATATAAATACACACACATGCATGTATATATTTAAGAAATATTTGCATGTATATACTGTGTATATATATTTATATTATATATAAATATTTTATATATAAATAACACATTTTTCTTAAATATATATGCATGTGTGTTTATTTATATATAGAAAATAATTATACACCGTACACACACATATATTATGTAAACACAAACTTTTATTTTGGTTGCGATTAATCGCGATTAATCGTTTGACAGCCCTAATATATATATATATATATATATTGCATCTGAACTCTTCATATATATAATTAAACTATTCAAATTCATAATTGGTTTTATTCTGGATGTCCCCATACGCCCCACATTTTTATGTTTGAACATCCTTGGACGGGAGGGTTTTGTATGATCATGTGCATTTGTGGATATGTCTTTATGTGTGGGAAGAAGAAATATGGAATCTATTATAGCCAAAGTGCATTAGATGAGGGCAAGACATGCATTATGAATAAGATGCTGGAAAGATGCTGTGTGTGTGTGTGTGTGTGTGTTTTGAGTAGCAGGTGGACTCAAATGGAAGAATATCAACTATGTTCACCACGTCTATCAAACTGTACCACATGCGAGGTCTTAGCAAAAGGCTACAGGGTTATTTCTGCTGAGGATCCTGGATGAATTAATCAGAACGTACATACCACAGATGGTCATATGTTGAGCTATTCGCAATTTAAAAACACTTTATAGTAATAACGAATCTCCCAGTTTTCCATTTGATGTCCATGCCAGTGATTCTGTCAATGTCGTGTCCTGCTAATGAATTGCAGTGTTCTCAAATATAGCTGATTACATTGAAGTCTACCATACATCTGTCATAATTATTTTGCAGAACATGGAGTTGTAAGGTGTTTCTGCTCACAGAGGGTCTGAACAAATGTTAAGATTGCTTTAATATTATAGTACAGTTTAAAAGTTTGTATTTCCTATGAATGGACCAACCCAATAATGCGAAAATGTAACTATTTTCAAAGATTTTGTTTCAATTCGTACGATGTGACTTGTATGGAAACATATGTTGGTCCACGCCTAAATGTAAACATCATCGAGGCGAAAGCAGATCGAATGAAAAATTAATGCATGATATCATACAAATTCGTACCAATTCACCAAAACGTAATATTGTTATGAACAGCCATAAAAGTGAAATGGATACCGTTCATAAAACTCAACATAAAGACAGTATAATGTGGTCATGGAACTCATTTTAATTGAAATGTTTATAATAATAGCATGATACAGTTATATTTTGAAAAAAAGAAAAAGGGTAGGCACTCTGAAAATGACATTATAAATAGTTAACAGCTGAAGTACACTATCTGTGTTTGGTGTGCTTTTTATAAGACATCTCCCATGTGCAATGCATTGTCAAAAGCACACTAATTCAGTGGCTAAAAACGCTAACAAAGACAGTGGAAATGTGTTGAGACAGCAAAGCCAGTGTAGCAACGTTGTGTTTGGGGAATATGGTCCTAATTCGGTAGCGGTCTCTGAAAGGCCAGCTAGTTCTAATTTCAGTACATTGTGTCTTGGGACGGGTTTTAATATATCTCAAGTACTTTTAAAGACTAAACATAACTGCAATCAGACGGGCTAAATCAGCAACACCATTATGAATAACCTTGCTGAAATGGAAGTCTTATACTTAGGGAGTTGTGTTTTTTTTTCAAGCTCTGATATAGAAAGTATTGTTGCATGCCTTTTTATGTCATTTTATGCTAAAAGTGCACCTAAAACCTGAAAATATAAATGCATACAGATGGCTAGTTTTCACACAATCATCAAAACCGACTTAGTCCAAACAAAGAGCACATCTGCTACAACATACAATGAGTCATGTTTAATTTCCTGCATAATTCCTATGTTTGTTGGCCTTTTTGGAGTGCATGCTAACTTTCCTCGCTTTCGCAGGTATTATTTTGTGGTGGAGGAAGACAACACTCCTCTGCTGGTGACGGTGACACCTTGCGATGCTCCTCTTGAGTGGAGATTGACGCTGCAGGAGCTCCCAGAGGACCGCAGTGGGGAAGGATCAGGTATCCGAATTAAATCTCCCAATCGATGTTGCAAGTCTGCAGTAATTTAAGACTTGTTTTCCATGTAAACGTTCTAAACTATTATTAGAAAAACTGGCCTTAGATCTGTGGAACAAGAGAGCGTCTCCCATAGCCATTCAATACAGCTTAAGGATTAAAGTAAGGCAGTGGTATCTCCTTCCATTGATCTCCATAGGATTGAACCTGATTAGGAAAGAAGTCATTCCTAAATTAGGAATCATTTCAATCATAGAGGATTAGGAATTCCTTTCAACTAATATACTGTATATATAAGATAAACTGAAAGGATTAAAAAAAAAAAAAAAACTGTAAAATAAGAACTACTAAGTGCATTGATAGGAAATATCCTGGCTCTGTTCCGAAACCTAGTGCACAACTTCCATAGGCAGCTTTTTAATCTCCCAGTGTTAAGGCTGGCCTAAAAATTCTAATTCTAGCCTTTACAGAGAAAGGCATCCCACAATGCACTGTGACATAAGATGAGGAGAAGGGAAATGTCTAAAATATACTTAGAATTTATTCAATAACTGTACACTCAAAAAAAGTTGAGTTGAGTCTCCTGTCTGCATAGTTTGAGGAGCACTATATGTATTATGAGGTTACATTTCAGTTAAGATACTTCCTATGTAGGGAATAGACAGCAAGGCAGCTCACTACGTTTTGGAACAGGGTATTAGTGTTTGCAAGTTTTCAGATTTAACCAAAAAAAAAAAAAAAATCAAAACGAGTGTCCTATAGATGCCCCCTTGGAAAGTTTTCTACAGAAATAGCAAAGCAGCACGGCTTCAGGTAAATATGTGTTTTCTGTGAAGTACTGTGGAGCGTGTCCAATGTGGGTCAGTGTTTTCCAGCGTGGTCAATCATTAGTCCTGTTAGTGTACTCTTCTGCGTCAATGTGTGTTGGTAAGCACGTGTGAATTTGGGCCCTGTGTGACCGCACCTGGTGTGCTAATGGACTGCATCTGATGTCTGCCGACTCACTAGAAAGCAAGAATGAAAAAGAGAAAAATCTTGTATTGGGAAATATAGGAGATAATCTCACAAAACCTTTCAAGAATGTCCAGGTGACCCTAAAAGGAAAAGACAAAATAACAATACTGCTACTGTTAATAGATACACAGATTGCATGTAAGATATGCTTCTGCTGCATACTGTAAATAGACAGACATAAATCCTGTAGCAGATCTAGACAGGTGGAGCTGGGGAGGAGGAGGGGTTCAGAGGAACTCTGATAGCAGGACTGGCCTACAGCAAACAAGGAACCAGACTATTTAAATGTTAAACAAGCATAGCTTACAGCAAACAATGACCCAGACTATTTAAATATTGAGAAAGCGATCTCATTGGCTGCAGGATCAGCAGAGGCCAATCAGCTTGTGCCATGTGGTAATGATGTGATTGCTTGAAGATTGCATGTAAAGGACCTGTCAGGTTGCGCACTCTGGAGTTTCATGACCAAACTATATAAACAATATAATATTTACTTAAAGAAAATGAAGTCTATATTTACAAGTGTGGGTATCTGCAGGTCGGAGTAATAGGCGTGCCGAAAGGTCTTCTGAATTGGTCTCGAAAACTCCCTGTTAAGGTGTGGGGTAGGGTAAGGGGTTAGTTTCTGTTGTAGCATTGTGCAACTTTTGGAACGTCCCTACCTTCGACATTCCCAATACTCCAAACCTGCAGCTATCCCTATCTCTATATTCATGACCTATAAACGTTTTTGCTTTGTTCTCACCGTGAGTAAGCACATGCAGGGATGACGTCAAAACCCGGAGGACTAATTTGCCGCTGGTTCCTTCAAGATTTTCCTTTGGGGTTTTATAATGTTTTTTTTTTTTTTTATGTGTAAAATAAAGGCTGTGGTAAACATAACTTGACTATACTTTGACATTTTGTTCTACAACAAAAATCACACACACCCATAGAGAAAACGTGAATTTACTAGTAACTCGTGAATTTAACGAGTAACTAGATAAGACAGTTTGGGTTGTGAGTGTGTGCTCATCATCAAGTTATGTTTACCACAGGCTTTATTTTACTTATAAATTGAAAACCCCCCATCATAAAACCCCATAGGAAAACCTCAAAGGAACTAGCGGCGAATTAGACTTTTCTGTTCTGTTGTCAAACCTGCGTGTGCTTACTCATGGTGAAAATAAAGCAAAAACGTTTTTTTAAGCAAATAATGAAACAAATTGTAATTATCATAAAATTAGGCTTCATTTTCTTAATATAAAATATAATTTCTTTTTTTTTTCATTTAATATGTAGTGTAATGTGACCTAGACATGCTTTCAATCATAGCCGTAGGATTCCTCTCACTGTTCCCATCAACTCAAAAGAAAAAAAAAAGGTTGTGACCGGCGCATTTCTTCAAAGCAAGATTCTCGCTTGCACTCTCGTTCTCTCTCTCTCAGCTGTACTCCCACCTCTTTTGCTCTCCCTCCTGGTACTTTTCTAGTTTCTTCTCCCCCCCCCCCCCATCACCCTCTCTCTACATCTCTCTTTTTCCATCTGGACAGTATCCTAAAAAAGAAATCAATAAAGTTCCACAAAACACCCTTGTATTTCATTCCAGACACATGGAGCAGCGTAACTGTTTCAGTTAGAGCGCATCTGTGAAACCTAATGTATAGGACCGAAACGAGGCAGAAGCCGCCGCGTCAGAAGCGTGTGTGCAGAACATGTCCATGTGTGAGCTCACATAAAGACACAAGTGTCTCCCTGTGAGACGACAAGCTTCTCTGATCATCTCTGACTTTTTTGTGCAGTAATGACTCCCAGGCCCTGGGTTTTCCTCTATCTCGCGGTCTGTGGCCCAGTATGGTTGTCCTGGCTGATGAAATGCAGAGACCCCCATCATTCACTGCTGTACCTTTGGGTTTTAAGCAAAGGATTTAGTTTTTTTTTTATTTATTTTTTTACAAAACACAACGTGTAATGATCGTCTTGCTTAGCTGATGGCGTGACTTGGCTGTGATTGGGAGATCCTGAAAAACAAATCTGTCACAGTTGATGATATCCTCCTTCAGACTCATTTCCTCACTCTTGTACCCATTCACTCATTCACAGTTGTAATAAATCAAATACACATACACACACCATAAGAAAGAACATTTCAAATAAGATCTCTTCATCTCATTTGTTTCAAGACTTAGATCAAACAGAAAGGAAATGGACTTGCCGTGAATAAATAAAATCATGGCAATGGCAGTCTGTCTTTCTGAGACCACCTATATGCGTTTTCCTTGGTCTTTAGGTCTCCTGATTCACAGATTATTTTTTTTCCTGAGAGTTTCAGAATAGATCTCAACAATTTCTTGAACTGTGTTATCCACATTGATTTTACATCTCTAAACACTGACTTGCGCGTTTGGCAGATGCTTTGATCCAAAGCAACTGACATGGCATTCAAAGTATACACATATCTATCAGTCCTTGCATTGACTGGGTATCGAACCCATGACCTTGGCGTTGCCAGTAGCATGCTTCACTGTTTGAGCTGCATGAATGCTTAATGAATGTCAACAATTGTCTCAGTTTTTTCCCCCTAAGGAATTTCAGGAGATACATCTGAGACAAAGTTGACATTAAAACATAATTGAGACCTCGGTTTAGTCTCCTGAGCTACAACAGAGCAACTTCTGTGAAATACACTACATTATAAATGAAATGCAAACAAGGACGTGGAAGAGTTTTATTTTTTTACAGTACAGCAGTCACTGTAAATATACACTTATACACAAGTCTTTTCCCATGTTTGCGGAGTATATCCACTGGGAGCCGGTCTTTGAGTGTAACTCGTGTTCATTTAGCTCTCTGGTTGACAAACATAATATTATGTTTTCTCGCCCAGCTGAACGGAGAGGGCTTGGTAAGGAACTCAAGGAACAGTGAGGCCACAAGGCATCTCTGTGTAGCTTAGAGTTCCCGGGAAAAGTAAAGTGAAAGTCAGGCTCTGATGTGCAGGGTTGTTTGGATACAAAACACAGCCGGCAGCAGACGAGTGGCTAACTGTCCGTCACATCAGGTAGCTCCCAATGACCTCACCTGGATTCACACATTAAACGATGCTCTTTCTGTTAAGATGGAAATTGCTGCTTCTTTTTTCCAGTGGTGATAATTGGGGTGTGGGGAGGAAGTGGAAAGTAAACAACTAGATGAGAGGATTTGGAGTGGTGAGGGAAATGCGTCATTATGTGGCAGTTAACGTTAAATGTCCCAGTGATTGATGTTCAGAGAGAGCTTAAGTGTGTACATCCATTTGTTTGATAGTTTATGTGGCTTGTGTTTGTGTGTGGTTTAAACAAGTCAAAATGTGCATCTCCAAATAGCACCATGCCTTTGTACCCCAACAAAATGGGCCATGTTTTTTATGTTTGTGGTTTGTTGTGTGAGGGAGACTAATTTCCCCAGCATTTCTTGATTTTCTGTGCTTGTTTCCCAAGGTCTAATTTTGTGAATGTTTGTGTCTTTTTGTGTCTCAGGTGAGCCAGAACCTCTGGAACAGCAGAAACAGCAGGTCACGGCCAATGAGGGAACCGAACTCTTTACCTACAAGGGAAATGATGTTGAGTCATTCATCTCTACCAGCTCCCCTTCAGGCTTGTACCAGATAGAAATCATCTCCACCGAAAAGGACAGCAACTTCAAGATTTACTCAACCACAACTCCCGAGTCCGACCAGCCATACCCTGAACTGCCTTACGACCCCAGGGTTGATGTGACCGCGCTGGGTCGCACTACTGTCACACTAGCCTGGAAGCCCACTCCTACTGGCTCCGTACTGGGCCAGCCGATCCAGTACTGTGTGGTTATTAACAAAGAGCACAACTTCAAGAGTTTATGTGCAGCAGAGGCCAAGATGAGCTTGGATGATGCCTTCATGATTGCTCCAAAACCCGGCCGGGACTTCAGCCCCTTTGACTTTGCTCATTTTGGTTTTATCCCATCTGAGAATGATTTCAATAAAGATCGTTCCCTCACCACCAACAGAGCTCTGAGCAACAAGATGAGTCGCACATATATCCCCAAGCCAAAAGTGGCAGACATACAGAAAATCTGCATAGGCAACAAGAATATTTTTACCGTGACAGACCTAAAGCCAGACACGCAATTTTACTTTGATGTGTTCGCTGTCAACACAGGCACCAACATGAGTACTGCCTACGTGGGCACTTTCGCCCGCACCAAGGAAGAGGCCAAGCAGAAGACAGTGGAGCTCAAGGATGGGAAAGTAACCGACGTCTTCATTAAGAGGAAAGGCAGCAAATTCCTTCGTTTTGCACCGGTCTCCTCTCACCAGCGCGTCACGCTCTTTGTGCATGCCTGTCTGGATGCAGTGCAAGTTCAGGTGCGGCGTGATGGGAAGCTTGTCCTCTCTCAGAATGTGGAGGGCGTCCGTCAGTTCCAGCTCCGCGGAAAGCCCAAAGCCAAGTACCTGATCCGTCTGCGGGGGTCCCGCAAGGGCGCCTCCACCTTGAAAGTACTGGCTAGCACACGTGCCGGAGGAAAGCAACCTTTCCCTGCGCTTCCTGAGGATACCCGTATCAAGGCTTTCGATAAGTTGCGTACCTGTTCTTCCGTCACCGTGGCTTGGCTTGGCACACAGGAGCGCAACAAGTACTGTGTTTACAAACGTGAGGTTTCAGAAAGTTACGGCGAAGAGCATCGGCGCCGAGAGCAGAACCAGTGTGCTGGACCAGAGAGCCGTCGCAAGCCTGAGAAAGTGCTTTGCAAGTACTTCCACAGCGCCAACCTGCAGAAAGCCGTCACCACAGAGACCATAACAGGCCTCGAGGCGGGAAAGAGCTACCTCCTGGATGTTTATGTGGTGGGACACAGCGGGCACTCAGTCAAGTACCAGAGTAAACTGGTGAAAACAAGGAAGTACTGTTAAAAAAAGAGACTCCGAAGCACAGACTCTGCACAGAAGTAAATATATTATATATATAATGAGAAAAAGAAGTTTATTTAACTCGAAGTGATATTCTACTAAGGAGAGTTTTGCAGACTGACTACTTGCGCACAATGCTAATGCTAACGCTGCATGTGTCGCAGTTCCTGAACTGCCTGTAGAGTGAGATATCAACCTCTGTATTTATGTTTACATTACCGAGTCGAGTCGAGTCAGGCGCTCTCAATCGACCTTAGGCACCTGAAGGTTTGTTCTCAGGGGGTGCCATCGCTGTTGCAATGCAAAGAGTCCCTGTACTGCATCCTCAATGCCATGGAAATGGGAGTTTGGAGGAGTTGCAGTTCTCTTTTAGCCACTGCATGCACCATTTGTCTGCCTTATGTCTACGTTCTATTTGTTGGTTCATTACGCCAGCCATCGCAGAGGTAGCTCCATGACTCCTCCTCTCCGCTCTCCTGCCCTGTATTAAAACATGGTTTAGAAGACTTTTTTAAATTATTTCATACTTCTTAATGTTTTATTTTTTTAACTGTTATTTTTTTTTGTTATTGACAACAATTATTAGTGGTAAAAATGTGTTTTAAATCTATATGAAAGTCAACGTTGTTTCCCCGCTGTCAATTTGTGTGTATAATCTCAGTTTGTGAATCTGGTGTGTGTAAATGTGTCTCATCTCTTTGTCACATGTACAGATTTTCTCTGCCAATATTCATGTACATAAAACACTAAATATAGACATCTGTAATCCCAGTGGTTCTGTGTTTCTCTGCCAGTATTATATACATGCTGGAAAATACCCACATGAATGAGATGTATGTTCTGCTATGAAGTAAAGGATCTTTCGCATGACTCATCATGGATATGTATTACATACTGTAGATGTCACATTCGGCCGCTCCAGACACGTCGAAGCTTCCGCCATCTTGGAACTGTTAACATGATGCTGTTCATCACTCACACTAACAAATCAATGCATTTTCATCGAATTTTCAGCCTAATGTTGTAAAAACCACCGAGCTACAAATTCCAGACGGATAGAGGATAACCTTTCAGAGGTGAGAATGTGTTGGTTTGTGTTTTTATGTACAACTCAATCTGCAATATCCTTATGCAGAATTATAACATTAATGACAAGCGAAATGTTGTGAAAATCATTTGCTGATGTCTATTGCAGATATAGATAGTCATACATGTGAATAACTAGGTTGCAGAAGCTCATTTAACTTGTTCTCGAATGTTCACAGATCGGATTTGACCACTCCAATATGGCGAACGTATACGAATAGCAGCCCATAGAAACCGACACTAATGAGGAATCTATGTATATAGACTATAAAAATATAAAAATCTATGTGACTCATAGCAATGCATGTCATGCATACATAGAATATCTAAATGTTAGTTTACAACAGAGCACATATTCCCTCAAGAAACTGATTTCGGACAGACTTGTGTGGGGAATATTTTATAATGCTATTCAAAATATTAGCCACTAGTTTACTTGATTATTTTATATAATCACCAGGTTTGCGAAGTATGCAAAATATTGTCAACTTCACTAACAATTTACAAACAACTTAATTTAAACTAATACAATTATTTTGTCAACTCAGATATGCATATTTATACAATAAGAACAGTTTCCCATTATTACTGTTTCTCTTTCTCCTTCACAAACACGTGTACACACAAATATAGAGGAGAATTTGTACATGATGCTCAAACCAAATCATACTTCTCACTGTCAGTCTAGTGTTTTTACCGAGGAGCTTGGTTTGAGCTCCCTTCACAGCCTGTCAATCACTGCAGACATGGCAGAACCTCGGCTGGCTTAAATTAGCCTCATTTCTGCCCTGCAATAATGAGGAAGACCATTGGGAATGGTGTGGGAATGGTTTGGGAATGCTTGAGGCAATGGTTTGGGAATGCCATGGATAGCCCTTTACAGAGAGGCTAATGAGAACGTCAGCAGTGTGTGTGTGTGTGTGTGTGTGTGCAAAGCTCACAGAAAGAGGGTCAGTTGGAGACTGAATGTGTTTTTAATAAAACCAAAATTCCCTGGATCCCAAGTCAATCAAAAGAAGAGGTGGCCAAAGCATTCAAATTTTCCTTCTTTCCAAATCTTTTCTTTTCTTTTCTTTTCTTTTCTTTTCTTTTCTTTTCTTTTCTTTTCTTTTCTTTTCCAAACCCTAGTGAACACCCTTGCTCACTACAATCTATATAGCCACTTGCCTTCTAAGGTAGAAATCTGAAATAAACCCTCATAAGTGGCTGAACTAGAACACTACATTGGCAGCAACACTGTGCATTACACAAATAGTGAAGCACATGGGAGACACTCTCACATAAATTATTCACCAGAGACTCAACTCACAATCAATGTCATTTTTATTTAAAAGTTTTTAGTTAGCTTATTTCAAGTCAGATGCAAACGTGTGGTCAGTGCATTGCGCATATTGTACATACTAAACATTCGCTGTACATACTTATCTTGCAAACTACAAATGACTGTGCCATTAAACTGGATGTCTTTTTGTTTCGTAGCAAGTGTTTCGCAGTGCTTTTCTGGTATTGCTTTATTTCTCAAAGGATATATGGTGTGCTGATAAACAGGTGTCTTCAAAAGCATAACTGTACTGCGGCTTGGCATTGGTTGCACTCCACCAAGTTCGGCCGCTCATTAGACTTTGGAAAAGAGCTTATGTTTATCTTTTGAACTTTTGTAGCTTTCCCTCCCACTCAGTCTTTACACTCACACTCACTCCATTTACCTTGTTGTATCCTCTATTCTGGAATTCTTATGAGCCACAGTTGCTGAAGTTTTCCGCCAACACTCACTCAGAGTAAGATGATAACAGCGCTATCAAAACAGGTCTTCTCTCTGTAAAAGCAGTTCACATTGGTGTTGTAAAAGAGGAAAATACTCAAATACACAGAATAAACGGTCTCGTGCTGGCCGCCTGCTCCTTGGGGACTATAAAAGGAGTGAGATGTGGTTGTTAGGGGGAAGAGTGAGAGATATAAAGCCAGAGAAAACAGTGAATGAAATAAATATATAGGAATGAAAGCCATGACTCAGAGTGATGGGTTTCAGCTTTTAGCATTGAACTCTGTTCTTATCTGATCTTTGGCATGCGTGTATCTGTGTGCATGCATCTGCATAGCTTGCGTCTCAGTTCCTTAGAGCTCAGTGACACTTTTGAAGATAGTTTGTGAAGAAGAGTCTGAAATAACTCAAACAAACACACACATATTCGCTCAACATCCACATACAAACTCCGGTTATGATACTTCTGAGTGATGGTGTTCGTAAGACAGAAATGCTGATACTATCAAAAGATCTCACAAACCGCAGTCCTGGCAGTTCATCTAAGGTCAGACCATCTGTACCTAAAGACCTCTTCACAAGGACCAAAAACTCCCTCTAAAGTGTGGTCCAATGTGGTTCATCATCAGGATATTTCACAAAACGCTTCCCAAGGTCTTGATTTCTGGGCATCATAAATAATCTTTTTAAGGTAAGTCGATTCAGATTTAGAACGTTTAGAATTTATTTCATTGATTTACTGCCACATTTTGTGTCAGATCTGTTGCCAATGATTGAAAACACCATTGGTTTCCATATGTCATGTGACTAACTGTGACGTGGTAAGTGGTACACGAAAATGAGAATGACATTTAAGAGCTGTGGTGGAAAGGAATATGCTTGAATTTGCGTATTCCTCAAGTTACACTGTTTTAGAAGACTTATACTACTGTCACATGGACAATTTTGATGATATGTTTAACAATGTAGACTTGGTGTATAAGTTTCATTAATAGTCCTTCAAGAAAAGTCAAGGATTTATATGTATGCCATCTAAAAGTAAAGTTTCCAGTTAGCAAAAAGGGGTTTGTACCCTGTAGTCGGTTGCATGAACTGCTTAGACTCTTTCAAGTTTGTCATGTCGTTTTTTTTCTTTAAGAATGCAGTCATAACTTTTTTATGTCAGTTACATAAAGTAAATCAGTCTAATTTGAATCCGAAAAGTAAGACTGATGATCACCCCTTGACTAACTGATAGTTGCCCTGCTGAATAATCCACCATAAACCGGCATTAATTCCATGTTGGTCAAAACTGTTTTATGATGGTGGACCAGCAAAGTCATACTGTTCTCAAGCAAAACTGAGCTAACCAGAATCCCATTCTGATCCCAGCATGCAAAACACACCTTATGCTGTTGACCAGCAATGCTGGGGTTTTCATCAGGGTGGTCAAACTAGTTCTTAAGGCACAGTCCTCACATAGTGTCTATGTTTATGCAACTGACTGCTGTGATCTCACAGGAGAACCATTCTCTTCTCGTTATTCTCCTCTATACACTCTCGGAAAAGAAATGTGCAAAATTGTTCCTTTAGAGGTACAACAGCTCGTCACTAGGCCAATGCCCTTAAAGTGATATCTTTGTAAACCTTATTTACCTGTAAAAAGCTTATAGTAGTACCTTAAGGGCATGTTACTACTCTAAATGCACTTTTTAGGGGTATATAAGGTACAAATGTGTCCTCGTAATGGCACTGCCCAGTGACAAGCTGTTGGGTACAATTTTCACTTTTTTTCCTGGCAGTGAATGAAGAACCCAGAAACCACAGTGATCTGAAGAACCTAATGAAACATCAAGAACTAGTAGCACCTCATTGAACCATTGAACACTCTGTGTTTTGAAGAGTTTATATTAGGTATTATTGTCTCCGTCTGCATTAAGGGAGTACAAATTAGTAAAATGGAGACAGAGTTTTGTTACACCCTCATAAAGGGTGGTCTGGTGTCTGTGTTGTCCTTCATCAGATGTCTGTTGTTAGTGGCAGTCATTTTCTCACGCTTTATCTTCACTGTAATCTCTCTGTCTCTCAGGACTATTTCTCTACCCACCCTTTCATTCTCTCTCTCTATCAACGCTTCCCATCCTGGTGGCCCTCAAGAACCAGCGGGGGCTTGACAAAGTAAAACACAGTGTGTATAGTAATGTCAGCAGTGCAGGACAGGCCAGAAATAGCATTCATTGGGACGTTGGAGAGACTAAGGGTTGGTTTGGAGTGAGGTTTGGATGATGGAGACACCTCAAGTTTGAAGAGATCTCTCAGTATCAAGTTTTCAGAAGTGTTTCTGAAATATGGTAAAACGCTGGGGAAAATCCTCCCTGAAGGCGGTTGTGTGGACTGCCAAAATGAGGTTTGTTCGCAGAGAAAATATTTGCGCAAAGAAATAGAGACCCTGAGGAGTGAGAGAGAGAAAGGGAGAACTCTTTTTTGGTCTGTACTTCTGTTGGGATCTGGTTCCAGCCTCAGTCTGTGGGTTCTTGAGTCAGAAAGAGATGCAGAATTACATCAACTCGAATAGTTCACGGACAGTGTTAAGCCTGGCTCAGATTGTCAGTCCAAATCCGATTTGTTGTGCAAAACCGTTTGAAACACAATCAGACTCAGCAAGTGTGAACGGCAAGAAAAATCACATGAAATGTGATTTTCAAGCAAAATTCAAGCAAAAGTGGTTTGAAATCCTTTTCAAATAGCATTTTTGGAAAAGTGTTTCAGTCAGAGTTGCATTTAAATATTTAAATGATTAATTTCAGAATATTAAGGGTTACTAGTTTACATTTGTCTTCAGTGCCAACACATTAATCATTATGCATGTATTGTGTTTGACTGAAATGGTGTGCATGGATGAATAAGGGTCACAATGGTCTCCTTTAAAGTTTGAGAAGAGATCTTAATAACATCACACACTCTCCTAAGCTAGAGACACTGGAGCTAGAGACTTGAGATCACTCTCACTAAAGTTTAGAAGTGATCTCAAGAGCTTTACAGGGTGTGTACCAAGTCATTTGTCTCAATATGAGTTCAAACATTTCTATATAATATGTATTAATTATAAATTTAGTCAAGGATTGAGTCAAAAGCCATTTATATAGTAACTCCTGTAAATTCTGATGTAAATGCATCATATTTACTCAACGATTATGGGAAAACAGACTCAAATATTAATTGCTTTGAATGAATCAATTGGTTTTGTCCAATCAAATACTCTGTAAGAATGTCCCTCCCCCAAACCACCTGTCATTGACTTGTGGAAGGAAGTCATGATTTTGCTGAGCTATGTTATAAACTAATGGCTATTGGCTATTTACAAAAATGACAGGGTTTTTGACATCCTACCTCTAATGTTTCAAAAGGAAATATTTCATCACAAATAAGAAAACTGTGTTCATCACAGCATTTTAGACTTTTAGTTCACTTCCTTTGTTCAAATGTTTGTGTGTGTGTTTGTGTGGGTTTTGTGTGTGTGGTCAGAATTAGTCTGTGATCAGTGACTCTAGCTGAGAGAGAGAGAGAGTAAAAGTTGATGCTCAAGTGTGTGTGTAGGGTCAGGTCAAGGGTCACTGAGTCCTAATCGTTGCAACTCTGCTTCCTCACAGTCCTCACTGCAGGCACACTGACAACAGGGGTCGGCAGGGTCCCGGAGGTCACTGGGGGTCAGGGGATTGAAAAAGACGGGCCACACAGAGATCACTCTCACAACTTCTGTCACTCCAATACTCTTCAACACATGCATTCAGTAGCCTTTCAAAGACTCCATGAAATGGTCGGAAAAACACCGTTTTCTTCCCCTTGTTGACGTATTTCCTGTTGAAATGGGAAGTTGGGTGGGACTTATATATGGTCCTTCATATTTGACTCTGTGTTCCATTCACTTCCATTCATATCCATCCAAAAGTGGGAGAAAGTTAAAAAATAAAAATATCAAAGCTGCATGGTTTGCAGCGTGGGAAAGTGGAGTAAACTATATTAATTTGGTTGGAACACTGTGGATGTTTTACAAGCAAGACTATTCATAATGCGATTATAATGGGATTTTGTAATGGGAACTTTACCTCACGTAAACACAATACTTCGATCAAACTAATGCGATTAAGCTCATAATCGTAGTAACTATAATCTACAAACCCGGCTTTGCGATGTTCATCACGGCGCCGAATAATATCCAGTACGTCCATAAAAATGTATTTTGAATTTGATGAAATCAATGGCTGGTAACATGCATACTGTGTGCCTGTCTGAGTGTGGTATAAGCATACTTATTATAGCAAATAATCAGAATAATGAAAATACCACGACTGCAGTGAAAGTAAACATCTGCTAGTGTCATGTAAACCTCTTACTGCGAGTAAGACCTTACTCTGATTATTAGAAATAATCACATTATTGGTGCACATGTAAACGTAGTCATTATTTTTGTTCTCTTTTCCCAAAAGAAAATAAGATATATCTAAAAGTTAATTTATCATATCACAAGACATGGACTGAAAGCCATGTTGTGATTGGTCTACTCTGCTCTGATTGGTCAGATGGCTCATTCTGTTGTGATTGGTCTACTCTGCTCTGATTGGTCAGATGGTCCAGTCTGTTGTGATTGGTCTACTCTGCTCTGATTGGTCAGATGGCCCAGTCTGTTGTGATTGGTCTACTCTGCTCTGATTGGTCAGATGGCTCAGTCTGTTGTGATTGGTCTACTCTGCTCTGATTGGTCAGATGGCCCAGTCTGTTGTGATTGGTCTACTCTGCTCTGATTGGTCAGATGGCCCAGTCTGTTGTGATTGGTCTACACTGCTCTGATTGGTCAGATGGCCCAGTCTGTTGTGATTGGTCTACTCTGCTCTGATTGGTCAGATGGCCCAGTCTGTTGTGATTGGTCTACTCTGCTCTGATTGGTCAGATGGCCCATTCTGTTGTGATTGGTCTACTCTGCTCTGATTGGTCAGATGGTCCAGTCTGTTGTGATTGGTCTACTCTGCTCTGATTGGTCAGATGGCCCAGTCTGTTGTGATTGGTCTACTCTGCTCTGATTGGTCAGATGGCTCAGTCTGTTGT
Organism: Squalius cephalus; assembly: GCF_949319135.1. Taxonomy (NCBI): domain Eukaryota; kingdom Metazoa; phylum Chordata; class Actinopteri; order Cypriniformes; family Leuciscidae; genus Squalius; species Squalius cephalus. Next base: position 8,240,064 of record NC_137139.1, read on the forward strand.
GATTGGTCTACTCTGCTCTGATTGGTCAGATGGCCCAGTCTGTTGTGATTGGTCTACTCTGCTCTGATTGGTCAGATGGCCCAGTCTGTTGTGATTGGTCTACACTGCTCTGATTGGTCAGATGGCCCAGTCTGTTGTGATTGGTCTACTGTGCTCTGATTGGTCAGATGGCCCAGTCTGTTGTGATTGGTCTACTGTGCTCTGATTGGTCAGATGACCCAGTCTGTTGTGATTGGTCTACTCTGCTCTGATTGGTCAGATGGCTCAGTCTGTTGTGATTGGTCTACTCTGCTCTGATTGGTCAGATGGCCCAGTCTGTTGTGATTGGTCTACTCTGCTCTGATTGGTCAGATGGCCCAGTCTGTTGTGATTGGTCTACACTGCTCTGATTGGTCAGATGGCCCAGTCTGTTGTGATTGGTCTACTGTGCTCTGATTGGTCAGATGGCCCAGTCTGTTGTGATTGGTCTACTGTGCTCTGATTGGTCAGATGGCCCAGTCTGTTGTGATTGGTCTTCTCTGCTCTGATTGGTCAGATGGCTCATTCTGTTGTGATTGGTCTACTCTGCTCTGATTGGTCAGATGGTCCAGTCTGTTGTGATTGGTCTACTCTGCTCTGATTGGTCAGATGGCCCAGTCTGTTGTGATTGGTCTACTCTGCTCTGATTGGTCAGATGGCTCAGTCTGTTGTGATTGGTCTACTCTGCTCTGATTGGTCAGATGGCCCAGTCTGTTGTGATTGGTCTACTCTGCTCTGATTGGTCAGATGGCCCAGTCTGTTGTGATTGGTCTACACTGCTCTGATTGGTCAGATGGCCCAGTCTGTTGTGATTGGTCTACTGTGCTCTGATTGGTCAGATGGCCCAGTCTGTTGTGATTGGTCTACTGTGCTCTGATTGGTCAGATGACCCAGTCTGTTGTGATTGGTCTACTCTGCTCTGATTGGTCAGATGGCTCAGTCTGTTGTGATTGGTCTACTCTGCTCTGATTGGTCAGATGGCCCAGTCTGTTGTGATTGGTCTACTCTGCTCTGATTGGTCAGATGGCCCAGTCTGTTGTGATTGGTCTACACTGCTCTGATTGGTCAGATGGCCCAGTCTGTTGTGATTGGTCTACTGTGCTCTGATTGGTCAGATGGCCCAGTCTGTTGTGATTGGTCTACTGTGCTCTGATTGGTCAGATGGCCCAGTCTGTTGTGATTGGTCTTCTCTGCTCTGATTGGTCAGATGGCTCAGTCTGTTGTGATTGGTCTTCTTTGCTCTGATTGGTCAGACGGCCCAGTCTGTCGTGATTGGTCTACTCTGCTCTGATTGGTCAGATGGCTCAGTCTGTTGTGATTGGTCTACTCTGCTCTGATTGGTCAGATGGTCCAGTCTGTTGTGATTGGTCTACTCTGCTCTGATTGGTCAGATGGCCCAGTCTGTTGTGATTGGTCTACTCTGCTCTGATTGGTCAGATGGCTCAGTCTGTTGTGATTGGTCTACTCTGCTCTGATTGGTCAGATGGCCCAGTCTGTTGTGATTGGTCTACTCTGCTCTGATTGGTCAGATGGCTCAGTCTGTTGTGATTGGTCTACTCTGCTCTGATTGGTCAGATGGTCCAGTCTGTTGTGATTGGTCTACTCTGCTCTGATTGGTCAGATGGCCCAGTCTGTTGTGATTGGTCTACTCTGCTCTGATTGGTCAGATGGCTCAGTCTGTTGTGATTGGTCTACTCTGCTCTGATTGGTCAGATGGCCCAGTCTGTTGTGATTGGTCTACTCTGCTCTGATTGGTCAGATGGCCCAGTCTGTTGTGATTGGTCTACACTGCTCTGATTGGTCAGATGGCCCAGTCTGTTGTGATTGGTCTACTGTGCTCTGATTGGTCAGATGGCCCAGTCTGTTGTGATTGGTCTACTGTGCTCTGATTGGTCAGATGACCCAGTCTGTTGTGATTGGTCTACTCTGCTCTGATTGGTCAGATGGCTCAGTCTGTTGTGATTGGTCTACTCTGCTCTGATTGGTCAGATGGCCCAGTCTGTTGTGATTGGTCTACTCTGCTCTGATTGGTCAGATGGCCCAGTCTGTTGTGATTGGTCTACACTGCTCTGATTGGTCAGATGGCTCAGTCTGTTGTGATTGGTCTACTCTGCTCTGATTGGTCAGATGGCCCAGTCTGTTGTGATTGGTCTACTCTGCTCTGATTGGTCAGATGGCCCAGTCTGTTGTGATTGGTCTACACTGCTCTGATTGGTCAGATGGCCCAGTCTGTTGTGATTGGTCTACTGTGCTCTGATTGGTCAGATGGCCCAGTCTGTTGTGATTGGTCTACTGTGCTCTGATTGGTCAGATGACCCAGTCTGTTGTGATTGGTCTACTCTGCTCTGATTGGTCAGATGGCTCAGTCTGTTGTGATTGGTCGACTCTGCTCTGATTGGTCAGATGGCCCAGTCTGTTGTGATTGGTCTACTCTGCTCTGATTGGTCAGATGGCCCAGTCTGTTGTGATTGGTCTACACTGCTCTGATTGGTCAGATGGCCCAGTCTGTTGTGATTGGTCTACTGTGCTCTGATTGGTCAGATGGCCCAGTCTGTTGTGATTGGTCTACTGTGCTCTGATTGGTCAGATGGCCCAGTCTGTTGTGATTGGTCTTCTCTGCTCTGATTGGTCAGATGGCTCAGTCTGTTGTGATTGGTCTTCTCTGCTCTGATTGGTCAGACGGCCCAGTCTGTCGTGATTGGTCTACTCTGCTCTGATTGGTCAGATGACCCAGTCTGTCGTGATTGGTCTACTCTGCTCTGATTGGTCAGATGGCTCAGTCTGTTGTGATTGGACGACCGCTTACAGTGCATGTTGGAAACCAAACGCCTATTACCATATCTGAATTTTAACTTTGGATCTTCCTCAGCTCTTGATACACAGTGATATGAAGGATGTCGGTTTTTCCGTATCAATTCCAGCTCGAGTTCTCTTTTTTTTTCAAGTTCATGCAAAATGAATTCACAGCGCTGAAAACAGCTTCTTCTTTACATGTTGACAACACAAACCAAACTCTTCCAGTCTCAGCTACAACTACAGTGTTTGAGGGTCAAAGTAGACGTTGTTCACGGACAGCGAAGTCCATAGGCTGGCATTATGCAAATTTGTTACACTGTTGTAGGTATGTAACAGGAAGTGAGGCAAGAATTGCTGACGACTCGTTTCAGCAGTTCAGAATTGATTATTTCTTTTAGGAGACAATAATTTTATTTGTTGTGGACTTTGATCTTTGAAAATTTGTAGACCTTTTCCATTCTCAAACAGCTGTATTACACACTGCATGAAAGGTAATATTTGAAAAAGCATCATTTAAAAATGTCTTGTATTGTCTATTTCACTGATTTTCTAGAAAACAACAACAAATAGAAATTCATTGAAAAAATATTTCTAAAGCTCTGCTCTCCTTCACACTGAACAACAAAAGTCTTTGGTGGTTATTTATTCATGGTTACACATGACTAGAGAAGGATTTCATGTTTATGCCAGTTTACAAAAGTCTCAAATAAACATGCTTGCTAAAGAATTTTCTTACGAACAGCTGCTCAGAAACTGACTGGTTTCTGTCTCCCCTGCTGGCAGATGCAGTAACTACACCATTATGATGGCAAAAATCATGTATCCCCATGATTGTTGGGGATTGATCCCCACTGATGGTTCCCCATTTCAAAGTAGCCATCAAATACAATATTCTAACCATATTCTAAGCAATGTATAACTCAAGTTTTTCTTTATATTCCCATAGATCAACTGCCTTTAAAATGCATGCAAACGGATGAAATTGAAATTGCATGAAATTATGGACTTCCTAGGGCAACAGCTGTCAGATGACCCCGTTGAACTAAACAATTGCAATAAAATGAGTGAACAGCACATCTGTGACATAGTGAAAGAACTAGCCCAAAAAAAAAAAAAAAAAAAATTCTGTCAATATTTACTCATTTTCATTTTGTTCCAAACCAAAATAACTAATTGGAATAAACTACACAACAATTTTGTTGATGCTATAGTTGCCAAAAATCAGTCTTCAGATATTGGGCAGCTGGAGTTGCCAAACTTGACAGAAAATCACGTATGATGGACACATATTTTTTAGCTTTAGACTATGAATCCATCCAATCAGCGGCCTCAGTTTGATATTTTTAGCCGATTTTAGAACACATATTGTTTTCAATTGTCATGCGTCCCCTAGCAAAGAGCCAAATGTTTCTGTGTGAGTTTGTTTTCGTCAGAACAGCTTGAAAGTCTCCAGTGTGTGATCCTCAATCATTTGATGCTCAGTTTATCACTGTAACCATTTACAAAGTCGGAAAGTGTATGCCTGTTTTTTTTTAAATTAGTTTAGAAGTCGTGTAATGTATTCCATCCTTTAATTTCTTCATCAACCACAAAAAGAGATGTTTTGACACTCTTCATGTTAATGACAGCAAACTCCACTGGTTTTCATAACCTATCACGCAGAAGGTTGAAATTCATGTAGCCTACTTGACTAAAGTGGTTGTGGATATGACTGGATATTTAATACACACACAACTCACGATTGTACAGACAGCATAACATGTACTAAGTGACTGTACAAATTACCCAGAGTCACGATTGTACAGACACGATTGTGGTTTTAGTCTAATGGGCCTGGCCTTAAAAGCCCCGTGTGATATGAGTGTGTCCTCTCTCATCTACATGCCTGATCATCCATTGCTGTTTGTATGTCCATTTTCCTTAGTTTCTTTCTGCAGAAACCTGTTTTAAACAGATGGGTTACTGATGAAGGGCCAGTAAACAGCATCTAAACACGTGACACACAAACACAGACTCCTATGCACATCCATCCTCCATTACTGTGGCTGATTGTGCGACCACCTTGTTTATATAGCATTAAATCAAATGGCTTTGAAAATCAATTAAAGAAAACACAATGTGTACATGAAACATGGCCACACAGTCAGACCAGAGGCTAATGTTCATACTGAGGTGCATTAGCTCTGTTTGGATGTTAGATGTAAATATAACATGTCAGTAAAAGGTTAATGTTAATTTAATTTAATGCTGTTATATGTTTAAATCTGGACCATCGCTTAAATTCAGAGGCTCTCATTGTCATAAGGATTGGATGTCCCCGACAAACCCAAACCCCAAAATTACTTCAAAAATGTATTATTGCACAATGCATATCATGTATTTTATTATTATTATTAGTATTAGTAGCAACACAATTATTGTTGTTTTATATTATTATTATTTGGGTAACACTTTACAATAAGGTTCATTAGTTGACATTAGTTAACTACCTTAGTTAACATGAACTAAGAATAATCAATACTTCTACAGCATTTATTAATCTTAGTTAATATTAATTTCAACATTTACTAATACATTATTAAAATCAAAGGTTGTATTTGTTAACGTACTGTAAGTTAATGCACTGTGAACTAACTTGAACAAACAATGAACAGCTGTATTTTTTAACGTTAACAATGATACAGTAACAAATGTATTGATCATTGTTCATGTTAATCAATACATTAACTAATGTTAACTAATGAACCTTATTGTAAAGTGTTAACATTATTTGTAGTATTCGTGATTTTAGTTTTATTTAGTTTATTTAGGATGATGTTGTGATTTTTCCCGGGAAAGTAAAATATGTAGCTCGCGGTAACAAACTTTCCACCAATCAGATCGCAGAAACTCACTCTGTGACTGACACTAACGTGGACGTTCTTAAACTTTCCACCAATCAGAGCGCAGAAACGCATTCCCTGTAAGGCCAACAGCCAATCGGAACGCAGTGTCGCTCTCATGTCCAGACAGTAACATGGAAGACCAGCCTGGATTGAGATTTACAAACACAGCCTGCAGAGAATACCAAACCAGCCCATAACCCGTGTTTCCGAGCGCGTTTCATGTGTTTTGTTTGGAAGAAAGGCGTCTTTCTGAAGTGATGAGAATGTTGGGCATGTACGTGCCGGACAGATTCGTGCTGAAGTCCTCTAAAGTCCAGGACGGGATGGGGCTTTACACTGCCAGGGCAGTCAAGAAGGTTCGTGCATAAAACAAACTCTCAGCATGAAAGATAAAGTATGGGTTCTGTAGTAACTTCTGGAGAAAGACTTCTTGTATTACTATTTTCACGTTGCTCATAGTGTATAAAGTATAAACGCCTGGTTGTAGTTGCATTCCTCTGTGTGTGTGTGTGCTTACGTGGGCTGCCACGTCCCTTACAAACAATCACCATGGTAACCATAGTTTCCGCCAAAAACTCACCATGCCAGCCTCCGTTTCCGCCATAAAGTTGCTACAGTTATTGTTGTTATTACAGTGCAACTGCGGGTTATGTGATATTAGCCCCCGCTGTCATTAAAAGTAAATGAAACAAATGCCAGAAAGAGTTTTTTTTACACTGTTTGAAAAAGATTTGATATTAACTTATATGACTTTTCATCTATCTATCAAATAATATAATAATTCACACACTTAATTGCATGCTATATTTACAATTAAATGAACATTTATTATAGTTTACATTTAGCCTATATTAACTGAACTTTTTTGACCCACTTAAGTAGGACTTTAGTGTATATATATTAGGGCTGCCAAATGATTAATCGCGATTAATCACATCCAAAATAAAAGTTTTTTTTACATAATACATGTGTGTGTACGGAGTATAATTATTTTCTATATATAAATACACACATGCATGTATATATTTAAGAAATATTTGCATGTATATACTGTGTATATATATTTATATTATATATAATTTATATTATATATAAATATTTTATATATAAATAACACATTTTCTTAAATATATACATGCATGTGTGTGTATTTATATATAGGAAATAATTATACTCCGTACACACACATGTATTATATAAACACAAACTTTTATTTTGGATTTTATTTTAATCGTTTGACAGCCCTAATATATATATATATATATATATATATATATATATATATATATATATATATATATATATATATATATAATTTTATAATTACTTATATTGTCTTTGAAATATGGTTAAAGTGTACTGCTGAATGTACTTCAGTGCACTGACATGTATTTATGGCAAACTAAAATATACTTTAATGTCATTATATTTAAACTTGTATGCGATTTAATTAAACATTTTTAAATTGCAACTTCATCACAAATGTGTACTTACAACTTTAATGTAATATCAAACAACACCCTACAGGTATAATTAGCCTATAATCAATTACTTGACATGTGTTAGTCAACATATCAAAATAAGTGTACTTCTTTAAAGCACAACAAAAGATTTCAGCCCATTTTTGTGTAATATAGCATGTTCTGAGACGTGCCTGAGGACTCTTAGACCCTGTTTACACCTGATGTTAAAGGGTGCTTTCACACCTGAGTGTTTTCTCCCTTTGGTTCGGTTCGTTTAGGCATGTGTGAACACGGCAATCACGCTCGGATCCGCACCACTCTGAGTTCGCTTGAGGTGTGAAAGCAATCCGACCCAACAGACCAATGAACTAGCCTGGTTCTACCAGACTCTCACATTTCATTTGTACAGAGAGTCTGGCCTCTCTCCATTGACAAGCGTTAACTTCCTTGTAGGCGGGTACTCTGTTGAAGTTTAAAACTATTGGATCTGTCCAGAGTCACTCTGGATCTGCCATAACCAATCGCTAACGTTTGGTCGTGACGTAACCCTATACTCAAACTAGCGCACGACCTCAACGTCATCGTTCTCAGCCACTCCCTCTGTTCGCTGATTGGACCGGTAAAAAAATGATCGGAGAAAACCAAAGAATACACCACAATCCCAGACGTAGTACTGAAGGGAAATAAAATTGAACGGACGTATTCAGGAGGGCGGAGCCAGGCTACCAATGAACCAGATGGTATTATAAATGTACTAGATAAAAAGCAGTAGTGTCTGATTCTGTGAGTGAGCACATTAGTTACCACAGCTGAAAACCAAAGCGTCTTCATCTTAAATGTTGTGTAATTGCACTTCCCAGTGCGAGAATGCTGTCCCGTTGAAGACTTGATTCCTGCTCTAGCTGCATTATAACATTCATCTAGTGTTCGCGTGCGTCTTGACAGTTATAAGAGGACAGTTACTGGCACGTGACTTGCGTGATCACATTTTGGTACGCTTTGAAAGGTTGCCTTGTGAAAGCGAGCCGAACCAAGAAAAAAATGCAACATTGCAACAAATCAATTCCCTGTTTCGGAACAAAACAAACAATCTATTGGTGTGAAACCCCCGTTTTGGTCGATTGGATCGGATTGTACAAGTGTAAAAAGGGTCTGATATGTTTTAAACTTGTCCACTTTCCACCACTTCCAGAGGTAGTCAAACACGCATTCAACCAGATTGCTTTCGTAGTGTGAACGCTCATGTGGTCGAATGTGTTCAAACAGACACAAAAGACCGTCTTCTCTTCGCTTACTGATCTAATGACTGAACATTATGGGAAGAGCTCTAGACAGACAGGCTTTAAACTGTCGGCTGGAGACCCAAGTTTGGTTTGAAGATGAAAAACATACCAAGCACAATGTTCTCTCATCATTCTTGATTTCTAACACACACTCACAGTGTTCGGCTGGTCTTGTGTCTGTTAGAGCAGAAACTAAAGATGATGCTCTCTGGTGTGTTTTTCCATGTCTCCGGTCGTGTTCATGTGTAAATTGCACAAGCTTATTTAGTCCATTAGATTGAAAGATCTGAAAAAGCCCATCCATTTACCCGCCCATAGACCCTGCGCTCGAAGAAATCAGGACAGAAGTGGTTGAAAGTGGACAAAAGAGACGGATTAAAACACCAGGTGTAAACAGGAATATGTCTCCCTCGTCCACTTGTGATCCGATCGACCAAAACTCATCTTAACACCAGGTGTAATCAGGGCCTGTGAGACTTGTCTTCTCTCTAAGGGTTCACAGTTTGGTTCAGTTAATACAAACTCTGGTGCGATTGCTCTGTTAGTGCGGTTCATTTGAATACGTGTGAACGCTGCCATCTGAACCCTGGTGCCACCAAACAAGAGGACCGAGACTCTGAAAAGCAGTCTCAGTCCACTTCCAAACAAACTCTGGTGTGGTTTGGTCCACGACACTGACCAAAGACATGCAAACGAACCAAAAACAGGACATGATGTCACAAGATGCGATCCTAAAATGCTCCAGCATACCTGTTCGTGGTGTTTCCCATCCCAGTTCAGTTCAGGATCAGAACCGCGTCTCCTCACAGCAGATCTTCATTTGTGTGACGGAGGGATTCCTGACGCTGTTTTGTCTCATTTAACCGTTTTATAAGCTCTTCACGAGTTCTCAGCTGGTCAAAATACCATCATATGATGCTACACACTTACAACGAGCGGTTTTAGCCCAGAATACAGCGCTGTTTTGGATGTTCCATCACAAAATATAGGCTACATTATAGAAGCAGACCAATCAGGTTGTGAACATATCCATATGCCTTAAGTTTCAATGATAAAAATGCCAATGTGAACAGGACTAAACGAACCAAGCGAACCGAACTACAAGTGTGTATACACCCTAAATGTGTGAAGTCTCTGAATAAGTCTCTGTGAGTTGAGAATCAACCTTGATCATGTTCAGATCCCACACAGACACTCCAGAAACTGTGGCATCAAAGCCCAATCCTACAACACACTCTCACACAAACTTCCTCTTTTTTTCCACACAGGGTGAGAAATTCGGCCCGTTTGCAGGTGAAAAGCGGATGCTGAGTGACTTGGATGAAAGCATGGATCCACGACTGATGTGGGAGGTGGGTGACTAGACTCAACAATGATCCCATCGCTTTTTGTTTTTGTGTCACTTGGGAGCACTTCAAAGGCAACCCATATCTGATAAAACGTCTTTACAATGCTAGATCTAGTTTGTTTCTTGGCTATTTTATGACTGGACAACATTTATGTTTTTCTGAAGAGACTGTGAGTGTTTGCGCTTACAAAACTCACCGCGACTATGCTAGGCCGGGGGGGGCCGGGGGGGGACGGGGGGGGACGGGGGGGGACGGGGTTTCGGTTCTGATTCGGGAGTATAGATAAAAGCCCGCCCGCCCGCACTTACAATTGATTGGTTAGGTCCTTACATGCGCTTCGTGAGGCACACTAGCACACACACACAAGGTCTCTCGCTCCCTCTCTCTACACGTTCTTCCCCCGGTAGACGTAGAATCCACAGCTAGATCTATGAGAAGCCCTATTACAACGACCATCATTTGAAGTGTCACACAGTTCTGAAATTATCGTACATTATAGGATTTTTTCCATTATTGATCGTACATCGTACAGAGGTCAAAATTATCGTACAAATACGATAATTATCGTACATCTGGCAACACTGATCGAGAGAGAGTTACCGCATCAGAGCGAGGATCACCCTTAGATAGTGTGTGTGTGTAAGATGTTTACACTTGCACTTTTCTTATATTTCAAGACTCAAGTATTTGACATTTTGGAAATGTAATAAATATTGACATGACAATCAATTTGAAACCCTTACAGTTGCATTTGTTTTCAGAATGGGATTTTTCCTATTAACAGGATTTCCTGTCATATAAAATAAACAATAATGATAATAATAATATTAAAGCAAACACAGCTCTGGTATCGGAATAGTATTGGTATCGGCCGATATCCAAATTCAGGTATCGGGATCGGATCGGAAGTGAAAAAATGTGGATCGGTGCATCCCTAGTAGTAACCCACACGCTTCATTACACCGTCTAATGTAGATGAACTGCTGTGCTTGTGACAGGGCGCATGTTTAACTGAAAGAACGAGCAGAGAGAGAGACCCGGTCGCGCGCACGCACTCTCTCTCTCTTCGGAGCCAGGCGAAAGTGTAAACAAGACTTCACCGTCTCCAAACTAGACGCTGTCTTGCTCTCTCTCCCTCGCACATATTAATCAAAATAAATCGACACGGTGGTAAAAGGTCGGAAGACCAAAGTTTCATGTGTAAATACAGTAACACACCATTGCGATACATCCATATGAAGATGTTGTTCTGCAGGTTCGTCGTCTTCATTTTCATCTCGCTCCGGCTCCGACTCTGGCTCGAACATGTAAGGCTGGCTGGACAAGTCTTCCGTTGTTGACATTTTGTAAATAACGTGTGAATAAAAAGTTTCTGTGCCGCTAGATAATCGTATCTCTGCTATCAAACTACAAAAATGGCCGAACGGGGTGGAGTTGAACCGAGTGTCACCTCTGCAACCTGGAGAGGGGGCGGGGTATGAAGTGTCTCAATTGTATTTAAAGAGACCGCACCAAAACGAGTTGCTCTCAGACGCACACCAGAAAAGGGGTAGAAAAGGGGCCTGTGGAGCTATAATAATGAGGAATTCAGACCCAAGCATTGCAGTTCCGCTTTATATAGACTACAAATGTATGATTTATATGTAAAAAGGAATGATTTAAAAGCATGATATGTCTCCTTTAAAACATGACATGCATGTTTTTAATATTTATGACATTAAAGTATATTTTAGTTTATTTTAGCTGAGTGAGTGAGTGGAGGCGGGGCTCATTTGCATATTCTTAGAACCATGCATACTAAATGAGGCAAGGGTGTAGAGTTACATTCAAGATATTTTAAGGCATGAAGTTTTTTTTTTTTTTTCAAGGAAAAAACGCTTAAATATGTAATTTTGGTGATCAAATATGAGTTTTAAGGGATACAATTATTGACCACAGGGGGACTTTAAGTCCTACTTAAGTGGGTCAAAAGACACTCTAAATTCTCTCATTTGTTTTAAGTGAATGGGACTTTTTCACCCATTTTATTGTTCACCAAACAAAAACCACCTCTCATCAACATGTCACATGATTTGAGGTATTGACGCAAACAGTGCGAGATGCGTTACACACCAAAGTTTAATACTTTGGCTAGAGATTTATTCAAATCACTAAGTGGCGTTTGTCTTTGCAAACAGAGATCGTTGAGGTCTGACTGAATTTTAACCATCTTGGAGAAGTTGTTGCCCCTGTTGTTCAGACAGACGCATCATTGCTCGTCTCCAGGCAACGATTCATTGGACGAGACATGCCAGCATGAACTCAACTCACACTGACTCTCCCAGGCCAGACAGAGCTACGGGAGCGAGACGCGTCTCCCAGTGCACGCCGTATCTAATATCCCATCAAATATCTGCTCTTGAAAGATTTGAGTTTATTTTCAGCTGCATTAAAGTTTTAATTATAGTGAAGATCAGGTCGTGTTCAGCCACATTAGAGCTGTGATTTACTGATCTGCTTGCCCTGATGACACTTTTCTGCCTAAAGTATAGTGAGCCTAACTCTTAAATTACACACTTGTGCATATAATTATTATGATATATCATGTTAGTGTGCAATCTTTCACTGTGCCGCTCTTTCATGCTGCTCGTGTGTTATGATGCAGGCAATTTCAGGGAATTTACCTTTCAAGATCAGTCAGAATAAGTCACTATTAGCCGGCGTTTAACTAAGACTAAGACCGAGAAATGGCTCACAATAATAATTTGTATCCATAAACAGTGAAATATAGGTATTCGTCAGATTTGGGCAAAGAGCATGTCTGTGGGAAGTGAGCAATGTTCCAGATATACTGTATTATATATATTCCGTCAGTATTGGAAGCCTTTGCAGCGTCTCCTCAAAATCACTTACCCAACTTTTTTTGTGGGCGGACCAAAGCAGCCAGTGGGCGGGCGTTATGCAAATGTATTACATGGTGAAGTAGCTACGTCACAGAACTACAATCAAGGCGTTTCAGGCTTTTTTTGTCTGTTGGAGAGATTGAAATCCCTTTGGCTTGGGCTAAAAAATGATCTAATATTGTGAGTTAACCTGTGTGTAACCTTTGAATCTGTGTGCGTCTGCAGGTTCGAGGGAATAAAGGTGACGTGCTGTATATCCTGGACGCCAGTAGCCCTCGTCATGCTAACTGGCTTCGCTTCGTTCATCAAGCCCCTTCACAGGAGCAGAAGAACCTGGCCGCCATTCAGGTATGACAAGATGCCACAGGCTGATAACCACAGACTCTCTCTCAAAGACACACTGTTGCTGTGTGCTTTATTTGAGCTTGGAAAACTCTACACAGACAAACAGTTTGTGCATCAAAGTATGCCAGTGTAACTAAGGCTTGACTCATAAATCATTTTAATATAGCTGGACTCCACATCTAAAGGTGCAGTGACTGCAGTCACATATACCATTGGCGAATTTTGCGAGCAAAATGTAATCACTTCAGTAGGAATTAGGGATGCAAATTATCGATTAATTCATTAAACATTAATTGATTGACCTTATCGATCGATTAACGATTAACTGATAAGCGGCTATTTTCCTGAGAATGTAAATTTCTCACGGTATCAATAGTGTCTTTAACATAAAAAGCAAAATATTGCTTATAGGCTACTGAATAAAAATGCATGTTATATTGCTCAGTTTATGTTTTATTGTAACAGTTGGGATACGGTACAGATAATGGCATTTATGTAGTTTAACAAAATAAGTTATCTACAGAAAATTAAAATACATAAAAAATAATTGTGCACTGGCTCACCTGTTGCATGTGAAACATTAAGCAACATAAAATACATTTTAAATAAAAATCTACATGGGTAGGCTTAGCCTACAATATTAAGCCTACATATAATAATCTATCTGGTAAACTACTTGAATGAAAAACTTGAAACATTAGCAGCAGCAGCACTTATAATCCCCCTTGGTCTGAGAAAGGTAACAGTAAGATTACTAGACCTGGAAACTTCAAATATAGAACTGTACACAACTTAAATCATCCCTGAGGAAGGTGACAGTAAAATTAGAGGGCGTCCCTCGTTTACACTGTCAGTGAAATGTGACCAAATTCCGATTTTTTGCTCACATGTGTGATGTGACACAGATCCGATGTGTTCTATGACAGTGTAAACAGGACAAAAACGCATGCATTCGGATATATCGAGATTGGTTTCAGGCCTCATTCATATGTGGAAATAAATCAGATATGTGCCAATGTGACTGTCATGTAAACAGGCAGGTCGGATTTTCTGAGGCGTTAGGCAACGTCTCCGCGGTTTAATGTCGAGAGAAACCCACGCACATCTGCAAAGGGACGGATGACCCGACGAAACGTTGTGTCGTCGTAGGAGAGGAATGTGGACATACGTTGACACAACATTTGTTGTAGTACACAACAAAATTTTGGACCCACTGCTCCTCGTTAAAGCCAATATTTAAAGCCAGTATGCTGAGATCTCTCTCACACACAATAACTGAAGCGTATGCGCAATGGTGGCACTTTTCGTCCTCCTTCGCCTCAAATTTGAAATGCTCCCACACTCCACTCCGTTTTGACCGCCTCATGTTTGTTTGTTTTTTTGCTGCCTCAGGTTTGTGTCGGGTCTCTCGCCGCCCGCGAGAATCTCGTGTCATGTTCGCAATGTTCAATTAGCCGATTAATTAAAATTAATTTAATTTAATCAAGTAAATTCTTGTCGACAATTAATCGATAATCGATTAACCGTTTACATCCCTAGTAGGAATCCACCTTTCTAGGGAACTCTATGTTGCATCCAATGATGACGTTATGGAGTACCATGGAAGCTATAAGCAGCGTTAGCTTCTGTCTTATTTGGTGTTCGTTTGTCCCGTAAGGCTAAGCGAGGACTAAGCGAGGACTGTTATCTCTCGAGGGGGCGCTGACTGTGCTCACTGTGATCGGCTTCCGCTCTTTGATGAGAGCGTTCAGGCTCATTCATCATGGGGGTCGCAGATGGAGCTCGCAAAGAAGCTTGAACAGGACGGGCCCGTCCCTTTCTCAGCTCCCACCTGCGGGCTCCAGTGCTTTCACTCGGGATCCGGAAGCCCGCTCTGTAGGTTTGAGTATCGAGAACCGGTTCCATTTTAGAACCGGTAATACATTTCGTTGAGACGAAATTCGATGAGACGCACGCATTTCGATTCCGCTTATCGATTCCTGACTTTGGGGCCGTTCACATATCACGTTTTTTTTTTGCGCGTGCAAATTCGTTATTTCAAATGTAGGCGCCCGTTTTTCCAGGCGCTCCTATGCCGCGGCGAGATGAAAACATCTCAACTTTTCAGAATACCGCAGGTCATGTGACACAAACCAACCGACCTTTCAGTAACAACTTCGAAAGCTCGGCCGAACAGCTGATTATAGTACAGCAAAGCGGGTTTTTATTTGACGTTGTTCCCGAGAGGCGTGTTTTAGTGAAGCGCTGTGGATCTTCTGGCCCGACAGTGGAAACGCAGCAGATTTTGGGCCCGGTGCTACAGGCCCGAGGCTTTTAGCCCGGCACGGCCCGTTGGAAACTCGGCTACTGAGGTGTCGAGGTCCTGGAATAAACCATTCTCGGCTCATATCTCCAGCCCCACAGTTTCTAACTATTCTTCGGCCGTGGGGATGAGGGAGCTCGGGGATGGGACAATGCCCAGGGTTGAAGAGACGCTGGCTAGCTATCTCTCCCCCATAGCTGCACTGACCCTCATGGCCCCGACCTTGCTGACCAAACCATGAAGAACAACGTTATCTTTGGTGGGGAAAGCTTAAATGGCAGTGGGTCTTGAGTTCTTCAGGCACACCAGGCTGACCTGCTGAGGGACCTGGATGAAGGTGAGGGGGTTGGGCGTGACCAGTTAAAGAACTGCGTCGGGCCCCAGACCTGTCTCTTCGGGCCACCAAGGATTCGGTTGAACCTCTCTGGCGTTAAGGAGAAAGATAAATCATTCCTGTTGGACGCAGGAATGGATGATTTTGCAGCATTGATCAAAAAAATTGATTGAATATTTTTTTCTCTATATTTTTGTTATTAATTTGTCATTTTAGAGGGATTTTCGTGACGTTCGTCTGTTATAGGACAACTTAGTTTGAATAAAATTAATATTTGTGTAGTGTTCAATGTTGTTATCAATAGAGATACGCGGATGGGGTATCAGTTCATCCGCAACCGCATCACATAACTTCTAACTCACATAGAAGATTTCAAAGCCGCACCCGCCCGCCATCCGCTGATTGTTTTGCGGTCTATGGACGATGCAATGCTCTGCTGATGCGAGCCGCAAGAAAACCCTTGTCTGTTCTAGAAAGGATGCAGCAAAGATATTTAATGCTAATGTATGAGGCATAGGCCTACGCTGAGTTTCATTCATTTACGATGAGATGCGCTCTAGTTCAACTTCACAATGCAATGCAAGTGAACGCGGCGCATTGGAGCCTCAATGTCACGGTTATATTGTCTCCTATACTTTTTATTTATTAAATACATGCAATTGGTTGATGAAACATTTATTAAAATTAAGATACAATTTGTACAAAACGAAATTCGCTTTAAAGAAATGCTTTCTACAAAGCAAACCTTAATGAAGTGGTAAAAATCATGTCTGACGATTTACAAAACAAAACTTCATTAAGTGGTAAAAACCATGTCTCCCGATTGCAAATGTTCATTGCTAATGTTTATTATTGCAAATGTTTTTCATTTGTTTAATAAATCTCATAATGATGGCACATCACTATATCATAGCTTTTATTTCTATCTCAAATGATTGGCGGTCGCTTGGCAAAGAATCAAATACAGTTGGAAACGACGTAGACCATTAATAACACAGACTGTTAACAATTGTTTTTAATTAGTATTTAAACATTCTCTATGATAAAAAATGTTTGTAAAAAATATTTTAATAACACGGTTTTGGCGGTTATAGAGTTGTAATGACGGTGTTCAACTATAACCGTCGGTCTCACGGTTATATGCTACCCGTCACACCCCTACCTATGATTCCTGAAAATGCTGTCTACGTAGGGCACTCATTAGGTTTTGGACCAGAGCCACAGAATGTGACAGCAGCTTTGCATAATGCTTTGAAACAGATGCAGACAGCGGAGGGAATGAGATGGAGTGAGTTGTTTGTTATGTCTAGTGGTGGTGATGTGCGTTCACAGTGCCAGAGATCTGAAAACACCAAAGAGTGCGGAGATAAGAGAAGTGCAATGAGCCTTAGATGAATAACACATACACACACACGCGCACAATGTGGGCGTACACATGTATATATACACATTTGAGGCGACATGAGTTGGATACGGGCGTGTGGGTGTCTATCAATAGTTTGGTGACTCCTGTGACCTAATCACAGTCGGTGTTAATGCGCCTTTAGCACCTCATAATTCAGTTGCAATTATGGGAATAATGCTGTGATGGAACAATGATCTCATCTCAACACGTGAAGAACGCTTAAACCTATAGCAAACACTATAAAACTGATCGCTACACAGATAGTATGGAAATGTGCGGTGTGATTCTGCATGTTAGACGTGCTCCTAGGGTTGCATGATAATGGTTACACTGATAATTAGTTATGTCTCTCAAAAATTATAATCATGAATAACAATCCTGATTGCTGCCATTTTAGACATTTCTTCATAAATGATTATGACGTCATCTGAAGCGAGTTGTTTTGGCCGCTTGGAAGTTAAAAGCTGTTTTTCGTCCTACAAAGGAAGTTTTGAGTCCTGAAACTTACAGGATAATTTTATAGTGCAATGTCTTCTTATATGTAAAAATATCAAGGAAAATCTGACTACATTTAATGCCCTTCCGATATGTATCCTTGTTTTCGCATGGGTCGGGTGCAGTCTCTTTTTTTTCTGTAGCCACTCCGAAGCCTTTTGCATTTTACACTGGGTGAATCTCCAGTTGTCACTGGTGATTGTCGTTTGAACCTTTCTGGATCCGCCATCAAACTGATAAGTTTAATTATATCAAGTGCTGTGAGAAAAGGCTTTAAATCTCCGCCTCCAACATCCTCACACTCATAGCCTACTAGCCGAGACTCTTCTTTATGTGGACAGATGTGACGTAATGACTCAAAGACATGCTCGAATTTCCTGTGGAAATCCACCAGTACCACTGGAGTTAAAAACATTATTACCAGCTTACCGTTTTGAGTCGAGCTAAGGCAAGCAGAGAGTTTTGAACACTGGCTGGTTATGTACTTGCTCAAACATTTATTTTGGATAATTTTTAACCCTAAAAAGTTACAGACTGCAGCTTTAACCAAATTATTTATCATTTTAATACAATTTTACATTAACATTTTTCATCATCATTTTTTTTTTTTTTTTGCATAGATGGATGAAGAATCATTTGCGAAAGCATCACAGAGCTTGTGAATTAATTTTTTTTGCCAGTTGTGGTCTCTGGTGAGTTTGAGATGTTGACAATCTGATGGCCATTACAACCAAATCAAGAGAACTGAGTCTGCGTTTCATCACACATGACACTTCTCTCAGCATCTCCCTGTGGATAAATCTCCAGCTCCGGTTGGAACATAATGTACAGCAACTGTGCTTATTTCTGCATGACCTTTTAGGAAATGAAGGTCTGATAAAGCCATTAAACAGAGGTTGAAGTGTTTGCCCTTTGACCTTAATCAGGATGCACTGTTGATCTTACGCTTCCCCTCGTGTGAATGTGTGATTGCTCCTCCCAGCGGTTCTCTGTTATGTTGTCTGTTCAGTGTCAGACGACACCTGGATCTTTGCTTTTCGACGTCTAATTCACTTTATTCCCTTTGTAATAAGACACATTTGATAGATTTACACAATTTATGCTAGTAGTGCTTTTATATATTGAAATTGAACCAGACAAAACTTTGCTGACTGCTTTAACTCAAGTTAATAAAGTGTAGGCGTTCACTCGCACGGGTTTCCTATGGTCATGGAAAACCTGGGAAAATAAGGTGATTTCAGAAGCCTGGAAATTAATACAACAATGTTAAAAGTTATGGAAAAGTCATAATTTCTGAGCACACAGGGACCAGAAAGCCGAATCATTTGGCGTTTATAACTTATGACTGGAGACATTTAATGGGGTCAGTTAAATCTAACTTCAAGGATTGACGCCGACAAATGGAAAGTCGTTCTTTTCAGTGTTTCAGTAAAAAAAATCAAAATAATATAATAATCATATCCAGTAAAAATTCACAAGTTTTGTTAAAGATTCTGATATAGAAATTTGTCTAATACCAAGAGCTGATTTTTATGTTTGTTAGGTCATTCCTACGGTTTGGTGGATTTTGGACTGAGCAGGTTTGTTGAAAACATTTTTAAAACTCAATTATTTTTTTTGTCTAGTCAGAGAGAGAGAAAATGTCTGTCTATCATAAAAAAAAATAAAAAAAATAAAATAAAAACACACTAGTCAAGCTCAGACTAGTATAACCTAAAAATCCTGACCAAATATTTCAAATTTCACATTCTGTGGCATTTGTCCACCCTGTTACATGACATTTTTACAATGCAACGTGTAACAGGGTGGACGTTTTAAGATAATAAAGGCCAATAATAAACTAGCTAGAAAGGAACAACATGCTAGCAGAAGATTAACGGGAAGAAATTAAGTAGATATTTAAAATCCGGAAATGTCCGGACTCAACATGGTGGACATGTTATGTTTTACACTATTAGATAAGTCACCTAAAAATGAGGAGAAGAGATTTATGAGGGGAAAAGTGTATGACTAATACTTTGTCCTTTGAGTTGCTTTCCCTCTAAGGAAATTATGTCACGTCTTGCAAGTCATGTGATTTAGGGAATATGCTTAAGATTTTAAAGGGCAATTGGGTGGACTAAAGTTTGAGGGACATAAACTAATTTAATGATTTAAACAAAAAAAAAAAGTTCAATCACAATCAAAATAAATAGTATTTTATGTCAAAGAGAATAAGTTACTTGAAAACATGATTGGGGATGTGGGAGTTTGTCTGTCAAGTGCTTCAATTCTTAGGTACTTAATTTGTGTTAATTGGGGTACATCTATGCATGAAAAACCATTTGGCATGAAAGTTTATTAAATTATTATATAAAAAATTGTTTCATGGGGACATAAAATGCTGATTTGCTGCTCAAGAAACATTTCTGATTATTATCAATGTTGAAAACAGTTGTGCTGATTCATATCTTTGTGGAAACTGTGATACATTTTTATCAGGT
This sequence comes from Squalius cephalus, assembly GCF_949319135.1. Taxonomy (NCBI): domain Eukaryota; kingdom Metazoa; phylum Chordata; class Actinopteri; order Cypriniformes; family Leuciscidae; genus Squalius; species Squalius cephalus. The sequence continues at coordinate 8,260,104 of NC_137139.1, forward strand.
TTCTTTGATGAATTGAAATTTCAAAAGAACTTATAGAACTTTATAGAAATATCATATTCTTGCTGAATGAAGTAGCTGACACGGTTTCTTTTAACAGGATGGAGAAAACATCTTCTATCTGGCTGTTGATGATATTGCGACAGATACGGAGCTTCTGATTGGTTACCTGGACAGTGACATGGAGGAGGAAGAGGAGGACCTGGAGGAAGACCAGGACATCAAAGAGGAAGAGGAGAGCAGTAAAGAGAGCCAACACCTCAGCACAGAAACCGGTGTGTGTTCTGTGTGTCTGAAATGGACTTTAATATAGCTTTTAATAAAGGATTTAGTATAATAGTAATTTAATATAAGTTATTCTTATGTTTACTTTTGGTTTTTCAGCCAAGTATGATAAAGATAAAGTAGACTTTATTGGGTTAATCAAACATAATCAGTCATCATTCAGATATAATAAAGAAATACTTTGTTTGCTTGAATTTTTCTACTCTAGACTTTCTAAAATCAGACATTGAAACATTATTTGTAAGAAAAAAGGATAGATTTATTATATGACAATGTGACAAAAATGGGTACAAACTGAAAAAGGCTTAATATTGTGCTTAATCCAAGAATGCTGGCATTATCTGCCTTTGTAAAACTCACATTAGTCGAGCAGTAGTTCGTAGATCTGTGTGTGTGTGTGTGTGCGCAGAGCTGGTGATTAAGAATGAAGATTACCCATGTCTGCTGTGTGAGAACAACTTCCCCAGTGAAGACATGTTAGCGGAGCATCTTCAGAGCTTTCATCAGAGAGGAAGTACAGAGGACAAAGAGTTTAAATGTCGCTCCTGCGGAAAAGAGTTTCCTGTCAAACAGGCCCTGCAGCGCCAGTCAGTACCACACACACACTCACTCACACTCACGGTATACACAGCGTCTCATGTGTGGTAATGCTGATATCCTGTTTATTGGTAGTGTTCTTCACTGTACAGAGAGCTCAGCTTCATCAGAAGACCCTTCAAAAGTTCATCAGTGTGTCCTGTGTCACAGCACTTTCTGTTCAGAGTCCAGGTACACCAATCTGGAGTCGCCTTACCGTACCAAACCGGCTGATGAAGCTATCAAACGTATCCGTTCTAATGCACAATGCTCACTTTTCACCATCCGTATATTTTTGCATTGAATATTCTGTTTCACCTGGAATTACAGGAGCATTACAGTTGGTTGGAGACAGTGTTTTATGTTGATTTTGACCAAAAATTCTGTTTGTGTGTGACAGTTTTGAGCAGCATAAAGAGGCGTGTAAAGGAGACGGTCGGTTCATCTGTAAGTCGGAGAGCTGTGGGAAAAGATTTAAAAGTAAAGACGCCCTGAAGAAACACAAAGGCAACGTCCACACAGGTTGGTCACACACACACACACACACACACGAGACGAGAGTGAGGCGAGTGTGAAATTACCCGTCTGTAATGAGAGTCTAATCAGCGGCTGTTTAACATCTTCATTAATCTCCTGGTTTCTGATCCGCTCTTCATCCCCTCTGTCTGTCAGATAAACGTTAAGCGCTCCCTCCCTCTCTGCACTCATCTTTTCACCAGACTCTCAGCCAGAAGCGCAGACAACTGAGGAAATTAGTCAAAGACCTCTAATCGGCCGATGAAAGCATGATTCAGAATGTTTTCAATATTATTGTCAGTAATTATAATTGGACAGTTTGGCCACATGCAAGTCAATCAGTCATTTGCAAATGAATCCAAACTGTGTAAAGCTGAACGATTTACTGAGTGCTTGTGGAAGTGCTTGTAGGCACATAAATGATTGTGCGTGTTTTGCTATAATAAGAGCATTTAAAGTTGACATGGAAAGCAGGATTTTTTGGCTGATTTGAAATAAAGGTTTGGTGTACTATGTAGACGGAAACATTGACAATGCAAACTCTCACTAGTCTTCACCATTGTTCAATGCATTCTGGGCTTTAAACATTGGCTCTGAATCAGTTCCTTAAATGCACTGAGGGATGGAATAGTGCCCTCACTGCAAACAACCTCACTTTGCATGCCAACAACTCATATTTAGTTTACTATTCTTTTCGCACTGCACAGATACTTCAGACACTTTATTTGACCTGTTTCCAGTCAAAATGTTTATTTACAGATATAATTTACGTGAATGGTTTGAAATTTTATTTGTTATTCATTTAAATAATTTCTGACGCTCACATCAAAGCCAACTCAAGAAGATGATGAATCACTCTGGATGTTAAAATATCCTCAAAACCACGAGTAACACCGTGTCCTAACCAGAAGAGCGCGTGGGCGAAGTCTCTCCACAAGCGCACTGCACTTGCAACCAAATAGATAAGCACACAATCAAATTCATAAATATTTACATTTTAAAAAATAAATACTGAGTGACTGAAACAATCTTTGTCAGAGAATACACTTGTTTGTTCACAGTTTAAATATTTGTTTTCTTTAATATATTTTTAAGATCTGAGGTGAATTATCCATTATCGCTTTCGGTACGGCTATAAGGGGCATGCAAAGTTATATTCAAACTCACATTTTATTATTTTAATGTTAAATAAAGCACATAATCAGTAATTATAATTTATGGGCAAAATTCCATGGGCAAAATGCAGTTATTTCAATAGGAATCCATGCAGTCTGGAATTTACCCATGCAGATTTTGTGCCATATTCAAGTTTTAAGATGCAAATTCGCCGTGCTGAACAATATAATGCTGCTTAGTTTGAAACTGACCTTTGAATAAGCAGTGTTTTATGTATAACAGACCTTCTTTGCTCACAAAACTTAACCTAATTTCGATAATGTGTACACAAAAACAGCTCGCTCAGATCTCAATATGGTTAGTTATGAAATCACAGTCATTACCTCATTAACATGTGATAGGCCACAGGTACATAGCAACACTTATTAAATTTTAACAGCTTGCCAGTATGCTGAAATTAACCAATCACAAGATAGGTCATTTACATATTGAAATTTTAAAGATACAGTACCAAAAAAAAAAAAGAAAAAAAAAAGAGTAAATGGATCAGTGAGAGGGTGGAAAATAACTAAATATATACTAATAATAACTAAGGAGGCATTTACACAACAACAGAAAACGTCTTATGCACTTTGGCCGTTCATTTACACGACAACTGCGTTTTGGGGGCCTGAAAATGCAAACATTTGAAAATGGGTTTCAAAGTGCACATTTTTTAAGTTAATACTTGTATCGTCTCCAGATAAACAAACTTTTTCATATGTAGAAGAATGCATAAGTGTGCAGGTGCATAGTGTTTCTTAACAAAGTGACATCACCAACTACTGGCCTGACAGCAGAATACAGCGTTTTTAGTCGCTTTCACAGATCCGTGTGAATGGAGATCGTTTTCAAAAACACAAAGGAAGAACTTTTCCATTTTCTTCCATCAATGTCGTGTAATAATCCCTAAATTACGACTGCTTTTACTGCAAGAAACCTTTACTGACATTAAAGTGGATTTATAACAGAATACAGTGCTACAAAGGGTAGAATATGGCATTTTAAAGCCTTTTAAAATACCAGTGGTTTAAGAACTGTTATTGACGGATCTCGTATCCACTTACTTCCCTACTGGAAATGTATTTTAGCTGACCTTTCACCCCTGTTAAATATAGTTGTTTTTCCTTTTTTCTTGGTTGTGTGCTTCATGCTGAACCAGGAGCTGATTTATTTAAGGGCTTCCTGATGTTTATTTGAAAGACTGTTTGAACTGATGCAGTGTCTCCATTAGCATCTCCTCATGCCATTAGGATCTACCGCTGATGTGATGTATGATCTGTGTGTGTGTGTGTGTAGGGAGTGCTCGCAGGAAGTTGGTATGCACCATCTGTAGTAAGAAGTGCTCATCCTCACTCAACCTGCAGGAGCACCGCAAGGTCAGATCACACCTCCATAAATCTCCTCTTATCGTTCATCCAATCCATCTCTTCATATTTCTTACCTTTCGCTCATCTATTTTGTCTTTAATCTTTCTCCTCTGTCATGCCATCTATCCATCTGTCCTTTCTCTGGCCCTGTCTCAAATGACACCCTCAGCTCTTGCAGGTCTCCATACTTTGAGTTCATGCTTCTAGCATCTGATTCACTAAAGGAATTATGCAAATATCGTAATGGAACAAACGTGCTCAAAAATATAGTGCTGAAAACAATTAGCACCAGGCAATTCCCTGCCTTTTTTTTTCTCGTGGTGACTGTCCCTGCGTTCCAAAAAGGTGTAGATTGAAAGTAATAGTTTTCTGTTGTGAATAAAATATTAAATTAATGATTTAAGTAATAATTTGTTGTGCTTTTGAACCAGAAATCAGTTTAAATGTTTTAAAAAGCTATTAATTACAATAACTAGCTGATAGGAAAAAAAAAAAAAAAATAGAACAAAGACTTGAGACATGACTTGGAAATGGACCCAAAGAAATGAATCTTGACTTTGACCCAAATACTTGAGACTTGACTAGGATTTGGACCCAAAGACTTGAGACTTGACTTGGACCCAAAGACGTGAGACTTGACTTGGACCTGGACCCAAAGACTTGAGACTTGACCTGGACCCAAATACTTGAGACTTGACTTGGACCCAAAGACGTGAGACTTGACTTGGAGCCAAATACTTGAGACTTGACTTGGACCTGGACCCAAAGACTTGAGACTTGACCTGGACCCAAAGACTTGAGACTTGACTTGGACCCAAAGATTGAGACTTGACTAGGACTTGGATCCAAAGACTTGAGGCTTGACTTGGACTTTGACCCCAAAGACTTGAGACTTGAGACTTGACTAGGACTTGGACTCAAAGATTGAGACTTGACTAGGACTTGGATCCAAAGACTTGAGACTTGAGACTTGACTAGGACTTGGACCCAAAGACTTGAGACTTGACTAGGACTTGGATCCAAAGACTTGAGGCTTGACTTGGACTTTGACCCCAAAGACTTGAGACTTGACTAGGACTTGGACCCAAAGATTGAGACTTGACTAGGACTTTGACCCCAAAGACTTGAGACTTGACTAGGACTTGGACCCAAAGATTGAGACTTGACTAGGACTTTGACCCCAAAGACTTGAGACTTGACTAGGACTTGGACCCAAAGATTGAGACTTGACTAGGACTTGGATCCAAAGACTTGAGACTTGACTAGGACGTGGACCCAAAGACTTGAGACTTGACTTGGACCCTAAAGACTTGAGACTTGGACTTGGACCCCAAAGACTTGAGACTTGACTAGGATTTAGCCTTTAGGGACTTGTGAACATGTCTGCCAAATATACATGTGACACCAAATGTTACTATACATATACACAAACAACATCTGTCGCTGAAACTGCATAATCACAAAAATACAATTATTCTTATCAATATTAAATTCACACTTAAATATGACTAAAACATCATACTAAAATGACAAATGGGACATCTTACAGTCACAAATGAAGGTCACTAGATAAATCCATGTCAAGTGTGCCATTTAGGACAAGGCCTCTATTTGTCCATCTCTCATGTCTCGCTTGTGTTTTCGACTTCCTCTTTTTCTATTTCTTTGGCTGCTGTATGATCCATATACATAATTTTCTCCTCATCAGTTTCATTGTTTTTGAAAAGCTAGAAAAAAAAAAAAATGAAATTTGGCCGTCTTAGACTCTGGTTCGTTCTTGTATGCCGTCCATCTCTCTGTCTCTCAGTAGGAGGTGGGCTTCATGTGGATGTTGTAAGGTTTTCCACTGGTTTGAATGTGTACAGAAAGGTCGTCTTTTGTTTCACAAGCTCATCCCTGTGGCCCTTGTGAAATTTAAGAGCTGGGAGACCAGACTGCCCGGCCTTCCTGTTGGCGTCAGGGTTCCCTCTGCAAAAAGACCTGAGAAATATCAGACAAATAGCTTCAAACAAATAGATGACTTCATCATCATCATCACCATCTCCAAAATCGCCACACAAGTCAGAATTCTGAGCTTCTCTTCACTGTTCCTGGTTCATTTTCTCTTGGGAATATTCATGGTTTGGGTATGTGGGCTTCCTTTTCAAAATATATACCACTTTTTAGATGCTTTTCAACGAAACCACAACTTAAACCTTGGCAGAGTGAGTTGAGAGGGACAAATGAAGGTAATTTGAGTTTCTGACTGAAGGATGTAGGTGAAGAACCACAATGCAGTTTTAATGTTCTTACAATTGGAATGCATCCCAAGCTTCCACTTTTCCACCAAACCAACATCCCTTTCTGTTTTGGCCTGGAGAATGCTATCGTCACTCTCTTTGCCTAAACTTGACGTAAAACAGGCACTTCCTCCTGTCAGCGTTCACTCATCAGCAGTTATCAGTGCAGCCGTTCTGAGAGCGAGCCTTTCCAGTCACAGCTGTCCGGATTTGGCTTCAACCTGCAAGAGCATCATCTGCGTTTGCCGCTCTGGTGTGTGTTTCTGATTGTACAGCAGCGGTCGGTTACTCTAGGGAGGAAATGCTAATGTTTCTGTAAAATTCGTCCCACAGGTAGTGTTAAATCCAACCTGTTTGGCGCTTCTATGTTCTTTTGTTTTATTAGAGATTTGCTTGCTCTTAAACAAAAATACATTCAAATGAATTAAAGTTATGTTACAGTATTTAGAATATTCATTAGTGGTACACTACAGTTCCAGTATGTTGAATTGAGATTTACATCTATCCAGTTAGTCAAACATTTATACATTTATTCTATATCGCAAGGCAAGGCATAAGAAATAAAAATAACAATAAAAGCAAAGAATGTAAATTATTAAATTGATGCAAAATGCATTAAAACAGTTCTAAAAAAAAAAAGAGAGAAGGATACATATATAATATAGATATAGTCTGGATTTGAATGTGACTACTGTAACAATCTGATGTGTGCACATGTGGAGCACATCTGATCTCTTCTGGGAGCTGGTTCAGCTACGGGTGGCTTAAGAGCTGAAAGCGGACTCACCTTGATTTTAGTGAACCCTAGGTATTTCTAACTGTCTTGATCCTGATGTTCTGAGTGATCTGTTAATATTCAGTGAGCATATCTTCAATGTAGTGAGGTCCTAGGCCAGTGATTTATAAACAAGTAATTGTAACTGGTCAGAGTCAGAGTAAAAACCTGAGGACTGGTGTGAAATGTTCAGATTTTCTGGTTCTGCTCAGACTCCTGGCAGCAGCTGTCTTACGCTCCTTTTGGGAAGGCCGGTAAGGAGATCATTACAAATGTCCATCAAATGAAAATCAGTTTCTCTGATTCTTGACTAGAAATAAAACATCTAATTCTTACAATTTTTTTTGAGATGATAATATGCTAATTATTGCTTTGTCATCACTACTGAAACTAAGATCTGACTCCAAAATCACACCAAGATTCCTGACTTGATTTTTAGTTTTTTTGACCCCAAAAGTCAAGGTATGTGTTCACCTCGAGAATTTCATCTTTGTGTCCAAACGCAATGACTTCAGTTTTGTTTTTGCTTAACTGAAGAAAGTTTTGGCACATCCAACTGTTCATTTCATCAATGCATTAACACAGAGTATTCATAGGGCTGTAGTCGTTAGGTCGGTAGGGCTTGGTAGATCTGAGTGTCACCTGCATAACTGTGGTAAGCAATTTAGATCTTTCTCATTATCTGGGTCAGTGAGACCATATACAAGTTACACAGGAGTGGTGCAAGAATTGAGCCTTGTGGGACTCCACTTAGACTTATGGTCACCTATGTTCACATTGTAACCCCTCCTTTCTAAGTATGACTTGAGCCATTTGAGGACCATCCCAGAAAGACCTACCCAGTTTTTCTAGAAGTATGCTGTGATCGACGGTGTCTAATTTGCCTGTATCTTTATTTAGGTGTCATTTAATATCTTTACGAGTGCTATCTCTGTACTATGGCCCTGTTTAAACATGGTATTTAGATGTGTTTTGGTCGACGGGGTCTAAACATTTTTGAGCTTGTCCACTTTCCACCACTTCCAGAGGTAGTCGAAAATGGATTTGACCGGATTGCTTTTGTAGTTTAAACGCTCGTGTGGTCGAATGCGCTCAAAAGACCGCCTACTGACCTAGGGCCCTATTTTAACGATCTGAAACGCAAGTGTCAAGCGCAAAGCGCAAGTAACTTTGTGGGCGGGTCTTGAGCGCTGTTGCTATTTTCCCGGCGGGATAAATGACTCTTGCGCCCGGCGCAGATCTAAAAGGGGTTGGTCTGAAGTAGCTTCATTATTCATAGGTGTGGTTTGGGCGTAATGTGAAATAAACCAATCAGAGCGTCATCTCACATTCCCTTTAAGAGCAGGCGCGCTTGTTCTATAGCGGATTCCTATTATAACGGCAGATTTGCCAGGCGCATGCGAGGAGCAGTTCACAGCCGAGGAGACCGACGTTCTCGTCACGGCCGTTGGGGATGGAGAAACACACCCAAATTAACTTCGGTTAAACAGGCGTATGATAATTTGGGTAAATGTGTAAGCTAGATGTATGCTTTTATAATAAACTATCTATCTATCTATCTATCTATCTATCTAGCTATCTATCTATCTATCGTAATAATGTATGATTTGCAAAAATGAAAACTGCTGCGTCTGTGTGTAGATGAGAGAATCAAAGTGTATGCGCGTTGTGCACACGCTACATTGATTAAGGCCAAGCATGCGCCCTTAAAATAGCATATGAATAACATGCGCAACGCGCCACTGACTTTAAACTGTTTTTTTTCGGCGCAAGTGTATTTCTTAGTTAACCGACGTGCGTCTGTGGAGGGAAAAGTCCGCTTTGCGCGGGTGCAAAATAGGAATGATACATGCGTCGGTGTACAAAGTCAATTGCGCTGGGTGCAAGATAGGGCCCGTAGTGTGTAAACATGGGAAGCGCTCTAGCCAGACGGGATTTAAACTTTTTGGCTGAAGACCTAAGTTTGGTTTGAAGACAAGAAGTTTGGTTCTCTCACTATTCCTGATTTCTAACACACACTCACAGTGTTCGGCTGGTCTTGCGGCTGTCAGAGCACACACGAAAGCTGATGCTCTCTGTATGTTTTTCTGTCGTCTCCGGTCGCGTTCATATGTTTGCCGGGGCTTATTTCGTACCCACCCATAGACCCTCACCTCGAAGAAATCAGGACAGAAGTGGTTGAAAGTGGACAAAAGAGACGGATTAAAACACCAGGTGTAAATGGGAATATGTCTCCCTCAACTACTGTGTACAAAGGGTATATGATGCAGTCGGAAACCAGATTAAAAGTTGTTCAAGTATCCATTTGAGCTTAGGAATTGGCTCATTGAAAAAAACACTTTTTTTGACCATCTTGCCTAATAAAGGAAGATTTGACTTTGGTCTATAGTTGCTCAATATAGTTTTATCCAGATTTCTCTTTTTCAGGAGAAGTTTAACAACTGTGGTTTTCAGGGACTATGGAAAAGTCCCAGAAAGAAGTGAGGCATTGACCACTTCTAGGAGATCTGCTTCTTAAACACACTTTTGAAAAAAGATGTGGGAAGTGTTTCAAGGGAGCAGGCTGATGTTTTAAGATTCTGTACAGTTTCTTCCAAGATTTTACCATCAATTGCCTCAAAATCAGACATGGTGGCTAATGGAAACAAACTCATTGCATTTGCTTTTGGAGAGCAGTTCACTGGGAATGTGACTCGTAGGGTTTGTTAATCTCTCTACATTAGCAAAAAGACTGTGGATGTTGTTTAAGTTGCTGTTTATAATGTATGGAAAGAAAGTCTGTCCAGCTAAAAGAAAGTTTAGGGAGAAGCTAATCTTTTAAAAATGTTAGGTTATTTATGCACAACTAACGCATGTACCTTTCTGAACTCATTGATGGAAGAATTTTGGCATTATGTAGGTCTAAGAAATGCTCTCCCACTGCATGATGAATTTAAGTTTAATTTCAGCAGAATGAAGTTTAAATCTCTGTGGCCTTACTTGATTTCCTAGGCTGCCCGTTATACAAACATGCAATTTGGTCACAGACCTTTTTCCTGGCTCTCCATCTCTCTCCATCTTTGTCTGAATAATGGATGTCCAACCTTCCTTTTTGCACCAGACCATGTCCATCTGACTGCAGTTCATTCGTACCAGCAATGTCATTTGGAAAGCCTGCAAATATGATTTGCTCTGTGAGGGTGGAAGCTCAACGGCTTTCTTTAGAGTCTCTTCCACATGCAGACAATTTCTCTATATGTTCGTAAACTGGCACGAGAAGATTACGAGTGCCAAGCGTTTCACAGAAAACTAAGCTGTTAGAGATATGAATTGAGAGCAGAGCGTATAGGAGAAGAGATGAGAGAAGAGAGTTTCAGTGCAGTAATTGTGACATTTCACATTAAATGACCATACAAAAGCAGATATATTCACTGAGGAAATGGGCCAGTTTTTACTTAAAGGGTTAATTTGCCTAAAACTTGAACATTTTGTCATCATTTATTCACTCTCATGTCGTTCCAAATCCATAAGACTTTCATTCATCTTCAAAACACGAATGCAGATATTTTTAATAACACCTGAGAGATTTCTGTCCCTCCATTGAAATCCATTAAACCAAACATTTGACATAAAGTCTAAATTAAATCAGTTCATCATATTCAGCTACTGTGTCTCTTCAGAAGACTTGGACTAAACTGCTCAGTTCATATGGATTACTAAGGGAATTAATATTTATAATAATTTAGAAGGGAATTATTAAGGGAAAAGTGTTTATTTATTAGTTTTTTCCATTTTTTTTTAAGCCATTTCGTTCTTCCGGTTGAAAAAGCTAAGTTAAGCAAACACCATGAAAAGTGAGGTGTATGTGTTAATCCGGAGTGGTGATTGGCTGCTGTGGCTGGAGAGTACGTGTCTACGTCATCAGTGTCTGAGCTTTTCTACGCATTATTCATGAGAATTAACTCTTTTAATCCAATCACTGCATCACAGAAACTAAAGCTGCTGCTCTCGGTATGTTTTTCCGTCGTTTCCGGTCGCGTTCATGTGTAAATTACGTGAGCTTATTTCGTCCATTAGATCGAAAGATCTGAAAAAGCCCTTCCATTTACTCGCCCATAGACCCTCCGCTCGAAGAAATCAGGACAGAAGTGGTGGAAAGTGGACAAAAGAGACGGATTAAAACACCAGGTGTAAATGGATATGTGTCTCCCTCGTCCACTTGTGAATCGATCGACCAAAACTCATCTGAATACCAGGTGTGAACAGGACATTTAAGATGATCAAATGACTTATAGGCCTGGAGTGATATCAGGGCAAGTAAACGATGACAGAAATGTCATTTTTGGGTGAACTATAACTTTACAGATATGTAAATTCATCTAGTGGAGGTCTGCATTTTGTGACACAGCTTACCCCACCCCGTATATGCCCTCTATAAGTCTTTATAGGTTCTCACAAAGATGATTTTTGAGCATTACATGTACTTGACTTGACCTTAAAATTTAACAAAACGGAATTATAAGGAGGCATTGCTGCAAAAGCCTTGTTGAAGGGCAATAAAATACCACTGGAAAAATCCCTCAGATTTATAGTTGTGGCTAATTTTTTGACAGTAAACATTAAATCTTGTCCAGCAACACATACAGCATATGAAGACAGTACATTTGTTTTTTATGTTGCATTCTGTTGTAGCTTTACGAGAGTGAAACAATAAAACAATTGCACGGACTCCCAGAATGCTTTCTTACTCAGGTTCATTTCATTGAATCAGGTTATTCATACAGTTTGTTTGAATGAACTAGTTAAAAAAAAATCATTGTTAATTTGATTTGTCGCTCAGTAGTTTTCATTAGTCAGTTTACGTCATTTTATGTTTTTGAATCAGTTATATATTTATGATCTATACTATAATTCAATTAATTTAAATCATAATGGTCACACTTGAAGTTGTTGGGAGAAATAAATACTGTACGAATACTATATAATAGTATGTAATGCAATTACTTTTTCAAAAGAGCAACTGACTGTAGTTTATGTACTTTAAATTATTAGTAGCTTGTAGTTCGCAAAGATAGTGTTTCAAAGTACCTCAACTCTGGATTTACATCAAGTGCTGTGACACATGTGGCGCCTTGTTTTCATCATATTGGATGAAGTAGCGGAGAAAATTTGACAGTTTTATTATTGACTGTTTGTAATTTTCAACAGAAACTGACTGGCTGGAGTTCACTGTAATTTGTACCTCCTGATTCCCTGTGAGAAATGTGACTCTGTTCAGACAGACTGAAATGTGAACATTTTTCAGCCGAAGAACTCTTCCCATTGAGTGAAATTGTATTTAGCAGAGGAGCTATTCAAAACCGCTCAGAAGTTTAATTACATTTCCATCTGTGTGTCTGTGTGTGTGTGTGTGTGTTGTCCTCTGTGAGTTGGGTTGAGGATATTTTCAAGGTCACACACTAAGAACAGGCAACTAAATCCCACCCAGGAGTTCAGCAATCACCCTCAATGGTCCATTAAAAGACTTCAGATGTGTTCTGGTCATTACGGTCATACACTGAGCGTTCGATTCTGGTCTGGTCTGCCAGTGTGTTTTACTTTGTGGTTACTAAACACAATTTGTGACACTGAAAGTTCAGCAATTGAAAGTTATTTTTTTTTTAGCCCTTAAAGGGCCCTCATGAGGTTTCAAACCTGTATGACTTTCTTCTGTAAAACAGAAGATATTTAGAGATTTTTTTTTTTTGTCCGTAAGTGGAAGTAAATGGTAACCAAAATTATCTACCAAAATTCTTTAAAATATGCATGAAATCTCCTTTAAAGACCTGCAAGTATTGTTTTGAATGATTTTTCTTTTTGTATTTACAGTATTTACATGTTATAATGTTGGTGTATTTCCAGGTTCATGAGGTCTTTGACTGTACGGCCTGTGATAAAAAGTTCATCTCCGTGAATCAGTTGAAGCGACACATGATCTCACACTCTGGTGAAGACCATGCACTCACATACATACTGTACAACTAATATATGAGTAAAACATTGTTTACGAAGATGCTGTTGGCATCGCATTCTCTTTGTGTTTGTAGAAAAGCGTCCGTACACCTGTGATATCTGCAGTCGAAGTTTCAAGCGTCTGGATCAGGCCACGGCTCATAAGATCATCCACAGTGAAGATAAACCCTACAAGTGTAAGGTGTGCTGGAAGGAGTTCGCTCACCGCAACGTCTACAAAAACCATAAAAAGGTGCTGATCAGCCTATGTGTGTATTCTTGATGTCTTGAGAGGCCTGCACCCTGTGTTTCTGATGTTCCAGTTTAAAGTGGGGCAGAGAGGCAGAATTAAACTGGAAAGACAGATGGTTGGAGAGACCGATAGATTGATCTGACAGATTTTTGGTCAAATAAACTTCTGGCATCTTATCTTAACGGAGATCTGGAGCCCAATCAGCCACTGTGGAGCCTAATCAAACCCTTCAGCCTAACCCTGACCTGTAATGACCCCACGCGACCCCTGACCTTTACACCGCGCAGATAACATGAAACCCAAAACCCCACACAGCTCCCAACAGAGAGTGTGTGAAATAGAGAAATCAACATTCAGATCTAGATTGATAATAAGGCATCATTTACTTTCTTAATAAATGACTCTAATTAGTAATAAATGAAAACTTATATAAAATGTAATAATTTTGGGGCTGATTTGCAAAGACTTTTGTGCTGATTTAGGAAATGTAACAGTCGGGACATCTATGTACATCTACAGAGGTCATAGATCCTCTTCTTAATATCATTAATTCGTCTTTGTCTCTAGGATACGTACCAAAAAACTTTAAGCTGGCTATGATTAAACCGCTTGTTAAAAAACCGCAATTTGATCCTTCAGAATTAGTCAATTACAGGCCGATCTCGAATCTACCTTTTCTGTCAAAGATATTAGAAAAGGCAGTATCTTCACAACTGTGTTCCTTTCTAGAAAGAAATGATATCTGCGAGGATTTTCAGTCCGGATTTAGACCGTACCATAGTACTGAGACTGCACTTGTTAGAGTCACAAATGATTTGCTCTTATCATCCGATCGTGGTTGTATCTCGCTATTAGTGTTACTCGATCTTAGTGCTGAATTTGACACCATCGACCACAACATTCTTTTAAATAGACTAGAAAACTATGTTGGCATTAGTGGAATTGCACTAGCATGGTTTAAATCATACCTATCTGACCGTTATCAGTTTGTAGCAGTAAATGAAGAGATGTGTTATCGATCACAAGTTCAGTATGGCGTACCACAAGGCTCAGTACTAGGACCGCTGCTGTTCACTCTGTACATGCTACCATTAGGAGATATCATTAGGAAACATGGCATTAGCTTTCACTGTTATGCCGATGATACTCAGCTGTATATTTCTTCAAAACCTAACGAAACTTACCAATTCACAAAATTAACGGAATGCATAGCGGATATAAAAAATTGGATGACTTGTAATTTCCTACTTCTAAATTCTGAAAAAACAGAGATTCTAATTATTGGACAAAAAACTTCCTCACGTAATAATCTAGAATACTGTCTAACACTTGATGGCTGCTCTGTTAAGTCTTCGTCGTCGGTTAGGAACCTGGGTGTGCTCTTTGATACCAATCTTTCATTTGAAAGTCACGTGTCTAGTATCTGTAAAACCGCATTTTTCCATCTTAAAAATATATCTAAATTACGTCATATGCTCTCATTGACAAATGCGGAACAATTAGTTCATGCGTTCATGACCTCAAGGCTAGATTATTGTAATGCTCTACTGGGTGGTTGCCCTGCACACTTAATAAACAAACTACAGCTAGTTCAAAACGCAGCAGCTCGAGTTCTTACCAGAACCAGGAAGTATGACCATATTAGCCCGGTTCTGTCAAAACTGCATTGGCTCCCTATTAAACATCGCATCAATTTTAAAATATTGCTGATTACTTACAAAGCACTAAATGGTTTAGCTCTGCAGTCCTTGAGCGAGCTCTTAACGCATTATACTCCTTCACGTCTATTGCGATCTCAAAATTCCGGCCAGTTGATAATACCTAGAATATCAAAATCGACTGCTGGCGGTAGATCCTTCTCCTATTTAGCACCAAAACTTTGGAACAGTCTTCCTAACATTGTCCGGGAAGCAGACACACTCTGTCAGTTCAAATCTAGATTAAAGACACATCTCTTTGACCTAGCGTTCACATAATACATTATAGACTTCTATAATTCAATGTTAGGCTGCATAGATTAGGTCAGCTGGAACCGGGAACACTTCCCATAAATCCTGATGTACTTGTTACATCATGAGAAGAATGGCATCTACGCTAATTTTAGTGTCTGTGTTTATCCCGAGGTTTTCCCGCAGCCTGCCGGATCCAGGCCGTATCCAGATCTGACGAAGGCCCTTCGCCTGGACCCGATGAAAACGCAGTGCTGAAATGCCAACTAGTCTCTCCCTATGGAGGATCCCTTTCCCACTCTACAGATAAAGCGTCGTCGGGAAACTCAATTTGCGTATCTACCCCGAATTGATAAAATAAAATAAAATTCTGAATTAAAACTATAAGGAAACACCAGTAATTTGTTTAGGCTTGGTTTGCAGGGAATTCCAAACCTACGCACATATATTCAAACGCACATAACTATTGAACCAATTCTTAATGCGCATCTGAACGCCATCAGCGTTTCTCACAGGTTCGCGTTTAAAGTCTGTGTAGAGAGAATGGTGTCGTCTTGGCGGCCCCTAATTTAAAAACAAATGCTCGTTGCGACGGAAGCGAATCAATCAAAACCAACTTTAGCTGGAAAATAACTTTATTAAAGAACCGCTATAAAGCCAAAACAATCTTACGTTAAATTATACATTTATCTCTGTAAAGCTGCTTTGAGACAATCTACATTGTTAAAAGCGCTATATAAATGAAGATGACTTGACTTGACTTGACATTTCTCGAACACATGCTAAGACCTGCCAATCACAACACACTGGGCCATCTGACCAATCACAGCACATTTCGTATTTCCGAAGGCGGGGCTTCGTCGAAATCGCCGTGTTCGAGCCAGACTGGCGAGAGAGGTGCTGTAATAATGCACAATATGTGAAAAATAATGTGTTTTTTGAACAATCAAGCATGAAAACATATTTTAGTACACCCCAAAAACTAAATCAAGATTTCGTAAAAGGGCACAATAGGACCCATTCTTTTTTTGTTTTCCACGGACACACACTAGTTTTTCCCAGTGTGTTTGTGTTTTATATGGTGTTCTGGGTGGTTCAAGCCCGAGTCAATCAGTCCACTCTCAATCCCTTAGATTCCACCTTCAAATCTAAGGGATATTTTTAATTAGCTTAATCCTCCACCATGTCCAGACACTTCACATTATGTAAATTAAACTCATTATGAATTGCGTTTTATGTTGTTTTTGACTGGTTAATACAAACAATCTCCTGAATCAGTTCTCTGACCTGCTTTTCTGTCTGTAGACACATTCGGAGGAGAGGCCTTTCCAGTGTGAAGAGTGTAAGGCCCTATTCCGCACCCCGTTCTCTTTACAGCGCCACCTCCTCATTCACAACAGTAAGTGTGTGTTCCACGCGTGCAACACGAGTGCTCTGTGTCTGTGTACCCCAGCACCCCCTGAACCCTGGGCTGTGTGTCTGCGGGTGCAGGGGCTCGTGGAGCCAGGATGGGTCTCAGCTCTGCTCTGCCCAGTCTAGACTGATCACACTGAGATTATTGAGCTAGAGGAATTTCCTGCTGTCCTCCCCAGAGACACACACACACACACACACACACACACACACACACACACACACACACACACACACACACACACACACACACACACACACACGGCTAAAACTCTTTCATGTATCTGGTGAGAGGACTTGCAGAGAGAGAAACAAAGTGTTGCTCTGCTGTATTTACAGTGTGTGTGTGTGTGTGTGTGATCACTTATGGCCCACTGTGTGTGACATAATCTGATCCATCTGTGTCAATATTTGGTTATGAAATAAAGCTGTTTTTGTGACCATCTATTAAACACACATTATCGTTTTAAAAGGCCCGAGTGGCTCAGTGGAGTAAGTCCTCCACAAATATTTCACAAACACCCTCCTTTGTGTTTGTGTGTGTTTGAGTGTATTTGTTTTAATGTGTGTGTGTGTGTGTAGTTTAGATCTTTATCTGGGTCTTCTGGCGTAGTGTCTTTTTTCACTTTTTTCAAAGTTCAATATTTACGTGGCAGAAGCTATGGACAAATCAACCAATAGTTTGCTATTATTGGCATTGTGCTTGACCTCCTGAGCAATTAACACTTCCAAAATATAATAATTCACCATTTCTGTTTTCAAATATGTTTAGTAAATATTGAGTAATTTATGTATGTTAAAAATATTATTTTCCATGTGTGTATTGCAATTGCTATAATTAAATTGTTTATCTTATATCACATATACACTACCGTTCAAAGGTTTGGGGTCCGTAAGATTTTCTATTCAAAGAAATTAAGATGTTTATTTAGCAAGGATGCATTAAATTGATTGAAAGTGACTGTAAATACAGATTTTTAGTTTAAGTAAATGCTGTTCTTTTGAATTTTCTATTTATCAAAGTATTCTGAAAAAAATGTATCATGGTTTCCACAAAAAGTTTCAACATTGATAATGATCAGAAATGTTTCTTGATCATCAAAATAACATATTAGACTGATTTCTGAAGGATCATGTGACACTGAAGACTGGAACAATGATGCTGAAAATTCAGCTTTGATCACAGGAATAAATTACATTTTAGAATATATCCACATAGAAAATGTTTTATATATATATATATATATATTGTAATAATATTGCACAATATTACTGTTTTTACTACATTTTTGATCAAACAAATACAGCTTTTGTGAGCAGAGGAGACTTATTTCAAAAACATAAAAAGTCTTTCAGAACCCTTACAGAACTTTTGAACCGTAATGTACATGAACATTATATTCATGTGTTTCAGTCACATGACTGTTCTGCTCACCTGTCATATTAATGACTATCAGCGGGGTGAAGTAACCGCGGTGTAAATACAAAACCACAATGCAAACTCTCTCTTAGATCTGACTCTGCCTCACATCCTAAACAATGGATGCAAAAAGTCTTAGAATTTAGTTCTTTTTGAATATTGTTTCACATTATAGAAGTAAAATGAATGGAATTTTATGCTGATTCAAACTCCTAAATGATTTTTCACTGAAGCAAAAGTGACAAAACACAAATTACAAAGTGATTTTGCACCAACTACCCAACATGTTTTGATGCAGAATGCTGTTGGTGGTCGAATCTGCTTTGGGCAAAGGACATATATTAGTCTTTCAGTCCAAGGAGCGCAAATACCTCCATCACTTTTCCCAGAATTCCCCATGTCATCAAAAATCTGAAATGATATCTTTGTTTTGTTTTGAAATTTTGAACACATCAGCAATCTCTTACAGTACAGCGATTGTGGATTGTGACTTCATCCAGTTGCTGGCCTGACAAGACCAGCTTACACGTAATTCCCATCATGCGTGATCAAAGATGGAGTTACAGTACGTCATCATACCCGGTTTCTTTCAAGAACGCAGCACATAACTTTATGTGCTCTGACATGCGTCCAAATGCCAACAAAACCACCTTATGAATGAAGAGATTCACTGGTACGGAAACGCAGGAAGATTAGCATGTTATGTGATGACAGCCGTCCCGTGCCCATTCATTTAAAGACATTGTTCATAGTCCAGGTTTTTATAACCCAGCATTCACTCTGTTCTGCTGGTGATTAGATGTGGTGACGTGTTGGACTCCATTCAGCCATTTAAAGACCAGAACTAGAGTTTTGGCACCGACTCTACGTGTTTGTTACAGAAAGCCATTGTTTGAGCAGAAGAGCCTGCTTTCACAGCACATATTTACGTTTCTTGGCGTCGCTTACGATTTTGTGGGATTTGAAGAAAGCTTTGGAAGATGAACAGAGTGCCATCTTCTGAAAAGGATTGTGACCTCCTCTGAGGTGAACAGTTCCTAGCTTTTCCTACCTGATCTTTTATCCTTTCTCTTTATACCCTTCCATCTTCAAAACAACTGGATAACTGGCTGGCGTCCTTTTTTCGAAAGGAAAAAGCGGCTCATAAAAGGATAATGGGACAATTTTGACTCGGAGGGCAGCAAAGTGGATTCGGATACAAAGCGAGTTCCTGTAAAGCTACGATTGAATGGCGCGCTTTTAAATGTGGAACAATGGCTGTCAACATTTTTCTGAAGTTTAGTGTCTCACAGGGAGTCTTGACTGAAATCTTCTGCTCTTCTCTGTCCAGGTGAGAGAACGTTTAAGTGCGACCAGTGTGACGCCACCTTCAAGCGTAAGGACACACTCAACGTGCACATTCAGGTCGTACACGATGGCCACAAGAAGTACAAGTGTGACCTGTGTGAGAAGGCCTTCGTCACGCCGTCTGTGCTCAAGAGCCACAAGAAGGTGAATTCATAATCACAGACATAATGTACTAAAGCACAAAGATCTTATCAGTCTTAACAGATTAAGTCAAAATTGAATGCATATATTTAGCAAAACTCTCCTCTCTATAGTTATTTTTTTCTAGCTGACTAACAAGATTATGGTTATTCACACATCAACAGCATAGACCAAAAGAACAATTCCTGGGATTTAAGAATCAATATCGGTTCATCAAAACGAAATTCGATTAAAATCGAGAAATCGATATTTTCAACCCTGCGGACGATAGACAATGAATCTTTGTTTTTTCCCATGAAATTGGGCTAATGTGAGCACGTCTAAATACTCTCAGCTCTGTGTAACACACTTTACAACTCTTAAAGTCCCCCTGTGGTGAAAATCAAGCTTTTAATGTTGTTTATATGTCTATGTGGTGTTATTAATATGCTTTAAGATAAACCATGTGCAAATTTATAAGTCAACACCATTGCTAAAGAGAGTAATCTTTCAATAATTTGAAATCATGCTTTGATATGTTGTTGTGCTTTAAAGAAGTACACTTATTTTGATGTGTTGACTAAAGCACGTGAAGTGCTTTATTATATTTTAAAAGTCCCCCTGTGGTGAAAATCAAGTTTTGTGTTTTTAAAAAAAATATGATTTAAGGACAAACCATGTGCAAATTCATAAGTCGACACCATTGCTGAGTATTTCTCCTTAAAACTGCAGTGAACCAAAGACAGTCTCAAAAACACGCTTTGAAATCGCTGGAGTTTCTGATGTCACAAACTACCTTGTAACCAATCAGATCAACGTATGATCGTCAACGAGTGGATCTCTGAGCTGAGTGAGTGAGTGGAGGGGGGGCTCATTTGCATATTCATAGAACAGAGTATACTAAATGAGGCAAGGGTGTCGAGTTACATTCAAGATATTTTAAGGCATGAAGAACATTTTTTCAAGGAAAAAAACGTTTAAATATGTAATTTTGGTGATCAAAGATGAGTTTAAGGGATACAATTATTGACTACAGGGGACTTTAAATCACTTTAGATCCAGTCTTGGACTGGTCATGAGTTTGCATGCTCACATATGTGATGATGAGGGTAAACACTTTTGACTTCAAAACCGGTGCAGTGGTTAGTGCATGTGTTCAAGATAAGATCATGAGATATATATATATATATATATTATATATATATATATATATATATATATATATATATAATTATTATATTTTGACATCCTGCGGTCAAATAACACCTATTTCCTACATAACTGCTATTTTTATTTTTATTTTATGAATCTGCGCTGACTTCTCACACATACTACAATAACTCAAATCAATAATGCATATCCATTTATTTATTTATTTATTTCGTAAGTAGCTGTGTTAAAAGCATGATAATGTACAGTCGGCCAATATCACAAAAGAGTGATCAAGATGCCTCCACTTCAATCTTATGACATATATATGATATATTTTGTGAAACTTACCCAGTATGAGTTTTATTGAACCAAAATGGAATTGCAGTTTTAATATGCAGTTATGATCTCTGTTTTCTAATAAGAGCACTTTTAGTTCAAATTAGGAAAACTTTTATTATTTTTTTAATTTAGCTCATGTATTTCAGCACGGCAACGTTTCCAATGTGTGTTTCCTCACACACGGTGAAACTCAATTCCATAATCATCTTATATCCTGCACATTCCCTCCTATCATAGTGTACCACAGCTCTATCATGATTTATTGCTCCATCTACACAGAGGATGATTGTATTCACATACCATCAACTTCATATTCAATTTCATCTCAGATTTATACTTCAGGTAAACCACTTAACATGAACAGTAGCACAGTGACACCAAACTCCACTATAGTTTTAAAGCAGTTGAGATAGCATGGGCTGAATTTGACATTGTGTCTGAAATGTGACCTACTGTTGGCACAAGAGTAAAGAACCTTTACCATATTCATTTACTTTGTGACAGCGTGCAGAGAACAGAAGCCCAGCTGCATGCCAGATACACTATCACTGATATGAAACTCCTAAAGAGTAGTTATTGTGATCGTGAAATCAAAATTGACAGTTTTGAATGAATGTCCCTTATTGTGCACGAACTGTCCGGTTTCATAATCTTTCAAACAATTATCACTTTCTTTGAGGCTGTCTGTAATGATTTCTGTGCTAGCATAACTAAGACCACATGGATGGAGAACATGTCCTAGCATAGCTAAAAAAATATTCCTTTAATATTTTTATTTTCGGTCCTTAGTTGCAGTGAAAGATTTAGAAGTAATGTTGTATGTTAACACACACACACACACACACACACACACACACACACACACACACACACAGTCATGATAGAGGGATTCTGGGTTTTCTTTTCTTGACATTTTAAGCAAAAAGCTGTTTTATCCTGATGGAGTGTGTGACAACTGAATCTTTACTGTATTATTATAGGATTACGTATATGTGAGTGAGTGAATGTGATCGTTCTCACTACCTAAGATGGGAGTGTTTGTATAATACGGTTACATAAGCAATAATATGCAGTCAGCTGGTCATTATCGCAAAATAATCCCCAAAAAGCGTGGTCGGGACCCTGGCATGAAGTCATATTGTTGATGCACCGAAATTAAAATGATGGGCTGAAACCGAAAATTCAGAATGCACTGAAATCGAACATTAAAAATTAATTAATTATGAATTAATTATTCAAACTTAGTTAATAATCAACACTCAACTAGCAAAAACTGAGTTAAATTGCACATAAGGCAGTTTTTAAATCAACTTTTTAATAACAGAATTGTTTTTACTCCAGTTTGTTGGTGAAATACCACAATATATATTAAATAATGGAAAAACATTACTAACATGTTAAGAAAAAATAAATTAAATATGTAATACAGTGCATATATTTAGCGAAATGCTCTTATTTTTTAGCTAACTAATGAGTTGAATAGCTTTTTTTGAGGTAAAACTAGCGTTAAGTGACATTGTATAGCCTACAAGCTGTTTTATTGACGTCTTTCCACGGTTTTAACACTGAGTGAGCGATTACATGAGACAGGATTCATTTCAGTAAGTTGTAATATATCTGTCATCATTATATACGTCACACCGTATTAAAGAGCGCCAAAACGACATCTATTGTTTGAATTGTTTGACAATTTTAAAGTTGAGAATGAATACAAATATTAATTTAATTTTGTTTACTTACTTTTAATGTATTATTATTATTTTTACTGTGTATGTGAGAAGAGCACAATAAAGATATGATGAAACTAGTATTGTATAATACATTAATTATACAGTTTAGTGTCATTATACAAAACTGTCACTGCCACAATTGACCAAACAGAATCAAGTATTGCAAGAAGCTGTGTAATAATCAGGTATATTTCAGTCATATTTCAGTCATAAAATGGACTGTTTGAGTATCTTACAAAATGTTAAGTGCCGTGTCCCGCTCCGTGACACAAACAATCCCCAAACCAATGGTACACAGACGCATCTGGTGGACATGTGTGAGCGTCCGCGCGTGTGTGTACAGGTTTTTATACGACATCACAGGGAGCATTTTAAGGGATTAGACAGAAAGAGTAATGGTATTTTAAACTGTCTTTCCACACTTTATGAGTGAGTGAGAAAGAGGGGGGTTCAAGAAAGAGGGAGAGGAGAGGAAGGGATGGAGGTGAGGAAGTGGAGATGGGAGGGGAGAGAGATATGAGGCGGGACAGGAAGTGAGTAGGAAAAGGGAGGAAAAGAGGGAAAAGATAAAGAGATGGAGAACATACCAGGAGGTGGAGGAGCTGGTGCAGATATTCCCTCCAGCGCTGTGAGATAAGCCTTGTTTACATCAGCTTTATGGGAATACAGCCTAAAATTGATATGATTCATAGTTTTCCTTCAACTTTAACAATAGCGCTCATGTCATCGCTATGAATAAAGATCTGCATGAGAACATACAGGCTCTGAGGTTTACATAAGTGATTGATGGAATAGTCTACCCAAATATTAAAATTCTGTCATATTTTACATAAGTCATACCAGTTAATATCATTCTAAACTGGTATGACTTTCTTTTCAAATATTAAATGCTCACCAGTCTTCACATGGTCTCCACACCTCATTTATAGTGGCCATGGCTGTTAAAAGGATAATCCAGCCGGAAATGAAAATTGCATTATCATTTACTAACCTTCAGGCTTGCGATGACATGAGGGTGAATAAATGATAATAATAACCTCAAAACGTGTTCTCGTTTATTTCAGGACTTTGAAAGCCATAGAGTAGCTTTGCATGAGAAACAAATCCAAAATGTACGTACTTGCGATTCGTTTTAAAGTGGAAGAGTTCAAGTTAACATATGCTAAATCAAGTTGCTTTGTTATGTTGTGATATGCGTTTCATAGGTAAGAAATGTGTTTAACCCTCGTGTTATGTTGGAATTCTGTGCACTCCCCTTATGGTCCGGGTCAAATTGACCCGCATTGGATTCAATACAATTCCTCAAAAATCACACTATGAAAAACAACAAAGATTCAGGTTCAAACTGTAAACTTTTAATATCAGCATTTGTCAAATATTCCAAAAAATATATATCTGAAGATATGATTTAATGAAAATGTTTTTTTACCATTTTTTAAAACTATTTAAAATTTGAATATACGTTATATTTATATATATTTGCATATACATTTTTTTTACTTTTTTTACTGAACAATTAATTAATTAATCTGAGCTCATTTTTCCTGCTGTCTATGTCGAAGTCTCAAGATATTTCAGATATCTTGAATATATAAATGAGAGCTTATTTTACTATCTGTGTCTGTCAAAGATTTTCATTTGTAATTTGCAATTAATTCTGAACACCATGATTTAGCTTTTTCAAGTGTGTTTGGTTTGGGTTAGAGCACTTTTAGATACACTTACACTTTAGAACTGGAGTTGATGCCCTGACATACATAAAATCAATGTTTTTATTTTGTGTCTGTACAGTTGCTTTTGAATAGCTGCCTATGATGGACATCACAAACGTAATAGTAATTTTGTTTGTATTTGGCAAAAAAAACAAAACACCAGTATGTTGAAAATTTGCATGCATGTTCATGATCAAAAATAAAATAACAAAATAGAACCAAGAAATGTTATTATTTTGGTTCCGTACAGTTGCCTTAGAGCATTAAAATATGCGGGTCAAATTGACCCACGAACATCACGAAAGGAACAGTAATTTTATTTGTATATGTCAAAAAACACCAGCATGTTGAAACTTTGCATGCATGTTCATGATGATAAATGAGAAAAAGTCACAAAATATCAAGAAAAAAAAAAAAGGTTTAATGTTATTTCAGGTAGCTTGAAAAAATAAATGATACGTAATTTTTACTATCTGTGGCTGACAAAATATTTTTCTGTATTGAAATTAGTGTGGAAAACTAATTTTTTTTAGCTTCATAAGGTAGTAAAAAAATAAAATAACAAAATATAACCAAGAAATGTTATTATTTTGGGTCCGTACAGTTGCCTTAGAGCGTTAAAATATGCGGGTCAAATTGACCCGCGAACATCACGAAAGGAACAGTAATTTTGTTTGTATATGTCAAAAAACACCAGCATGTTGAAACTTTGCATGCATGTTCATGATGATAAATGAGAAAAAGTCACAAAATATCAAGAAAAAAAACATAGGTTAACCAGTATTTCCAACAACTAGAAAATCTAAACGGGTCAAATTGACCCGCAACATAACACAAGGGTTAACGCGCTAGTGAGCTATGGGTTGGTAGGTCGCACTCGCCTGCAGCTCCCGTAAAATTATTATTTAATTGACTTTTTTAACAATAATTTCTTCATAAAGATCCTTATGCATCCTTGGATTGGATTAGCTGAAGTTTCGTTTATACTCGTTGACTACAAGATGAAAGCGAGCTCGAAGACACAACCCGCAAAAAGCAGAAGGAGGCAGGACCTATCGCACCAATGATGTTCGCAACGGTCGGCAGATGCTACAGTCCTGGAAGCCATTAACTTGCTACGTTCGGATCTACGAGCTACCAAAGTTGAAATTTGTCATACGATTGACACGCGTTGAAGAGATGACCGCAACTATCAGAGGTGAAACATCTGCTCTCAGATCTGAAACTCAAGTCGCCATCTCGGCCTTGCAAACTACGACCGCGCAACATGGTTCACCTCTGGCCGACCATCAAATTCCATAACCAAACTTCAGTCGGAGAAATGTGTTTACTAATAGATGCGTAAAGTAGAGACGGCAAGTCCAACACACACACTTCTGCTCTTCTGAAAGGTACACTACGTAACTTTTGGCCCTCTTGCAGTTATAAAAACAAACACAACTGCATGCATTTTGCGGAAGAACGTTGTTTTGGTTGTGCTTCGGCTCTGCGTGACTGTGTGTGCAGATGAATATGATTATCCTACTGCTCATAAAACATTCACTACAAGACGTGAGGGATATGACCAGTTTAGATGGAAAGGATCTCAAGCTGACTAGCTGAAGACGTTACTGTAGCTTTAACCATTAATAGTACGGTACTTTCTTGAAAATAAATTCCAGCACAGCGCTACAACCACCATAATGAACTGAGCCTTCACTATAGACAATGCTTTACAATGAACTCTGTTAGAGAGCTACTTATGACAATTTATCAGTACAATAAAATACTTTATATAATAAAATACTATATAATTGAGTGATAAAAACACCATAATCTCTGTGTCGCTTTTACAGCATTTCAAATCCCTCAGTTCTTGCACTGAAGCACTGAAGATAGCAATGTGCTGGAACGTTTGCTCCTGTTCATTTGTTTTTAATTCACTTTCATGCAATCCATAAAATAAACAAAAATAATTGCTCGTTTTCCAAATCCCTCAGTTCTCGCCATCTCTGAAAACCAATGTTGATTCTGGTTTTATTACGCACTCTGCCGCGTGTCACAGGCTCTCCTCTGTTCGGCGTTTGTTTCAACTCACTTCAGTTCATATCAAGTCAGTTCAGAACAGATCAGATCACTTCAGTTTAGATCACCTCACTTTGGATCACTTCAGTTCAGATCATTTAATTTCAGTACACACCAGTTTGGATGACTTCAGTTCAGACCAGATCAGGTCAGTTTAGTTCACATAATTTGAGTTCGGATCAGTTCAGATCACTTCATTTCCAAATCACCTTACTTCAAATCACCTCAGTTCATGTCACTTCAGGTCAGACGACCTCTGTTCAGTTTAGATCTTTTCAGTTCATAAAAGTTCAAAACACATCAGTTCAGTTCAGTTCAGTTCAGTTCAAATTCATTCAGATCACCTTAGTTCAGGTCAGTTTGAAACACATCAGACTGGATCAGTTCAGATCACTTCAGTTCATCAAATATAGATAGGCTAGAGGATCATTCTCAAATGTTAATAATCTGTTTTACTGTGTTTCTCATCCCTTTTAGACACATACAGGAGAGAAGGAGAAGATCTGTCCGTACTGCGGCCAGAAGTTTGCCAGTAACGGCACTCTGAGAGTGCACATCCGCAGCCACACGGGTCAGTCCTCCTCACCAGCCAAACGTACACTCCATGCTGATCTTCCATTAATCCTGAGCTTATTTATCTGTTTTCAGAAGTTGCCTATTTTGTATTGTCATGGCATTCATGTAAAAACTCAGTAGTAAACAATATCTTTAGATACTTGATACTTTAGATGCATTTGTAGGAGTTTCCCTTTTATGATGCACAATTTAAGAGTATGTAAAGGGTACCTATTATGCAAAATTCATTTTTATAAGGTGTTTGAACACCGATGTGTGTCCGCAGTGTATGAGAACAACCAGCCTATAATGGTAAACATCCACTCACTCATTTTAATTTTTTTTTTTTATAATTTCCATGATTCAAAAGCAGTCTCTTCAAATGAGCTGATTCAGATTCCCCCTACAATGACGTCATCTTAGGGAGAAGCCCCGCCCACAGCCGGTGCCGATCTGCCCTATTAGCATAGAGACTGTGACCTGAGACCTGAGTGAGAAGCACAGAGTCCGCCATTTCTGTAGTTGTACAATGTCTTTGCCCAAAAGGGAAGTAGAAGTACAAAAAGTAGAAGTGTTGTGTTTCGGGATGTACCAATGCACATAAGAGTCTGCCATCTGAGTCACTGAGGACATTGTGCTTACATTTCATTTTCGAAGGAAATGCCCTAAACAAAATCGCCAAAGTCTTATACGTTTGCGCCAATCATTATAAGCAAGACTGCTTCAAAAATACACGTTTAAACAAACTGGCTCCAGTCCAGGATGGGCAATCATACATTTGGGAGTCTTCTCAAGCAGCCATATCCATCTTTTCACCTTTATTACAATACAGTATGTCACACAAATGCAGTCATAAAACCATATCAAATGTCATAAAAGCAAGATGAAAACATAAGTTAAAACCGTAATCAAACTAAACTATACCTGTTCTATCTCCATGCAGCATATATTCTCTGGCTCTGTAGGCATTTTACAACAGTTCCCACACAAGCACCTGTACAGAGATTTATAGATTATCATGACAGAACATGCTGATCGCTGACTTGAAGATAGTTAACTCCACATCAATTACATAAATTCATCAATTACTGACAGTTTCTGAGATTGTCCTGTTTTGTTGTTGCTGGTATGCCGGAGCATGAGCTCTTGAAGCTCCGCCCTCTTCTTGAAAGGGGGCCGGGAGCACCAGCTCATTTACATTTAAAGGGACACACACACAAAAGCGGCGTGTTTTTGCTTACCCCAAAAAAGAGGCAATTTTAACATGCTATTACAATTATTTGTGGGGTATTTTGAACTAAAACTTCAAATACACACTCTGGGGACATCAGAGACTTATTTTACATCTTGTAAAAATATGCATAATAGGTGCCCTTTAAATTAATCGCAACACGATTTACTAAGGTATGCGCTGGTCAATTTACTGGTGTTTGCACCATTTGCACCGCCCAAAAAAAGCATGTCTTAAACCAGAAGCTAATTTGCACTGCTCTTGGTAGATTGTGTTGGTCATTATGGAAATGATCCGGTCGCGTCTGTGTTCTTTAATTTGCGTCAGTAGATAACTCGCAGAACTTTCCACCCCCATCTGCGCTTTTATGGGGTTGCACTCTCACGCTAATTTGCACTGTTTAGTAAATTTGGCCCTCAGAGTTAAAAATAAATGATATAGAAACGTACATAGTATGCCACCAACAACAGCACATAGATTGCATTTGGCATCTCGCTCTGTCTTTCTCTGTGTGAACATCTCAGCATGGACATGGTGACAGACAGCATGTTCATTAAAGAGCCTTTATAGTGGAGAGCTCAGCATTCCAGTGTGCTGCCATAACAACAGACTACCACACACACACACACACACACACACACACACACACACACACACACACACACACACACACACTTGTTTTCTGACCCTTTCCCCACACATTTATACACATACACACAAGGCCAAAACATGCCCAGAGGAGTAAAAACAGTGTATGTGTGTGTTGGACTGCAGTAGACATGGTGAGAGCGAGTGATGCGCCTGAAAGAAAAGAACGCTCTTTGTAGGCATCCAGCATTGTGACCCCTGACCTCTGCTGCCTGTAAATCCCACTTTCCTTTCTTTCAACTGGACTTGTATAGGCTCTTTTTCTTTTAAAAAGACATGCTCAAAAACATCAGTTTAGCATCTTTGTACCTGGTCTTGACGCCAGTGTAATGGCAATGTCAATGAGCATAAAATCTCCAAAATACTTGAATGCATTACTTCAAGAGCATTACTTCTCTTGTGGAAAATGAGTGCACTTAATTGTATTAAATGTGCACTTGTAGTGTACTTCAAATCTTAAAAGTATATATATATATATATATATATATATATATATATATATATATATATATATATATATATATATATATATATATATATATATATCTTTTAAAAAACTAAACTTGCAGATATTTTAATGAAAAAATTGTCACTTAAGTGTGCTTAGAGTAATCTTTCATTAATTTTAAATCATGCTTTGATATTTGGTTGTGCTTTTAAAGAAGTACACTTATTTTGATGTGTTTACTAAATTACTAAAGCACATGTGAAGTGCTTGATTATAATTTTACTTGATATTAGATTTAAAGTAATGAATTTTAAATGTGCTAAATTGTACCTTCAACATTACAATGTTTGTTTATTGTAGTTTACCATACATGCTTGTCAGTTTATTCAGCAGTACACTTTAACCATATTTCAAAGACAATAGATATGATTATGAAATAACAAATAAAGATGTACTAAAGTCCCTCTTACATGGGTAAAAATCACTTTTAAAGTTCAGCTATTTACATTTAATATAAATTTAAATGAAAATATATTTTAATTTAATTGTAAATATCATTCTGAATCATTACATTAATTTTGCACTATATTTTCTTGTATAATTTTGTATAATTTTCATAAGAAGTCGTTTTTTAAAAGTATGCTGTAAAAGTGTAGTTATTTTCACAAGGGTAAGATGCTTGTCGAATTGACTTGAATACTTCAATATATCGCTAGTTTCTACATATATATTACTATATGTTACTATAAAAAATATATTCACTACAACATTTTAATATCTGAAAAAGTATTGAATGTGATCATTAAATTTTGAATAGAGTCATTAAAACAGTTCAGCGATACTAACTGCACTTTCACTTTTTCATCTCTGGGCCGCTTTTGCTACTGATGTGTCCGAGATGTTATTATAACAACTCTATGAACCCTCTCATATTTGCAAATGAAAACATGAAGATTACTTAGTTTTTATATTGCAGCCAACCTTATTGTGATTATATCATGATTATTCAACACATCACCAAATATTTTGCTACACTGAAAACAATGATTCGTTGAATTTAATCAATTTTTTTATGGTAAGTGGTTGCACACAATTGATTTTAGCTACATTTAAACAAATGCATTAAGTTGAACTAAAATTGATTAAGTTCAACTTAATACATTTGTTTAAATGTAGCTAAAATCAATTGTGTGCAACCACTTACCATAAAAAAAAAAAAAAGATTAAATTCAACGAATCATTGTTTTCAGTGTAATAACAACACACCAAACCAGAACTTCAGTTTGGTAAGGTGAATCTTGTGTGGTTTAGGTCTCCATAAGCTTATATGTGTTGAAAGATCAAAACCACTGGAGCAATCAGCAATGGATTTAGCAGGGCAAGTGATTTCTGTAGCAGTTGTGTCTTCCTCTGTCCTTCCCCCAGCTCACCTCTGCCCGACGGGGTTAAAACCCAGCGCTGACAGTCTCTCTGCTGGTTCAAAGGGTTAATCTCATGATTGTTTGTTTGGTTAACCTGCTTGATTAGAAGCTTGATTCGAAATCTTTTGCCAAAGTTAAACTCAAACCAGTACTTCCTATAAATGAAATCATACCTAATTAAAACATCTAAACCTAATCATAAACCCAGCCATCTGTTTCTCAGATCCGCATTTAAGCTCAGCTAAACACACAACTTTCATTCCACCCGCACATTAACATCCACAAAGCTGTGATTTTAACTCCTTTTCATTTCTGTGGTGACAACACAGCCTTTGCAGAGAAAGCTGAATGCACTATACGTGTGATCAAGGCTGTTTATTTGGTAATGCTGGGATTTGGATTTGACCGGGGGGGGGGGTGGTTGCATTATTCTCCAAATGTCAGACTGGCGTGAGTTATACTGAGCTCAACGTGTTGATGATGTCATCCTCAGGCGCCACATGGGATTGCGCTTGTTAGCCGGAGCGGCGTACAAAAACTACCTTTAAAAACATAACCTCACCTAATTTCCATTTCATAACGTCACAACTGTATACCGCTGAACAGCTGAATGAATGATTTCATGTATAAGCACCATAAATGTACCATAGAAGAAGTCCACATGACTTGCACACTATATTCCAAGCCTTCTGAAGACATGTAATAGTTTTTGTGTGAACAATAGTCTATAATTTGTTCACTGGCTAATCTTCCCCTCCATCAAAGTTGTAAAATTCTATTCAATTCTGCATTCTAGAGAAATAAAATAACATCATACAGGTTTGGAATGAAGGCATGGTCACATTTACCATTGATCTGTAAAATAATAATCCGCATGATCGAGAGTTTCACGTGAGGGCGAAAAAGTTCCCATAATTTTCAAGTTGGTTGTTATTTTACTTTCGTTACATAAAAAAGAACAAAGAAGCAAATTACAAACAATAGGACAAATATGATAGAGTTACAAATTAAATAAGCTTTGTTTTTTTTTTCAGGTACAGTGGGTTTATTTAACATGGATACATTTATGTTACATTAATGACACAGACAGGCATTTTAGGCTGCTGTCACTTTAAGACCTAGGATCTAAAATGCTAACACATCCGGTTTTTACCGAGCTGTTTATGTTCACTTAAGCCGTGTGTCCACCAAAGCGTTTTTAGCCAGCTGGAAACGCCTAGCTATGGGCGCTTGAGAGCGTTTTGGCAGCGTTGCGTTTTTTTTCAGTTGAGAAACTTCGCTTGTTGTGATACGGAATATACGCGAAAGTGTTACTAGTATCTTATTTCACACATATTTTGTTTCTGTGTTGATTCTATATTAAAATGTTGATACAATGTAACGTATTTTCTCTGGCTCTTGTTTTAAATGTTTTTTTTTCCCCCGTTATTATTCTCGTCATCTGTTGACGTTGTACAAGCAGAATGTGGCGGTTGGTCAGTGTGGTGTTAGTCCTGCCCCTCCTCCACTGTGATTGGACGGTTGGGTAAAAAGTAACTTTCAACCCAAATTTGAACATTCTTCAACTCACGGCGACCTGTAAAAACGCAAAGTGCTCAGCGCTTCAGCGTGAAAAGACGCTCAGCGGCTCATTATTACGCTCATGGCGTTTTAAAAACGCGGCGCTCCCATTGAAAACCGCGTGAAAAAACGCTTTGATGGACACACAGCCTTAAAGGGGAACTTGGTAACTATTTCAACTTAATAAATCCGTTTAGAAATCATTTGGATGTTTAAATAACCTGTTCTGGTGAGAATGGTGACTTTCCCCACACCCCCCAGCGGAAAACCAACCTTGCAACATGGGGGCTAAGGTCCCGGTAAGTTGGAAATAGGAAGTCTCATGAGAAGTGAGAACGAGCGAGAAACACGAACTGCTTTACGGCAATTCAACATAAACACACACGCCATATGATACTGTGTTTGATGTATTACCCACCTTGGTAGACATAGCTCCACACGATACAGTTGGCCGGCTCTCAAGTGAGATTTTTTTACTACAGTGTTGTGAAATATACGGCCCACAGCTGTAGAGGGAGCTCGTTGAGAAAACACGTGAAAATCATCGAAGAAATGGCTAGAGTTGCCTTGTTCCCCTATAAGCCACAACCGACTGTATTTACGTGAGATACTCCACATGATAGTCAACTGTGACACCTGTGCCAGTATTTGACCTTTCAGGCACAAAGAGAACTGAATTCGGTGGGTATGTGGCTGTAATCTGTAATCGGCATTCAAAAGTAGAAACCAGAAAAAAAGTTAGGACTGTGGATCTGAAAACATGAGAAGATCCTTCTATGTTTGCTCTCTTGACTGTGCCATTTGCTTGCTTTAATCACTCTTATTTTTCCTTTTGTGCATTGCTTCGCTAAGCTAAATCATGGGTGTGTTTCCCGTACAACGACGTAACTCGCTGCTTAACGGCCATAGTCAAGTCAAGTCACCTTTATTTGTATAGCGCTTTTTACAAGACAGATCGTTTCAAAGCAGCTTTACAGAGGTAACAGGAAAATAATGCAACAAAGTTTGTTTCCAGAAGAAAATAGCGTCACAGTCGCTTAAGTAAGTTCAGTGATGGTTCATTTTTGTTGTAAAAAAGTAGTATGATGCATTGTTAAAGAAATCAACTAGCTAGTCACGACTGTTTCCTGAAACCATACTGTCGCAAATTGGTCGACGCTTTAACCCTCTGGGGTCTGAGGTGTTTTCTGGGCCCTGGAGGTGTTCTGACATGCTCTGACATTTCTGGTTATTTCTGTTACTTGTGACATTTTCATGGCTAAAGTCTAATTACACTGTATTCAGCACAAACTCTGCTACAATAATATATCAGCAGCAAGTATATAAAAGTTTGTAGTTTTGAGATAATAACATTTATGCGTGGTTTGTGAAAAACAAAAAAAAAATTGTCACTGAAATAAGGCCATGAAACCCCTACTGATTATTTCTTCATAAGACTTTTGAAAATTGTATGACGTAGCCTAGAATATTTGCTCCAAAACTATGTGAAAATCATCCTGACTGCTCATTTAGAGAAGACAATATATTGATTTAAAATGTATATCTCTTGACAAACTAAAAGACAGAAATTACATTTGTATGTTTTCTAAATAAAAGATGCAGATTGTACTGAATGTCAGCTTGCTTATTTGGCTCAAGATAAGGATTTATTGAGTCCACATGTCATGCAAACAAGAAACTCTGCTTCTAACCACAGGTCGAGATCTGTCGTTCCAAACACACAACTTTGCGATGCTGTTTGCGAATGTTCGTTAGAACTATGTTTTCAGGAAACACCGACTCGTTGAACTGCTGATAACGATGGAACTTGCAACCATAGTTGGCTAACGATGCTTTTGGGAAACGCACCCCAGAGTGATCTCTCTCACCGTCGGCACTTCAACTTGCTCAATAGGCCTTTATCTCATTTCCTGGTTTCGAAACGTTCAAAATCGTCAAACAGTGTACTCGCACTTCCGGTGGTTACTTAGTTACCTTTAGATGAAAAGTAGGTCAGTAATCTTAAATAAAATCGCAATATAGACCAGTGTCTGTCAATATTAAACCGCATAAAGACTATTTAAATAGGAATCATGCATGTTCTGCGTGTCTCTGTGAATGAATGGCATTTACCACACACACACACACACTGAGGCAGGCATGACGCTCGCGATGTTTTCAGCCTATATGAGGACATTAATGCACTTCATCAACACAGCCGCTCTGAGAGTCACTTCAGCAGCATTTTAGCTTCATTTGAGAAAAACTGTCGTCATATCATATCATAAAAACACAGAGAGACTCAAAGGTCTACACGGCAACCCGTCAAAATAAAAGTTTGGTTTAACCTTTTGCTTAAATCATTACATTTTAAATAATTGGTTATAACAATTTAATTAAACCATTAAAATGGAATCAAGAAAACTAAACAAAGAAACTTTTGGGAGATGCAAGAGCGAAGTAGTCCAGTGATAACAGGCAGCCATGGTGAATAACGCAATAACCGGAAGACGCAATTTTTCGCGGCTACTTCCGGCGTTCTATTGTGATGCGATAAAGGCCTATCGGACGATAAGCTGCCGATAGTAATCCAACAAGTGCCACTGGTGCCAAACCTATCACAAAAACTAGGCCTACAGACGCTTAATGCTGGGCCGGCCATCGGCTTGGTGCGTCACAGCCTTAAAGATTGCCAAATACAGAACAGAAGTTCAAAGTCGATGGAGACGGGGCTGTTTTAAGATGGAATGGGTGTTTCTCTTTAAAGGTCGAGCTAAAAACACCATCCAAACAGATCCAAGGTCCCCGGCGTGAATGGATGTTCTGTCTGCATGTATGCTTGTCTTAGTTTGCACACCCCGCTGGGTTAGCGTGGTGCCATTGGCAGGAGGAATGCAGGAGGACCTGAAGGAAACACTTATGGAATGTGAAGGGCTGAATGACATCATGTGAGGTGTCAAGGTCTGGGAGAAGCTAAAGTTGCCCTGGTTTTACATCTCATTTACGTGAACCTGAATAGACTCATTGTACAGCCACAATGTACAAGGTGTGCATGTGTGGAAAAGCCTATGTGTTTGCCCTCAGGACAGATCAAGCCACATTAGTCTAGTGCCCTCATCAGTGAAAGTAGTTCAGCCATGAGGTCAGTGCTCATGCTATTGATGGTCGTTGGTGAAAGTGACACGATACATTAGCCATGAGCTGAACACGCTTCTCTGACATTAACTAGAAAAGTCCTACATGTCTGTCTTGCATCCTGTTTGGTTTGGTTTTCCACCTACTTTCTGGCTGCCGCTGTGTGGTTAATGTTGTTTGTCTTGAATGTAGCATGCCATATTTTGATGGTTTTTCACTAGACAAACTCCATGCAGATTTAGTAGTAATATGATCTAATCTGGTAGATTTACAATGGTTGAAGATCTAGTACAAAACACTGGGTAACACTTTATTTTAAGGTGACATAGTTATACATTACTACATGGACTTACTATACCAATAACAGTAAATGATGCATAATTACAACTAACCCTAAACCAAACTAATCCTAAACAATGTAATTGCCACCTTAAAATAGTGTTATTTTAATATTATTTTATACTATTATGGCCTAGTTTTTTATTGATATTTTGAATGTTATATTTTCAGCATTCATTTTTCTAATTTAATTTAGTCATTTGTTTCCGTTTTTGTCAGTTTTATGAGTTTTTGGTTTTTATGTTACTATTTAGTTTTTATTTATTCCCATTTTCCAGTTTATTTTAAGTACTTTTAGCACTTCCACCTAAACTTGTTTCTGTTCATTCATTTCTTCATTTCATATTTTTATTTACTTTGTTTATCATTTAATATTTATATATTTTTATACAGCTTTCAATGAGTCAGAGGCTGAGCAAAAGTGGAGGACAGTTCCCTGCTCAAAAGATGTTGTTGCACAGATATTTGTCTCTTTTATGTTATGAACAGGTATTCGTTTATTTTCTACGTTTTGTCTTTTCTTTTAAAAGGGAAGTATTTTTGGCATAGTTACTGTAATTTGCTCTGATAAAATGATACCTACACCTTACAGCATCATATTTTTCCTTTCTGAGCCAAAGCCCAACTCACTTACTTACCAGAACAATGTTCCTTTCCGGTAACGTGCAGTTTTGGCAAAATCGATTGCACTGCAGCTTTAAGATGTAACGTTAACACATTAACTTTGAAAATTCTATAGGTACAATCTCGTAAGCTTTTCATGGATTCCCTTAGACAGCAAATTGTATCACTGTACTCTCGCTATCACGGTCACCATCTCTAGGCAAGTTCTGTCGGACTATGAACAATATACTTGTAATTCACTTAATACACAGAAGAAATGATCAGTGTCTGGTGGACATGAACCTACATCAGAGCAACTATACAGGCCAACTTGACTAGTGTACTAGCAATATTCCATATCCACGTTTCTTTTCTACCAACAATCTGTATCATGCCCTTCTGTATTGCACAAATAAGGGTGGTAGGTCCATGTAAAACAGCAGGAGTGTGGCGTTCCACTAGTCTGAGCCTCAGACGCCCATGGACCGCTCACTGAACGCTTGATGGATGTTACACACAATAATGACAATAGCTTTCTCAAAATCCCGTCTGATTCCAATTTAATGGGTTGGCTTTCCATGATTTCCGGGGATTGGGGTGCACCGTGCACAGCTTTTAATCAGCCCACTGGAAAATAAAGATATGTTTACAGGATACTGGTCTTAGAACGAGCGTTTCTCAGAGTGAACGGATCCCTGGATTTGTCAGGGTTTGCGAAGTTCATTGCATGAAATCTTTCTATGTTGCTATGGCTTTAGTCACACAAAATTCTTCTTTCACGTTTTCAGACATATTGTGTGTCCATAAAGTAGTCAGTGCTTATTACTTCTGGACGGGTGGAAATTCTGACTGTTTACACACCGTTTCTGATCATCTCTTCAATGTTGTGCAGTCTGAGACTGCATGATGTACTTTATTGATTTGTTTTGCAACGTGTTGTGTTATTGTGATATCAACTGTTTACGATAAACAAACCCCTAAATAACACTCAACTCTTTCCCCGCCATTGACGGAAATTTTTGTCATTTATGAGACAACGTTTCCCCGCCATTGACAAACATTTCTGTCTTTCTGTGTGTTTCACTGTTAATACGGTAGGGGGCGCTATTACACATCTTCTGAAAGAGTACCGAATCCCCTGATCAAAACACGGGTGAAGAAGAAGCAGTAACAAGCAATAGCATATGTAAGCATCATCGCGATCATCAACTTTAAACAGCATATAACTCAAAACTGCCTAATGTTACTGAGTGAAATGTCAACCCAGGACAAGCAACAGGACTGTGAAGCTTTAGGGGTGTTGATCTACTCCATCTGTGTTTTTATCATCGGTCTGAATCCAATCTGGATGTAGTCTTCAAAATGTGCTTTAATGAAACTCACCCACATCCAAGTGTTGATTAAAACAAGAATGCATTTTTTGTTAAAAAGCAGGGGCTCTGTTCTATATATATATATAGCATGTTCAGATATTCATACAACAAAATATTCTGGGGGGACATGAACATTTTGTGAAAATTATCAAAATGCTTGCAGTGGCTGGCAACTTAAAAAAAAAAAAAATGCTGGCGGGGAAAGAGTTAAAAACAAAACAACCTGGGATGAGTGTCATGTACAACAATAACTATCTGCTTAACTGCCATAGTGGGATGCATTGTTGGAGAAATCAGGTTATCAGTCGTGAGTAGCTGGTTACATTTTTCACAGATCCGTCGTTCAAACCACACTGGTTCAACAGTAGAACTGGCGTTAATGGCATCATGCAGGTGGTAAAGTAATTACTTCTGCCAATTAATTGGTTCGTGATTGAGTTAATATCAGATTGTTTCTTTAAATAACGAACATGGAACCTGTGGACTACTCCCGTTTTTGTTCTCTGTTGTTTTGCTTTTTTTTTTTTTTTTACAGATCTGATTCAATCGCAGCTTCCCTCTTATGTCATACTCCAGGGTTCACATTTATACATTTCTTATACATCTTTTTATTCTCCTGACATCTATATAAAATGAGATGTATAGTTTATACTGCAGTGGGCAGTTCTTATCCAGAATAAGCTGCACATTTGGACCAGACTTTATATCGATCCAAAGCCAAAAGGTTTTCGCTTGATTTAAGACAGGCGTTTTACTTGATTTCCATCCGATAAGTGATTTCACACAACAATTAAACCTTGAGGAGATGAAGCCGTATTATCTCAGGGCTGGAGTGACATGTTTATGATGCTCAGATGTGGAAGGATAGCAGAATGAAATATTATGGAACAGCTGTAGGACGTTCTGCACATGTATCTAAAGGAAGCCGAGGCACGCGTGTGTGTGTGTGTGTGTAGTGATGGGTAATTCTTTGGGATGTTCTCACTGCAGGAGTCTGTGTCCTCACAGTAGTCTAACAGTGCTCACTTAGACAATCACACACACACACTGTCCATCCACATCTGGAAAGTGAAACCCATCCTGTCTAGTAAAACTAAGTATGTGTGTGATATAAACATCTCTACTGAACTGCCTACTACTGGATCCAAACAACAGAACAGCTTTTTCCACTTGAATGAATTCAGATTCAAGATGTGTTTGGGAAATATTTTTCCTCAGTTACTGTAGCTGCCACTGTTGATTGGTTTGATGACAGCTTTGGGAGTTGGACTATGCAAAGCTAAGCTTTTTCAACGTTGATTAGTTGGAGGGTTGTTTAAATTAGGGACTCCCAAAGTTTTTCATGCAAGGAAAAAATAATGGTCAATCTCGAAACCCACCACAAACGTAAAGTGAGATATATTTAATTTATTAATTTAATAATTTAAATATTTTCTTCTCATAGGATTACACTGGTTAGACATGCTTTTCAATATCGTTGCAGTACAATAAGGCTTATTGTAAGCTAAAATATGAGGATAACCATGACCAAAGACGTAATTGTGAAATATACAGATAAAACATATATATATATATTTTTTTTGCCTTCTTGGTGGTATAGCAAGTATAAGCAGTCTAATGACATTATTGAATTACTGAATTGATACATTGACGTGGAACTTGAAGTTCAGTAAATGAATCAAATGTTGACTTCAATAGAAGAAATTCATCAGAAGGATTAATCAAACTTATTAATGTGTAATTAGGCTGATTTAGGACCATGTGCACCATAGACCATAGATTATATCAGAAGTGTTGTTAGGAGCCGTTCACATCTCAGTGGAAGGGAACAGAACTCAAAAACTCAATGATCAAGAGATGCTGAAAAGTGGTGAAATGTAACAACGACCAATTAATTCACAGTTTAACTGGTTTAATGATTTAGATAAACAACTTTTTGAGAGAGTTTCTACATACTTACAATTGCAACTGTACCTGTTAAGACCAGTTCACACCAAGACGAATGTGCGAAAATATGGTGCGATAAACATGTTTAATGACATGTTGCAGACCAACCCAAACATGGCCTCAGTGCGACAGATTTTTTTGCATCGTACTGCAAAAAAAAAGCAGGTCAACCAATACAATTTATGCTTTTGATCACTGACCTGCTGTTACATGAGACTACGACTTTGTGGTGCTCACGAATAGACTATTTTGCTAAGCGACAGCGAATAGCAGAAGAGGAATCCAGAACAGCCAGTCTTATCACTGGCACTGACCCAAACGGGACCCTAAGCCTTCACGAAATTCCACACTTTCTTGACGTAAGGTTGCTTTGACTGTTGGGTAGAAGTCCGATGAGGAGCTCTCTTCAGTGCGTGCTCAGCAAAAGTGTGAATTAAGGGTCATATCGTCCGTGAAGGGGGCGCTCTCGAGCACCTAAAATGACAACTGGGTCTTGTGGACTTAAGGAGTAGTTCACTTCAGAATTAAAATGTCCTGATAATTTACTCACCCCCATGTCATCCAAGATATTCATGTCTTTCTTTCTTCAGTCGGAAAGAAATTAAGGCTTTTGAGGAAAACATTCCAGGATTTTTCTCCATATAGTGACTTCAATGGGATTCAACGGGTTGAAGGTCCAAATTGCAGTTTCAGTGCAACTTCAAAGGCTCTACACGATCCCAGACGAGGAATAAGAGTCTTATCTAGCCAAACCAGCGGTCATTTTCAAAAAAATAATAATAATTTTTTAACCACAAATGCTCATCTTGCACGTCAGCGACTTCACGCATTACATAATCACGTTGGAAAGGTCAGGTGGTTACCTTACGTAGCCGGAAGATGTAGTGATGGGCGAAAAACAACATCTCATTTTCTCCTTCAACTTCAAAATCATCTGACATCGTTGGTTTACCTTTTATTTAATATTTTTTTTGTAAAGGGCGTTTGACTTGGTCTTTGCATGTTCGCTTTGTAAACACTAGGTCAGTACTTCCTTACGTCATGCGTGACCATTCAACGTGATCACGTACTGTAATGTGTGGCGCATCACAGCTAGTGCAAGACGAGCATTTGTGGTTAAAAACTATATAAATGTTTTGTTTTTTTTTGAAAATGACTGATGGTTTGGCTTGATAAGACTCTTATTCCTCGTCTGGGATCGTGTAGAGCCTTTGAAGCTGCATTGAAACTACAATTTGGACCTTCAACCCGTTGATACCCGTTGAAGTCACTATATGGAGAAAAATCTGGGAATGTTTTCCTCAAAAACCTTCATTTCTTTTCGACTGAAGAAAGAAAGACATGAACATTGTGAGTGACATAGGGGTGAGTAAATTATCAGGAAATTTTAATTCTGAAGTGAACTAATCCTTTAATGGACATGTGCATGCAATGGCCAATTGGGACAGGGCCACTGTAATTTGTGTTGTTTGGTGTTTTGAACAAATTGTTCCATAAGTGCCACCTACTTTCAGGCAGTGACTTTGCATCGTAATTCCCAATGTCTGCCATTTTTTCCCATATTG
Organism: Squalius cephalus; assembly: GCF_949319135.1. Taxonomy (NCBI): domain Eukaryota; kingdom Metazoa; phylum Chordata; class Actinopteri; order Cypriniformes; family Leuciscidae; genus Squalius; species Squalius cephalus. The sequence goes on from NC_137139.1 coordinate 8,301,330, forward strand.
GGCCAAAAAGACAAATTGCTTGTCCAAACTGGTTCAGATCTTTGCACCGTACATTCATGTTGTGAACATTCCACTGTCAGCACGTGAAACCATTCGGCAATAAATCAAAACACTTAATTAGATTTAAAGCACCTCACTAAAGAAGTCACTATTCACTGACATTGATAGGCGGTCCGTGTCCTGGTTAAAACGGCTTATTTATTTGGATTTAAACATTCTTAGAAACATCTGGGATAATGTAAGTACACAAATCAACAAAATATATAACATTTTTCTTGTGTTGTGTTTCCTGAATCAAAACATTTTTCTTGTGTTTTTTGGAAATTTGAATCCAAAAAGCTTACATAGTGTGCCTTTTAATTTAATTTAAAGCACCTCTCACTAAAAAAAAGTCAATATTCACTGACTAGTCAACCATTCTGGGTGGCAGTGTGTGTAAGTCTGCATACGTGTACTGAACACAGTGCGTACATGGTAACGTTTAAGCATGTGTGGCGGCAGCAGCATTAGTTGTGAAGGTCTGTCAGTAATCACCAGGTCAAGTATGAAGTGATTGGGTGTGTCTGTGACTGATCAAAGTCAATCACTTATCGGTCAGAACCGATCAATATTGTATTACTGCACCATTCCAGTCTGCTGGTCCGTACCCGGCGGCATTCAAGCTTACATTAACTGTGTGTGTGTGTGTGAATGTGTTAACTTGCATGGGTGAGTCTGTTTTGGATGTTGGAATGAAAAAAGGAAGCCAGGATGGAGTGTGTGATGGACAGGCCTAATGTCTTTCTTTCTGAAGGCCCTGAGCTACAAAGATCTCCCCATAACACCAGCACAATGCTCGGCATGTGACAGGGACAACCATCTGTTCACCAGACACTCTCACACACACACACACACTCTCACACGAGGGGGGTGCCAAACGGATCGATTAGCAGACGGGGGTGTCTGGGGCCACAGGGGACCGCCGGGGATCTGGAAAGAGAGCAGAGACATTCGGGTCACACAAAGACGGTGTCGCATTACAACACATGCTAAATCAGTTAGCCCCCTTTCCGCACACTAGGGTCTCAGATAGTGATCCACTAGATAAATCAAAATAACGAGTAGATTTTCACAGTTTTGGAAGAAGTTATGTTTTGAAGCGAGTTATGTTTGCATATGCCACCACTACACTACAGTGTTATGAGTCGTTTTTTTAACCTGTTCCTATGTGGATACTTATCGGCCCAAGGCAAAAGAGGCCATGTCACTCCAAACCTGTATTCATTTCAGCAGAACAAGATATTTTGAAGAATGTTGGGAAACAAACAAAATTGGAGCCCCTAACTTCCAATGCATGGTCAAAAAAATATACAAGTCATACAGTTTTTGAACGACATGAGCTGGAGTATATTGAGTTCAGGATTTTCATGTTTGGGTGGAATATATCTCTTAATAATATTTCCCTTCAAAGTAAGAATGTGTAATATATGTATAAAACATCTGTACTGTATTAGTTATTGACCAATAGTTGAGAGTTAATATATATATATATATATATATATATATATAATTGTGCTTCCTAATTTACCCAATTTAGGTGAGTAGACTCACTTTGCCATCATCTAGTGCTCAATGTTAAATTTAATCTTTATCAAATCTCAAAATGATTTTTTTTATACTTTACATTTTACATGTTAGGATGTCTTTCACTTGTAGCATTTAAAGCAATTTATTTTAGTTTTTGGCAAAATAGTTAAGAATTTTAATATTAGCCATTTGTCTGTCATCAGCCATAACATGAAAATAATTAGCAGCTTATCGTTATCATCTAGAATTGTAATATCGGTGTGGCTCCTATTTCTATTAGAAGACTTTTACTTTTAGTACTAAATCCAACAACTATCAAGACAACACACACTCTTAGGGACCATTCACACAGGGGTGCGTTTCCCAAAAGCATCGTTAGCCAACTATGGTCGCAAGTTCTGTTGTTATCAGCAGTTCAACGAGTCGGTGTTTCCTGAAAACATAGTTCCAACGAACATTCGCAAACAACATCGCAAAGTTGTGTGTTTGGGACGACACTCTCGAGCTGTGGTTAGAAGCTGAGTTTCTTGTTTGCATGACATGTGGACTCAATAAATCCTTATCTTGAGCCAAATAAGCAAGCTGACATTCAGTACAATCTGCATATTTTATTTAGAAAACATACAAATGTTGTTTCCATCTTTTAGTTTGTCAAGAGATTTAAAGCGTTGTTTTTGAAGAGTGCGAATGTGCTCTAGTTCGTAAGAACGAGCCTATGATTGAATCTGGAAATAAAGCAAAATAACTGAGAAAAATGAGAAACAGTCCTCAGATGCCATGTCCGTAATTTACAGCAGTTTATTTAATTTATTTAAAGTCTAGTATTAATTCAATCTCAAACGATTCATTAAAAGAAGTTATTCCTCCACCAAGTTCGTGACATCATCAACCAACGTGGTTGAACGACCAATTTGCAACAATATGGTTTTGGGAAACAGACGTGACTAGCTAGTTGATTTCAACAATGCATTGTACTACAGTAGTTAAGCAGCGAGTTGTGTCGTTGTAGGTGAAACGCACGCCATGACGTGTTCTTGCTTTCAAAAACAACTATAAAGCAAAGTAAGGTGTTTTTGAGGTGTGTCTTCTTTAAAACACAATGTTTTTTGTACGAACACCCATGTATACTGTTGTGTGGAGCTAGATGCTGCTCTCGATGTAGATCAATATCCTAAAGGGAATGTGCCATGATGTATTTGATATGTCTCCGCATATTGGAGACTCCTATCATAAGACAATGGTCCGTCAGACTGTTGGAAGAAGCGGCAGAACCTCAGCCAGGAACGGTCGTCCTCAATACCATCTGCTTATGAAAGCACAGGCTCTTTTTGTCCTGAGCTAATCCCTGTTTTACAGACCTGACAGATGCTCAAATCCCTTGACCCAGGGTCCGGGGCTGAACACGGTCTTGTTGGATCCCTCTTCTAATGTCTTCTACAGAGGTCCTTCAGGCTAAGACGAGCTCTAACCCAATACCCTACTTGTTACATACATGATGGATTCCTCTTGATGTACCCAAGCACATCTGCGAAGGACATTTTCTTGTTTGTCAACATCCTGACCTGTAAACCGACACTGACATTGTCAATGAAAGTTGCAAATTAGCATCAAACCATGCTAGACAAATACAACAGACGCAATGGTTATAAATAGCTTTTACAGGGTGAGGACGTTTCCTGATGGCAGAAACACTCACCAAAATACAGGAGGAAACCACTGAATCTCAAGAGATAGATGGGGATGTGATATGTGGTTTTAAGATGCGGCTGGTGAAGACTGGTTTCAAGATGCACATGCAAAAAACTCGAAAAATTTGAATATCGTGCAAAAGTTCATTTATTTCAGTAATTCAACTTAAAAGGTGAAACTAATATATAGAAAATTACATGCAAAGTGAGATATTTCAAGCCTTCGTTGTTATTTTGATGATTATGGCTTATGGCTTACATATTTTGAATTTGGGGTTTTCATAAGCTGTAAACCATAATCATCAAAATTATAACAAATAAAGGCTTGAAATATCTCACTTTGCATGTAATGAGTCTATATAATATATTAGTTTCACATTTTAAGTTGAATTACTGAAATAAATGAACTTTTGCACGATATTCTAATTTTTTGAGTTTCACCTGTATAGAGTTGTATAAGGTTGTTTAGGACAACATGGAAACTAAAAGCAGTCGTGAAGTTGCTTTGGAGAATGTGGAAGGCGCTGGGTTTTATTCCCGTAATGAAGAACTATGCTAAGTGGATTGCATTGGTTTTTACACTGTGCATTACATCCATATTTTGGAAGTGTACAAGGGAAGCTTGTCACCATCAAATCAGCACCATAACGGATCATTTGTAAAGCCTCGGCAGACTCGTTTGGAGAGCGGTCTCATGTTCAATGAACATCTTACATGTGCATTCCCCCTGAAGCTGAGCTAATTAACCTTATTATTCAAAGGGCAGCATACATTTTCCCTCGCCAATCTCTTCGTTTATCTAATTAATCTACGAAAGTTTTTTTTTTCTTGATCCAACAAATATTCCCTCAAGAGATTGCATTGACAAGAAAGCGAATTAGAAACTGGATTGTTGCACAATCAGGACACACACAGGAACACAGCAATTGGCATCTCTCTGAAGGCAGTGTCTTATTAAGTTATGTTTTGCCATTTCACGTTTCTCTGTGGGGCTGCCCCAATTGCCAGACGCATTACCTATTCCAAAGGGAGCCATTCTCCATCCAGAAAACCCTTATTTCATTAGCCCAGAAAGGCCTGTAATGAGAATAGAGCTTTGTTTCACGTGCCTGGGCTTCTCTCTGCTTCCTGCTAGTGACAGCTGGATCTCACGGTTATGTGAGCCTGATATTTTACGTCTTTTCCGAAACTCTCTAAATAATTCCTACACAACAGGCCAGAGCGACTGAAACTGTGCCAATGAGCTAACTTTTATCTCTAACTCTGTGTCTTATGTGGGGAAATCTTTTTGCTGACATCATGCAAAGCCTATTTTGTACGCCACATAGTCCTGATTTTAAAATAAATCCATCAGACAACACAATATAATGCACAGTATACGCATTACGTTCTCTACTTGGTTATAAGTGCCGCTAAAGGGGGCATTAGCGTAAAGTTTCTACTTCTATGGAAAGTTTCTTTTTCTTTTTCTGTCAAGTCAAATATTGCAGCCTGTACCTGTGGCTGTAGAAAGGAAAATAATTAATATTTGGGTTACAACACTAATACACTGCAGTTTTTCAAAATTGTAAATAAAACAACGATTTTTGCAGTACGTTCTACAAGAAAATACAATTTTAGTCTTTCTACATAACAATGTCATGTTTAATTCAATGTGTTACTTGCCAATTCTTTGTAATAATTGTGAAAATTTAGTGTTCAAATATTATTATTATTTCTCCCAGTGTAACAGTTTTAACATCAGGAGTGGGCCATTCAGAAGTTGTACTAACTTGATTACCATGAAATCTAATTTGGATGCATTAGGATCCAATATACATAATACAAATGGTAATAGACAGATGGGTTGCTTCAGAACCGCATGTATTACAAAAGATTGTGTCAGTAAAGAGATTTGTATTGCATTTTTACATTGCATTTTTTTTTTTTTTTATTCAGTTCAGCATGTGACACACTGTAAATAGCTTTCAGCACTGAAACTCATTTGCAGTTTAGCCCCTGTTTCTGAGCTGCTTATGAGTGCAGAATACTGTAGCCTGTTAATATGTGCACTGAAATGAATTACACGTCACTTACAGCACACACATGCTGCAGACGCCCGTGTGAAACAGGCCTTAATCTATGGAGAGATGTCCCATTTTCATTTATTGCGAATTTAACCACATTATTTAAAGTATGCCACTGCCTGATCACACTTTACATTGTAGTGTCCAGGTTGTAATTACACTCATAAGAAATTATCTGTGCGTTTTATTGCTTTTCTGCACTGACTATGTGGCAAAAATCAGTGGAATTGTGTGGAAACGCTGCATCCCATACATTGTTGTTGATGTAAAACGTCTTTTCAAGTGGTACTTAGGCATTCATTTGGTAAAAGTCAGTCAAATAAGGCCTTCTTGACTAATTTGTAACAAGGAAAATGTATTCTTTAATTACACCATGTTTCTGTCTGAATGCTTGATTCTGATTGGCTGGAAGATCTGCATTAAAAGGGTTTAATGCGCTGGTAGTTCCAGTCAGTTTAATCACTGTTCTCTATTAATGCCTGCTTTCATTGAAGCACACAGACATCACTCACACACAGAGATTGGAGATCGTCCTATGCCTTGTTTGTGAAACCAGAGGTTATTGTAATAAATGATAGTAATGTGTAATGCTTATAGAATTCACATTGCAATGCAATTTTGATATTATGTTAATTAGTAGTATTTTCTTTGGCTAAACTACTGAATTGGGCTTCCAGCGAAGCAGTGTTTGTTACCTCACACTGCAGGATTGCAGAGCGGCAATCATAACTGCTCTGCTATCTGAAACCTGGATCAGCTTTATCTTAAGCAGACCCACGTGTTGGTCCGCTCTCTGATTGACAGCTTGTCACTCCTCCTTTGTGGTAATACCGAGCGCGCTCCGATAGCATCTCTCCCATTCAGCTCAGCACCTCTTTGATCCGCGGAGGGGCGTGGCCTAACCGGCTCCACCCACTTCAGGTCTCTGCGGTTCAAGATGGTGGAGATAGAGACACAAAAACCCTGTGTGTTTGGTTTTACATTTCTGGAGAGGAAGACCAGCAATCTAAAGACACATGAAGTATTGATTTGGAAATCCTGTTTTATATTTTAAATTCCTTGTGGACACATTATTCCAGACTTTATGTAGTCAGAGATCAGGCAGCATATATCTAGACCCTCTTTGGACCAAATCGCATATATATATTCGCATTCATAAAGATTAAAGCCTTCTCTGTTTGCATAAATATATATCTGATTGAAATATCAATATGCATAAAAAAGGTTAAAAAATGTATTTGCAATCAAAAACGTGGAACACATTTTTACAAAAGTTATTCAGCCTTAAGGTGCAGAATTTATACCCTCAAAGTAAGTCATCAAATGTGTTTTATTTTGCTGGTTCTGTGCACAATACACGTTCTGCACTGAATACCACAACATATTGGAGCCCTTAATATTATGCAGATTCCGAAGTTCTGTGCCAAGTTTCTCGTTCCAAACCCGAATTATGCCTGGCATCAAAACATTCTCAATCCAAAAAGGCAGAAGATTCCAGTTTGTTTTCCAAGCTTTGATTCCAGTGATGCAGAACTTTAAGAGTGATCGTGATGCCGTAATGTGCCTTGATCACCAATTAGAGAGTTGGCACTCTTCCTCAGATGGAGATCTGTGGAGTTCTGTTAAAACCAACTGACTTGAACAATGACGTAACTGACTGTGTTACCAAAAAATACCCCAAAAAGAATCATGCCACTGCCACGTCATGGTCTTTGTTTATGAGTCTTACTTTTGAGAACGTATTCTAGCATCCAAGTAACTGAATTAAGTCACCAATATACTTCAAGCGAAATTTACGAACAAACTGGTGTGATGTCATTTTGCAAAAAATAATTTTTTTTTAAAAAATCAGGCCACAATGAAATTCATTTGGAGTTTGTTTTGGAAGTTCAAAACCACTTGCCAAAGCTCCAGCTGTTAAACACCTTTGAACCACCATTGGTCCATGGTGATGATGTAATAGGTAGGTGTGGCTCTGCAGCCCCGCCTTTTTCGACATGGAAATCTTCTCCAGTTCAAGCGTCTTTATACCAACACTGGCTTAGATGTAAGGGTCAGATATTATGCAGTAGTATGACGGAACGAGTGACTAGCAGCGTTTCCATTCCATTCCATTACTTTTTCTGGTTATTTTCTATATGTCGATAAAAAAAATATTGCGAAATGACGGCGTTTCCATTAACCGATGTTCTGCGACTAAACGTCATTTTTTACTCTCGCGATAAGTCCTTCCAAAAATCATGGCATGGACGCTGGTAGGTTTATGTAAATCTCAGCCACCACTAGCCATTATTTTTAATGGAAGGAGACATAGGCGTGTTATCCAACATTAATGGCGAGAATAATACCCATAATACTTTATGAGTTTATCAAAGAACTCTGTCTGATCTTCTGTTCAAACATACCGCGCCTTCTTTAAAGAATGATCGACTTTTACGAACGCCAGGTGATCTGTAAATGCGACAATACTTTTTCCATTGCAGTTTTGCTAAATATTCTTTTTCGAATTGCCTGAAAAAACAAATACGAGCATTTTTTTTTTTTTTTTTGTGTTTCCTTTGGGCATATTTTCAATTCGCAATTTCAATTTGCGCAATTTGAAGAGTAATGGAAACGCGACTAGTGCCACCCCACCCCCTTCTTGTCGTCAGTAGCAGTCAATGGTGTCTTGTTAACAGCACCATGTCTGTGCCAAAGTGCTGTGAAATTGTAATATCTTGAAATTTGGTCACATGGTAGAGTAGTTACTTCCTGAAGGATGTAGAATTGATTCTTTTATGCTCTTATAACATTTTGCTGTCGTATTATATATCAGTGTGAAGTAAAATATGTATCTTATATTCTTCCTAATAATTATTTATTTGTTTGTTCACATTAAGCAGATGTGTTTGTGAGTTGTTTTTTGAAAGTCTGCTGTTTGTTTGTCCTTGTCTGTCTTCAGGTGAGCGGCCGTATCAGTGCCCATACTGTGACAAGGCCTTCAGCAAGAACGACGGCCTTAAAATGCACATACGTACACACACTCGGGTAAGACTACACACATACATGCACAGATTTATTTACAAATGTACATTCACCTCTCCATCTCTCTCTCACTGATTTGTCCATTGCCTTTGCATTACTCTGCTTGTGCATGTATGCGAAAGATATTTTTAGTTAAAAAAAACATGCAATTTAATTAAAATTAAAATAAATACACTTGGCTGCATGATATTCGCAATACAGTGTGATTATCAAATAAAAGGCAATTTAAATAAATATGTATATAGTCAGATGCGCAGCGTTTCAGAGTTAAGCATTGCAGTAGATTTCATTACTATAATTATCAAATATTTTTATTTTTATTTTACTATACATTTTTAATTTACAACAGTAATAATTTGAGATAAAACATACTACTACTAAGGGGTTTAGCTGACAAAAGAGTTTGGGAACCCCTGCTATTTCATTAGCAACATATCTTTATTGATTTGTTTAATAAGTATATTTTAGTCCTTAAATTATTTTGTGAATGTGGCCTGAAACGCTACTGTGGTAAGTGCACACAAAGATTGAAGACGAAGATTCAAGTAGACAGTCTTTATTATCATCCAAAATACTGAGGAGAAACACAGGAGGTCAAGCAGGGATTAACGCTAACCACACAAATCATAAACAAAAACCCATAAGGGATTGAACATAACAGGGAGTATATATATACAAGGCGAACATAATGAGAGACAGGTGCAAATCATAAGTAAACATAGAAACAAATAAGGACATCAGTAACCAAGGAATCAGTAACCAGGGAAACCAAAACTAAACAGAGCATGGAAACAGGAACTAAAGAAAACCAAACAATAGCAAAGAAAGAGTCCATAACGTGGCACTGAAGTGGAGAGAGGTTTATTCTTTATACTAAGAATATACACTAAACAAAACTATATACACTAAGATATTATACTAGGGAACTATAGTGAACTTATCTCTATATCCTTGTGTTAAAATCAAGTTTTGAAGTTGTGTGTTTACAGTGGATATTTTTAACGTTCACAGCAGCGGGAAACATCTCCTCACCACAGAACAAAACACAAGCAATACACTTACTTCAACATCTGCCTGAAAAGGCTACTACATAAACACCTGATCTGTGTGTGTGCGTTTCCAGACATGTCCATGTGCATGACATAAAAGCAGCAACAGACACATGATTGGCCATATTACACCACTTATTTAACAGATGTGAGTTTTTGAAATATTTACATCCCTGTTATTACTGTAAAAGCCAAATGCCGATGATCCAAAATATGGATGAGGGGTGATCAATAGACATTTGGTTCTGAAATGTCTCACCCCTTCACATACTATAGCACAATTTTGGCACATCAGCGTGAAGAAAAAGTGGCACAATTGTCAGTATGTGAGTTCTTCAATGTGAATTGAAAGTGATAAAGGGTTCACTGGTCAGTGCCAAGGCTATGACAGCCTCTGAAACTATGTAATGTTCGCAGAGGTTGTAATATCATCAACACAGCAGGGATTTGAGTCGGTATGGCTGTTAACATTTACCTGTAACTAGACACGTTTGCACACACCAACTCGATTTTCAAATTATTATGTAAATGAACCTACCAATGATTGGGTGGAGAAATTTCATAGTGGAAGCTAAGAAACGCTTTGAATAGAATATGCTATATAGCTAAATAGTTTTTGGAAAGCTGATCTCTGATGATGGATGGCATGGATGTATATGACATCATTTCCTGAAAGAACCGTATCACTTCTCCCATCTTTCCCCCAATCATTGAGAATAGCAGTGTCTCTCAGATTTATAACACAGACAGAGTGGCAACATCAGTGTTAATCCAGGAAAACCTAAGAAAGCAGAGCAGACGCAGCACATCATTAGAGCGCTTTGCCAAATATGGACCGTGATCCTGTAATTCTGCAGCATAACATACGAGCTGTGGACTGACACAGCACAGAAACACAGCCATTAAGACATCGTATGAAAACAAAGCAATCGTGATGCGGTAACGAGAACAAGCAGTGACAGAACTGTGCTAATCCTCTTAAGTGACAGGTATTTCTTCCCGTTTAGGCCTGTATCACACAAATACTTGTGTTGGAATAGAGGGCTGCAGTCGTGACATCAAAACCTGGAAGTCTAATTCGCCGCTGGTTCCCTCAAGATTTTCCTATGGGGTTTTTCAATTTATGAGTAAAACAAAGCTTGTGGTAAACATAACTTAACGATACTTCTATACGATTTGGTACTTGTGTTCTACAACGTAAACTGCACACACTCCAAACTGTCTTATCTAGTTACTTGTTAAAAACATACTTTTTTTATTATAAATATAAATATATTATAAATATACATAATAGCTTCAAAATTCACATTAATGCTGAAGAGCAAACCGTATCTTCAAGTTATGTTTACCACAGACCTTATTTCACTCATAAAATGAAAAAAACCCAATTGGAGAATCTCAAGGAAACCACTGGCGAATTATTCTTCCGGGTTTTGACGTCACTCTAGAGCGATGCACCTCGTGTACTCAAAATTAAAACTAATTTTTTTTAGAAAATGATCGATCGTTGCACTAGATAAGACCTCATTCCTCAGCTGGGATCGTGCAGAGCCCTTTGAAGCACTTCAGAGCCCCTTGAAACGGCATTGATTTGAACTTCAACATTCTGGTTGCCATTGAAGTCCATTGTGTGGAGAAAAATCCTGAAATGATTTCCTCAAAATACTTAATTTATTTTCCACTGATGAAAGAAAGACATGGACATCTTGGATAGCATTGGGGTGAGTAAATGATCAGGAAATTTTCATTTTGAGGTGAACTAATCCTTTAAAGTGAGCATGTGCGGTTAGCGATATTTTGGTCTTGTTTTCAGCATAAAACATTTGGATTTGTTTGGGTTTATTGCGGTCTTGTTCTTGTTCGCTGTTTTTCTAGCAAGACCTGCTCCAGTAGACTGACAAAGCTGCAAAGCATTATGGGCCGTCCACTATTGCCCATCTGTCCTAATGTACGTATGTCGTAGTCTGTGACTGTTGACCTTTGCATATTTGTGTGGGGGTCGTGTTGCTGATGGTCCCAGCTGACGGTTTTACCGCTGACCTGATTCAGCGAGGGAGCCTCACAGCAACACGCTGGATGGATTATACTCTAGAATCGCCAAAACTCTCATCTTACACTCAATCTTTTTGCCTCTCTTACTCAAACACACGTGTCCACTCTGGCCCAGGCCCATATTGATTACGTCTCGCTCTGACAAACACACTCACACACTTGATCCTCGGCACCTTGCGTATCCTGTGTGGTGTGACCACACCTCGCCCTGCTCCATTTCCCAGGATCCTCTCTTCCTGTGAACACCCATTCCCGTGATAGCTGGGTGTCGGAGGTGTGAGTGGACTATCAATGTGTGCATGTTCACCATGCTGCTCAACACACACACACACACACACACACACACACGTTGGGTTTCCATGTTTTATAGACACAATGGTTTTTATACTGTACAAACTGTATATTATCTCCCCTTACACTAACCCTACCCCTAAACCTACCCATCACACACACACACACACACACACACACACACACACACACTAACCCGACCCCAACCTAACCATCACAGAAAACCTTCTGCATTTTGTACATTTTCAAACAATATCACTCTGTATGATTTATAAGCTGTTTCCCACATGGGAACAAAAATGTCCTTGTGGGGAAATTCTGTCCCCATAGCATAGGGTTTACCAGGACACACACACACACACACACACACACAATGGGTAAATCGTGAAAAAAAGGACATCAAAGGTGTATGTTATTATGTCCAGGTGTGTTTTATTCGGTATGTGTTTGTGGTGTGACAGGAGTGCTGTGTGTTTTAGTCTGTTATATAAGTAAATGTATGCGTGTGTCCATGTGAAATGAGTTCCAGGTGTGTAACACATGAAAGGCACTTCATTTGTTTATCCCAGTCCATCTTCAGTGTGTGTGTGTGTGTAACGGCGATCTCTAGTTTCTGTAAACATACAGATGTATGTTCATGCCTGAGGGATTATTCTCTCTCTCTGAATGTATCAGCTCTTCATTAGTCTCCTGAAAAACACACTAACTGTAGGAAACTCCTACATCAGGAGTGTCCAGTCCTCCTCAAAGAGACACCTGCCTGTTTTGAGTCCTTCAGGTGGAGTCCGAAATATTTCGTAATAGTATGTAGTTAAGAGATTCAAATACGTGAATGACCAATGTTAAAAACATTGAATAAATACTGATTTGTAATATAGATATAGAATATTATATAGTATGTATTATATATATATATATATATATATATATATATATATATATATATATGTGTGTATATGTGTGTGTGTGTGCGTGCATGTGTGTGGTATATGTGCCTGTGTGTGTGTGTGTGTGTGTGTGTGTGTGTGTGTGCGAGAGTGTGTTTGTCTCTGTGTGTGTGTCTGTGCATGCATGTGTGTGCGTGTGTAAGTTGTGAGTGTGTGCGCGAGAGTGTATATTGTGTGTCTGCGTGTATGTGTGCGTGCGTGTGTATATTGTGTGTCTGCATGTATGTGTGAGCGAGTGCGTGCGAGTGAGTGAGTGAGTGTGTGTCTGTGTGTGTGTGTGTTTGTGAGAGTGCGTGTGTTTGTGTGCGAGTGAGTGAGAGTGTGTGTGTGAGTGAGTGAGAGTGTGTGTGTGTTTCTATGTGTGTGTGTGTGTGTGTGTGTGTGTGTGTGTGTGTGTGTGTGTGTGTGTGTGTGTGTTTCTCTGCATGTCATGTACAGAAGAAAAAAAAACAGAAAATGTGGCCATGAAAAATTTGTTCCCATGATTTATTAATTAGTTTCCCCATTTAAGGTAAATCATAGTTACGTTGTACTTATTCGTTCCCATGATTCATTCATTTGTTTATGGACACGATTTAACTAAATTAAAATGAGGAAACAAATTAGTACAACATAGCCACGATTTAACTAAAAGCAGAAAATGAATAAACAAATTAATAAGAAGGAAATCTAAATTTGTGGTCACGATATTTGTATATAATTTTGATATATAATCCTAAGAGTCAGTGTTGCTGTCTGTCTGTCTGGTCGAGAAAAACTGCAGTTTTCTGGAAAATCAACATACAAATGAATTAAAGCTGTCTCTACATATTAAATTAAGCAATACAACAATTACGCACATCACCTTTAGTTCTGAACTATTATTTCACTTTTGCCATGATTCTTTAATTGACAAGTTTCCCCACTCAATCACACAATAAGCAGTATTTCTCTGTTTCCCGTTCTCTCTCTTCCAGGAGAAGCCGTATAAATGCAGCGAGTGCAACAAGGCCTTCAGTCAGAAGCGCGGTCTGGATGAACACATGCGCACACACACCGGAGAGAAGCCCTTCCAGTGCGACGTGAGTTACACACGCAAACCACATTGCATAATGTTGCATTCTGACACACAAACACAGGCTCTTTTTATGTCTGATTCTGGCTGACTATCACACAACCGCTCTCGACACACCGCAGCCACATCCCAGTGGAAGAGCCGAGAGAGAGCAGTGGCTTGTGGGTAATGTGTGACGTTCAGCGAGGTTCAGTCTAAGACCGCTGGAAGAGCTAAAGCCGGGCTTGAGTTTAACCCCGCGGCCCACGCTGAGTCCACATAATCAGCACCGTGACGCGCATCAGACCACGAACCAGAACGCCCCACATAAACTCAAGCTGTCTGTCTGCATCTGTGTGTGTGTGTGTGTGTGTGAGGGTGTTACTGTGGTGTTAAAGCCGCAGTGGAAGGACGTTCTGCCAGGCGGACACAAGGACGAAACCGCCCTGCACAAACTGACCCATCTCTGACCTTTCAGCTCCTTTAGACACACACAATCAGACCGGCCTCACTCCAAAACACACCAGTTGTGAGCTCCTCTTATCATGGGACTGTCCCTGAAAAGACGTTTGTGTCCATTCTGCGTCATTGTCTCGGTTTCTTAGGATGGCGAACGTGATTTCACCAAGTGCAACATGTTCCTGGATCCACATCTTTGTTGATCCTGGAACAACATTCCAATCAACCAATCAGATTTGAGGGACACGTTTACAGTTTATGTCAAGTTTAGGCTTATAACCAGGGTCATGTGCTTCCACATCAGTGTTATTCACCTACCATTTCCCTCTGATTTTAGGGATAAGTTAAAGGTAGGGTTAGGTTTAGAGGTAGGGATTGGGTTAGGACTAAACTTTCAGACAGGAATGTTCCAAAATACAATGATCCAGGAACACGTCTTACTTGGCAAAATCACGGTGACCTTCTTGGGACACATGCACACTGTCCTCTGCTTCTCAGTCCAGCCAAATGATTCATTCTTCATTTACTCACCCTCATGTCCTTCCTGAATGAAAGGAGACATTTTGAATAAAGTGCATGCCACTTTTTTCCATGCAATTACAATAAATGATGACTGTAGCTTTCAAGATTCAAAGAGGCTCCACAAACAAGCACCTTAAAAGTGGTTCAGATTAATCAAATTCCAAGTCTTCTTAAGTCTTTTGGTGGGGTTGTGTGAGGAACGGACCTAAAATCTGCACTGATGATCTTCTTAAGATCGAGTCTTTAGAACTAGTCTGACCAACTAGCAGTTAGTTAGGGCTAATCAGTCTTACTTTTAGATTTAAATCGAAAGACCAATACCTTTTAATGTAACGAGTTAAAAAAAATATGTGACCAGTCTTGAAGAAAATATTAGATGATCTAATCTAAGCATTTATGCAACTGGCCACTGATCTTATTGAGCTTTATTCACTAGGATCCAAATAAGTCCCACACTGTTGAACTAAGTTTTTTGAGTGCGGACAGAGTTTCTCTCTTTCGCCTGTTATCTCCTCTGACATGATTTTGTGTGGCAGTAGAAGCTACACCAGGGTCAGGCGTCGCCCGCTCACCCGGACTATCCTGCCCTCTCAGTCAAGATGAATGTGAAAATGGATTTTAATGATAAAATACACTAAAACAAACGCTTAAGAGTCTATGATTGGATCATTATTGCAGTGATTATTATGTTTCTATCATGTTATATGTTTGGCAACAGTTCTTCTAAGCCTAATTGATGGAGTGTGTAGCTTTTAATTTCTTAAGCAACCATGTAGGAACATCATGGCCATATTCCAGGATGACGATATCAAGATTCATCAGGCTCAAACTGTGTAAGAATGGTTGGGAGAAGCATGAAGAATCACACATTAATTGATGCACCTCTGAGTCCAGACCTTAAACTCATTGAAAGTCTTTGGGATGTGCTGGAGGAGACTTTACAGAGTGCTGGACTCTTGCATTGACAATACAAGATCTTGACCTAAAATTGAAATAAATGTTGTGATGTTATTCCATCAAAACTGAGGTTCATCAGTTTTTGGTCTTTGCATTACTTCATCATTTCATAGAGTGGTGCAGGTATGATACACTTTGTAGGCCAAAACGTGGAAACGAGTTAGCATTTTAACATTTCCGGTTCCATCGTCCCGAAGTCAATGGGTTTTTTGAATGGGGTTTTGGTTGAATGGCTAATGGGACTACAGAGGCTGTCGAGGAGATTAAACGTCATCACGCTGAACATGTAAACCCAGTCCGCTTTTACAGCATCGTTATGCTTATAAGTGTGCTCTTATAAACTACAGTATTCTAACTCAAATGGTCTGGGAAAATGTTTTTAGATAAGGACTGAAAGAGTTGTGGGAAGCTTAGTGATGGTGACGTTGAAGTCGTGGGACTGTGGTGTGGTTTGTTTATAGCCTTTAACTTTTTACTTCTGACGATTTAATTAGGCTTCAAAATTCATCAAAGTTGTGTTCATCTGTGATAATTATCTTGATGGACAAAACATGCAAGTATCATAAACTTTTGTTGATCACAGAGCTTGTTTTTAGCGGTAAGCCAACAGCCTATTTGAAAATCCTATTGGGTTTTTCTCGAAGGAACCAGCGTGATGCTAAGTGTCGATTGGCCTACAAAGTGACGTCATACCTGCACCACTCTGTCACTTCAGAAGCCCCTCTTCAGTGCTCTGCTCTTCAGCTACTCACTGCATCGTCTTCATTTTCAGTTTTTTTGACGTGATAGTCAGCGTTAAGGTGCAATACTGCCACCTACTTGGCTGGAGTGTCGATCAGATTTTTATGATGTTATTGGATGGGAAACACAAAAGTAGGGCTGGGACAATAAATCGATGCATTGTGATTCGTGGATCAATTCCAGTTTTTCCGGAATGCATCGATTCTGAGCTTAGTTTTTTAACAGCAGATGGTGCTCTAGGCTAGTTTTTAACCACACGCTCAAATGCTCACGAAGAAGAAAGCTAAAGAGGCATTGGAAGCCAGCAGAGTACATCTGTTTCTAAAGCACGCAGTGCCATCTGCTGTTGAAAACTAAGCTCAGAATCGCAAGAATCGAAAAATCGAAGAGAGAATCGCAATGCATTCGAAAAATAATTGGAATCGATAGTCTTCGATTCCATAGGCCTACTGTAACAGATGCACTAGTCAATGTCAGTTAATGCACATAACATTAACTAATGGGAGCTTATTGTAAAGGTTTGCCATCGTATGTGTAATATTAATATCAGTGTTTTTTTTAAAATATTAGCATTATAGGGCATCGCATTGCAAAACTTGCCACCATGATTCCAGGGTGTTTTGGCTGGTTACCAGGGTGTTGCTATGCAGTTACTAAGGTGTTCTAAATTGTTGTTGTTGTTTTTTTTGGCACAGTGCCAAGTTGCACTTGCAGTAGAATTAGCACACCCGACCTCAAAAAGCTTGATTGTGCTACAGACGTGAATGATTCCTCAAATCACATCGCTTGAGGAGAAGTGTGCTGTTGCTATTCTTCAACTGTAGACTTACAATTTGATGCTTTATTATTGTTCTCTTTTAGGCAGTGCGTGAATCAGGAACCGATATATAGATAAAAGCAGTTTCCTCTCAGTCTGAAACGCTTTGCCAGCAGTGAACACACTCTGCAGGAGACTCTTGAGGAATCTAAACACACACACTCTCTCTCTCACACAGAGCGGTCTCTACACGTACATTTCACCGATTGTAAATGAGAAACATCCCCCGTGTATTTATTTGATTTTAGTGGCAAGCTGCAAGCATGTCTTTCTAAGTTTTGACTGTTTTAAAGACCATAAGAGAATGAAATTGGCTGTTTCCTCGTTTTTTCTTTCCGCATTTGACGTGACAAGTCTTTTGAGCCTGGACTGATTTGGTCTGAAATCTGGCGCTCTGATGACGGTTGTTAGAATGACTTCCATTAACGGTGGCAAATTATTCCGGCACTTCTTTCATGCGCAGAATTTTTGAAGTGCAATGTGCCAGAAACCATCTATACTCCGAATTTATTTATTGACTCACTTTCTCTGAGTGTTTGACTGCTTTTGAAGTGGTTTGTGGGGTGGTCATGTCTGTCTTTCACGGCTCCTGTTGAAGTTAAAGAAAAGGATCTTTGTGGTGTTATTTTGTGAAATGTCAAAACGATGATTTGAACATTTTGAAACACTTTAGCGTTTATCACGGCACTTCTGCTCTAAAGGAACTTTATTGGCTTTGATCTCGTTATTCTGCTGGGTTTCCATATCCCTTGTGAAAAATACATCTATCTACTCCATTTATGTTTTGATCATCGTTCTGAACTTTTAATTTGACATTATTGCGAAGGGCACTTTTTTAAAAAGTGGGTTAAGAAACTCTTTAAGTACACTTTAGTAGTTTATTAATATTATATTATCTGTAAGTACAGTTTTTTAACTATACTTTTATGAGGATTTGGAGTACACTAAAAAGTGCACTTTCGATACATTTAAGCACACTTCTTTATCACAAGGGATAGATCAAGTCCTGACTTCTGATTAGTCAATACATTGTTTCAGTTGGACTTAAATAGTTACAACTTTGAAGTGAAGGACCATTCAAACTTATCATAAATAAATCACATATTTGAATGTATTTAAACAAGCTTGTTCTCATTGAAATATAAGGACACTAGGGTTCTAGCACTTGTCGATGCTTTGGGTGTTTGCTTGTTCTATACGCTCACTACAGCATGAACATTTCTCTTTCCCTATAAACTGCATTCCAGCGTATTTGTGCTTAATTATTTTTGTATGGTGTCCTGCAATAGCTGTTGTGTAATGGAATTAAACAAATGTGACAGTAAAGTGAAACTTGAGCGTGTTGTGTTCACAAAGATCTTTACAAGTGAACCACACTGCGTGTGCTGTGGACATCTGAGAGGGTCTGGGTTTGTTTAGCGCGTTCACACACACGTGCCAGAACTCATGCTCCGAGACCCTTGAAATGAATGCAAGTGTTGGCCAGAAGCTGACTGAAGTTGGCAAAAAAAAAAAACTTTAGGTTTTTAACACTGTTCATGACAATGCAAGCAATATATATCTATATACCTAAAGACAAAGGGCATCTCAGGAACCGCACTCTAATGGTTCAGGTCTTACCTCTCAGGTAGGTCCATCAGGATGTAGTGGAGGGGTGAGGTGTCTAAGGCCTCGTTTACACTGCAGGTCTTGATGCCCAATTATGATTTGTTACCTTTATCCGTTTTTTTTTTTTTTACCGTCCGTTTACACGTTCTTTCAACTGTGACCCATATCCGATTCATGTGTTTACACTTGCCATACTATCTGAAACATCGCGCATGCTTAAAGCTACACTGTGTGATTTTTACCCCCATCTAGTGGTGAAATTGTATATGACTACCCAGTGAATATTAGTTTCTGTTCCTCTCAATTCCGAGGGCGTTTTAACTCCTACGGTGGCCGTATTATTCCAAGATTAACATGGCTTCCAGTTATCACTTCGTCCATGACAATAATAAACAATACGTCTAAAATGAATAAAACTACAGGACAGATGTCAGGAGGTAAACGTCACCCTTGGAATCGGCTATCCCAGCATAATCAGATTAGGCTAACGTTACAATGTGTACAAAGTAAAAGCAATTAAAAATAACTAAATTTACAGTGTCCTTTTTTTTTATATAGCTTAAAAAATTGCGCCTTTAAAACTATTCATCACCTGTGATCTGTCGCAGCACAGATTTATGTTACAAGGTAAACAATACTTTTTCACCATTGACGCGAGGATGAAGTTATACTAGAGGTCGTTCTGGCGTTATGCACAACCATGCTATGGTTAGACAGCAACTATAAAACTTCGAATTTACACAAATGAATTACAACAGGCTGAATTACCTGTCGAGAAGAAAGCAGGCAACCTCGGCGTCCGTTTTAAAATCTTCTCCTCATGAGCTCTTTCCATCTGGGAAAAGTTACTCCAATATTGACTATGGTCTTGCTGATTTGCCTGTCGCATTGACGTTTTAATTCTCTCTTTCAAATGTGAGTACGCACGCACGCGCACACACACACACACACACACACACTATCTTTCAAATCTGCCGGCACTCGCGAGTAATCTCCCCCTCGCATTCGTCACGGTGTCACTGAGTGAAAGACGCAAAAGGCGAAGCTTGAATTTACTGGTATGTCCCTCTTTGGCTAATGTAGTTTCAAGATGGAGGGGCAACATGGCGACCGGCATTCGAACCCCTCACCCATATGTACTTTCAATGGCAGATTATAAACTTAAGAGAATACTTTATTACTTGAAAGAAGTAAATATACATTAATGAGCACATATATTTTTGAAAGAACTAAGTGTTTTTTGCTAAGAATCAACTAAAAAAGTTACACAGTGTAGCTTTAAAGGGTTAAATTCTCTTGCACAGATGGGCGGACGTGAAATATGCTTGATGCTAGCTCTGCGATATATGCGAAGTTCGCCAAACATCACCATGATTTTGAGGCGAAGGAGGACGAAAAGTGCCATCATTGCACATATGCTTCAGTTATTGTGTGTGAGAGAGATCTCAGGACTGGTGGGAGAATATTGTGTTTAAATATTGGCTTTAACGAGGAGCAGTGGATCTGAAATTTTGTTGTGTACAACAATATGTTGTGTCAACGTTTGTCCACATTCCTCTCCAACGACGACACAACGTTTTGTCGGGCCATCCGTCCCTTTGCAGAAGCACGTCAGGGTTTCTCTCGTCATTAAACCGCGGAGACGTTGCCTAATGCCTCATAAAATCTGATCTGCCTGTTTACATGACAGTCGCATTGGCACATATCTGATTTATTTCCACATATGAATGAGGCCTGAAACCGATCTCGAAATATCCGAATGCATGCATTTTTTTCCTGTTTACACTGTCATAGAACACATCGGATCTGTGTCACATATGAGCAAAAAATCGGAATTGGGTCACATTTCACTGACAGTGAAAACGAGGCCTAAGTCGCAACATCTAGCTACTGGGGTGCCTCAGGGCTCAGTGCTTGGACCACTGCTCTTCTCCATCTATAGGTCATCACTAGGATCTATCATTGAGAAATATGGATTTTTAACACTGTTCATGACAATGAAAATGCAAGCTATATACATATATATACAGTACTGTGCAAAAGTCTTAGGCATGTTAATATCCCCACCCCAAAAATGTCCCCAAAAATGGTTTTAAGTCAGTTACTTTTGCTGTAGTGTGTCAGTAGGAAATATCAGTTTACATTTCCAAACATTCTTTTTGCCATTAATTGTAATAATCCAGTGAGATTTGTGTATGCACAAGGAATCTGACGATAGCCGGTATGATCTGATCTCACCATCATCGAGTCCGTCTGTGATTACATGAAGAAACAGAAGAAACTGAGACAGACTAAATCCAGAAGAACTGCGGGAATGTCTCCGAGACGCTTGAAGAAACCTTCCTGCAAAGCTACAGTACTGTGAAAAGCACTGGCACTTGTGTTAATTTGCTGTAAAGTGAGAATGCTTTCAAAAATAAAATCATAAATTGAATTTATTTATGATTTAACTTCTATTAACAAATCCAAATCAATATTTGGTGTAACGACCCTTTGCGTTTAAAACGGCTTTTATCCAGGTACACTTGCGCATAGTTTTTCAGGTAGCTTTGCAGGAAGGTTTCTTCAAGCGTCTCTGAGACGTTCTCGCAGTTCTTCTGGATTTAGTCTGTCTCAGTTTTTTCTGTTTCTTCATGTAATCACAGACGGACTCGATGATGGTGAGATCAGATCATACCGGCTGTTGTCAGACTCCTTGTGCATACACAAATCTCACTGGATTATTACAATTAATGGCAAAAAGAATGTTTGGAAATGTAAACTGATAGTTCCTACTGACACACTACAGCAAAATATATGAATAACTGACTTAAAAACATTTTTGGGGACATTTTTGGGGTGGGGATATTAACATGCCTAAGACTTTTGCACAGTACTGTATATATATATATATATATATATATATATATATATATATATATGTGGATATTTGCTTTTTTCTCAGCAGCATCATTTCAAAGTTTCCGACTAGCAATACAGGACACAAACATGCACTTGCATGTAGAGATGGGCGGTATGAACAAAATCTTGTATGACAGTTTGATTAATTTCATTCCATTTCACAGGAAAAATATATTACCGTGTAGTTATTTTTATCTGAAAATACACCCCAAAATGATTTATAAATTATACACTACCATTTAAAAGTTTAGGGTTAGTAGGATTTTTTTATTACTTTTATTCAGCAAGTATGCATTCAATTGATCAAAAGTGACAGTAATTGACATTTATAATGCTACAAAAGATTTCTATTTCAAATAACTGCTGTTCTTTTGAACTTTCTATTCATAACATATTAGAAAGATTTCTGGAGGATCATGTGACACTGAAGACTGGAGTAATGATGCTGAAAATTCAGCTTTGAACACAGGAATAAATTACATTTTACAATATATTCACATAGAAAATAGCTATTTTAAATTGTAATAATATTTCACAATATTACTAATAACATGATACAAATCCAGTCAATTACTTCCTCATTTCAAATATTTACTTCTAAATGAAATCTACAAAGACTGCGATTCAGTTTTCCAGAGTATTCTATAGTTTTCTTGCCATGGAGCTTTAGCAGAATCTCTAGCGGTTTACACATTTCTACCACCACATGGCCAGCATACAGACATCCTGACATCCTGTGCCCACAGCCATTAATATCTGCAGTTCATGTGAGAGACTGAGACTAATAATTCGTCTATCAAGGCGGTAAATGTATTTTCATGCTGTTTAAATAAAAAAAATACATTCATTTTATGAAGAAAGTGACAGCTGCAATATCTCTCACTGTCTCTTCATGGAGATAAAGAATATTGAGTGTTCTTGAGGAGATAAAGTCGATTAATCATGTGAAATGGATTTGTGTGTGTGTGTGTGTGTGTGTGTGTGTGTGTGTGTGTGTGTGTATCATGGCACCAGGCCGCTGCTTTGACTGCAGGATTTAACTGAATATGATTTACTGCTCGGTTTGGCTTCAGTTTGCTAACTGGCTGTTTTTGAGTGTCTGTTTTGTTGGCAGCATTGTTTCCAATTGTGTGTGTGTGTGTACGTGTGTGTGTGTGTGTGTGTACGTGTGTGTGTGTACGTACATGTACGTACGTGTGTACGTGTGTGTACGTGTTTGTACTTGTACTTGTACAACTATCTTTGTGAGGACCAGTTTGAGTTTTAGACCATTGGAGTGAGGACAAAGAGAGTAACGTGAGGACATTTTGGCCGGTCCTCACTTTCTGAGAGCCTTTAAAGGCCTGTTTGAGGGTCAAGACTTGGTTTTAGGGATAAGGTTATAATGAGGTTAAGGGTCGGTTTAGGGTAAGGGTTTGGGTTAGGCACTTAGTTGTGATGGGTAAGGTTAGGGTAAGCGGCTAGAGATTGCATTGTGTCAATGAATGTCCTCATAAAGATAGATGTACAAGTGTGTGTGTGTGTGTGTGTGTGTGTGTGTGTGTGTGTGTGTGTGTGTGTGTGTGTGTGTGTGTGTGTGTTAGGGTCTCAACCAATAACATATGGCATAGTTAGAAGATTTCACCCTGGCTTGCAGTTCTTTGGTTGTGTTTTTATTCATTCAGTTATTGGTTGTTTGTGTGTCTGGTCTGATGTATTGAGCATTGCCTTCACATCCTCTCTGCGGTCACAGGGCATGAAGTCATACTAACACACAAAACATTACAGAATGAAGTCTGTAAACAAGCGCTGCTTCACTAAATATCAATTCCAAAATAAAAACCTTCCTCTTATGGCTCTTTTTTTATGAGTTATGTAACGTAGATCCACTTATGGCTACTAGACTAATTTATTATGTCCTGTCCTGGAAAAAAGTCTACAAAAGTCACAGCCACAATGTAGGTTTGCCAGGCCATTGCTTATGTTTTAAAATCTTCTCCTCATGAGCTCTTTCCATCTGGGAAAAGTTACTCCAATATTGACTATGGTCTTGCTGATTTGCCTGTCGCATTGACGTTTTAATTCTCTCTTTCAAATGTGAGTACGCACGCACGCGCACACACACACACACACACACACACTATCTTTCAAATCTGCCGGCACTCGCGAGTAATCTCCCCCTCGCATTCGTCACGGTGTCACTGAGTGAAAGACGCAAAAGGCGAAGCTTGAATTTACTGGTATGTCCCTCTTTGGCTAATGTAGTTTCAAGATGGAGGGGCAACATGGCGACCGGCATTCGAACCCCTCACCCATATGTACTTTCAATGGCAGATTATAAACTTAAGAGAATACTTTATTACTTGAAAGAAGTAAATATACATTAATGAGCACATATATTTTTGAAAGAACTAAGTGTTTTTTGCTAAGAATCAACTAAAAAAGTTACACAGTGTAGCTTTAAAGGGTTAAATTCTCTTGCACAGATGGGCGGACGTGAAATATGCTTGATGCTAGCTCTGCGATATATGCGAAGTTCGCCAAACATCACCATGATTTTGAGGCGAAGGAGGACGAAAAGTGCCATCATTGCACATATGCTTCAGTTATTGTGTGTGAGAGAGATCTCAGGACTGGTGGGAGAATATTGTGTTTAAATATTGGCTTTAACGAGGAGCAGTGGATCTGAAATTTTGTTGTGTACAACAATATGTTGTGTCAACGTTTGTCCACATTCCTCTCCAACGACGACACAACGTTTTGTCGGGCCATCCGTCCCTTTGCAGAAGCACGTCAGGGTTTCTCTCGTCATTAAACCGCGGAGACGTTGCCTAATGCCTCATAAAATCTGATCTGCCTGTTTACATGACAGTCGCATTGGCACATATCTGATTTATTTCCACATATGAATGAGGCCTGAAACCGATCTCGAAATATCCGAATGCATGCATTTTTTTCCTGTTTACACTGTCATAGAACACATCGGATCTGTGTCACATATGAGCAAAAAATCGGAATTGGGTCACATTTCACTGACAGTGAAAACGAGGCCTAAGTCGCAACATCTAGCTACTGGGGTGCCTCAGGGCTCAGTGCTTGGACCACTGCTCTTCTCCATCTATAGGTCATCACTAGGATCTATCATTGAGAAATATGGATTTTTAACACTGTTCATGACAATGAAAATGCAAGCTATATACATATATATACAGTACTGTGCAAAAGTCTTAGGCATGTTAATATCCCCACCCCAAAAATGTCCCCAAAAATGGTTTTAAGTCAGTTACTTTTGCTGTAGTGTGTCAGTAGGAAATATCAGTTTACATTTCCAAACATTCTTTTTGCCATTAATTGTAATAATCCAGTGAGATTTGTGTATGCACAAGGAATCTGACGATAGCCGGTATGATCTGATCTCACCATCATCGAGTCCGTCTGTGATTACATGAAGAAACAGAAGAAACTGAGACAGACTAAATCCAGAAGAACTGCGGGAATGTCTCCGAGACGCTTGAAGAAACCTTCCTGCAAAGCTACAGTACTGTGAAAAGCACTGGCACTTGTGTTAATTTGCTGTAAAGTGAGAATGCTTTCAAAAATAAAATCATAAATTGAATTTATTTATGATTTAACTTCTATTAACAAATCCAAATCAATATTTGGTGTAACGACCCTTTGCGTTTAAAACGGCTTTTATCCAGGTACACTTGCGCATAGTTTTTCAGGTAGCTTTGCAGGAAGGTTTCTTCAAGCGTCTCTGAGACGTTCTCGCAGTTCTTCTGGATTTAGTCTGTCTCAGTTTTTTCTGTTTCTTCATGTAATCACAGACGGACTCGATGATGGTGAGATCAGATCATACCGGCTGTTGTCAGACTCCTTGTGCATACACAAATCTCACTGGATTATTACAATTAATGGCAAAAAGAATGTTTGGAAATGTAAACTGATAGTTCCTACTGACACACTACAGCAAAATATATGAATAACTGACTTAAAAACATTTTTGGGGACATTTTTGGGGTGGGGATATTAACATGCCTAAGACTTTTGCACAGTACTGTATATATATATATATATATATATATATATATATATATATATATGTGGATATTTGCTTTTTTCTCAGCAGCATCATTTCAAAGTTTCCGACTAGCAATACAGGACACAAACATGCACTTGCATGTAGAGATGGGCGGTATGAACAAAATCTTGTATGACAGTTTGATTAATTTCATTCCATTTCACAGGAAAAATATATTACCGTGTAGTTATTTTTATCTGAAAATACACCCCAAAATGATTTATAAATTATACACTACCATTTAAAAGTTTAGGGTTAGTAGGATTTTTTTATTACTTTTATTCAGCAAGTATGCATTCAATTGATCAAAAGTGACAGTAATTGACATTTATAATGCTACAAAAGATTTCTATTTCAAATAACTGCTGTTCTTTTGAACTTTCTATTCATAACATATTAGAAAGATTTCTGGAGGATCATGTGACACTGAAGACTGGAGTAATGATGCTGAAAATTCAGCTTTGAACACAGGAATAAATTACATTTTACAATATATTCACATAGAAAATAGCTATTTTAAATTGTAATAATATTTCACAATATTACTAATAACATGATACAAATCCAGTCAATTACTTCCTCATTTCAAATATTTACTTCTAAATGAAATCTACAAAGACTGCGATTCAGTTTTCCAGAGTATTCTATAGTTTTCTTGCCATGGAGCTTTAGCAGAATCTCTAGCGGTTTACACATTTCTACCACCACATGGCCAGCATACAGACATCCTGACATCCTGTGCCCACAGCCATTAATATCTGCAGTTCATGTGAGAGACTGAGACTAATAATTCGTCTATCAAGGCGGTAAATGTATTTTCATGCTGTTTAAATAAAAAAAATACATTCATTTTATGAAGAAAGTGACAGCTGCAATATCTCTCACTGTCTCTTCATGGAGATAAAGAATATTGAGTGTTCTTGAGGAGATAAAGTCGATTAATCATGTGAAATGGATTTGTGTGTGTGTGTGTGTGTGTGTGTGTGTGTGTGTGTGTGTGTGTATCATGGCACCAGGCCGCTGCTTTGACTGCAGGATTTAACTGAATATGATTTACTGCTCGGTTTGGCTTCAGTTTGCTAACTGGCTGTTTTTGAGTGTCTGTTTTGTTGGCAGCATTGTTTCCAATTGTGTGTGTGTGTGTACGTGTGTGTGTGTGTGTGTGTACGTGTGTGTGTGTACGTACATGTACGTACGTGTGTACGTGTGTGTACGTGTTTGTACTTGTACTTGTACAACTATCTTTGTGAGGACCAGTTTGAGTTTTAGACCATTGGAGTGAGGACAAAGAGAGTAACGTGAGGACATTTTGGCCGGTCCTCACTTTCTGAGAGCCTTTAAAGGCCTGTTTGAGGGTCAAGACTTGGTTTTAGGGATAAGGTTATAATGAGGTTAAGGGTCGGTTTAGGGTAAGGGTTTGGGTTAGGCACTTAGTTGTGATGGGTAAGGTTAGGGTAAGCGGCTAGAGATTGCATTGTGTCAATGAATGTCCTCATAAAGATAGATGTACAAGTGTGTGTGTGTGTGTGTGTGTGTGTGTGTGTGTGTGTGTGTGTGTGTGTGTGTGTGTGTGTGTGTGTTAGGGTCTCAACCAATAACATATGGCATAGTTAGAAGATTTCACCCTGGCTTGCAGTTCTTTGGTTGTGTTTTTATTCATTCAGTTATTGGTTGTTTGTGTGTCTGGTCTGATGTATTGAGCATTGCCTTCACATCCTCTCTGCGGTCACAGGGCATGAAGTCATACTAACACACAAAACATTACAGAATGAAGTCTGTAAACAAGCGCTGCTTCACTAAATATCAATTCCAAAATAAAAACCTTCCTCTTATGGCTCTTTTTTTATGAGTTATGTAACGTAGATCCACTTATGGCTACTAGACTAATTTATTATGTCCTGTCCTGGAAAAAAGTCTACAAAAGTCACAGCCACAATGTAGGTTTGCCAGGCCATTGCTTATGCAGTGGCTAAAGTGTTTCTTTAGCATGTTGCAAGTTGGTTTCTGGATGGTTTCTAAGGTGTTCTGGGGTGTGTTTCCCATACAACAACGTAACTCATTACTTAACCACCATAATAAAATGCATCGTTGTAGAAATAACTAGCCAGTCAGAACTGCTTCATCATTTCACCCACATCAAACTGCAAAGTGCTATGTTATTTTTTTTAAACTAATTTGTCTGCCAGATGAAAATTGTAAGTCGCTTAAAAATAATTGACCATAGAGGCAAGCGGTTTGTAAAATGAATGGATGGCTTAGAAAAATAACTGACCATAGTGCAAACAGTCCATGGTGAGTTTAAATAGTAACCTATTTGAAACAGGTTATTCAATGAGAAAAAAACAAACAAAAATGTAGGGGAGAAATGATTTTATCCATTTTGAATTTATTAGATAGTAAAGAGCATACCATAATGTAGCCAGACATTTTTCACATTCAATATCATCCAATAGCCCACATGAGCCTGAGGGACTTAATGTCAGACAATTTTTAATGAAAAATTCAACATTAAAAAAACATTAATTTTCTTTAGAATGTGCACCGATGAATCCTGGACGGCAAGACCAAGAACGTTTAAAGAAAATCTCTATTTACTCTCGAAGAATCCATTTCATGTTGACTTCAAACTGGGATAAAGATATTAACAACATCATGTTTTCTTAACAGGTTGTGTTTGTGTGTTTCTAGGTGTGTGACCTGTCCTTTAGTTTGAAGAAGATGTTGATCAGACACAAACTGACCCATAATCCCAACAGACCCATGGCTGAATGCTCCCTGTGCCACAAGAAGTTCACCCGCAACGACTACCTCAAAGTCCATATGGAGAACGTCCACGGAGAGACAGAGGGATAGACAATCATACACTACTCCTATACATATACACATATTCACACAAGCCGTATTAAACCATGTACAAAGGTATACAACACACAAGGGTATATTTGAGTGGCCACACTCATTCCAATGATCTGTCCTATCTACATGTACAGAACCAGTTCACTTCCTTCTGACACATCATCACAAGACTGATCAGTGTGATTAAATGGCAAGTCAGATTTAGATTGGAGGGAAGCATGAAAATGTGCAATTGTATAGAGCTTCATGAACAAAGTATATCCATCATATTGATCCTTTTTCAATAGATGTTTGTCCGTTTGTATGTCAACATCAGTCGTTTCAGATTGTTGAACGATGTTGCGTGACCAAAGAAGATGATGTGCCAATTTTCTACAACCTTGTTGAGAGTAAAGTTTGTTGATTTCAAATGTTGTTTGCGTTTAACTGTATTATTCAATATTTATCATTTCATATTTTCAGCATTCAGGTTCACATAAGGTTTGTGTTTGATTGTCAGATTAACATCTTGCGACTTTTAAGTTGGAAAGTTTGGATTTCATTTGGATGAATGAACGATTGAATCGCTGATATCACTAATCTGGTCGGTCTGTTTTTTGGGGGGGTTTAGGTAAATACTCATGTTTCCCTGTCCTGTCCTGTCCTGTCCATCTGCAGGATACATGTTGCAGTGCTCTATGGGATACAGTCGACAGTGCTTCTCCCTTGATCACATTGGCTTTAGTTAATTATAAACATTTGGATCTTGGAAACGGTTGGTGTCTGAGGAATCGGATGTGCTTTGATACTTGATTAGACATGCTTGGTTGATGATTGTTTTCTAAAGCTGGTAAGCATTGGTTGGAGCATAATTAAAGCCTCAGTGTGGCTTTGGACAGAAAAGTAATTACTCATTAAATCTGAGATCCATAGCTAAATGCACAAATTCTACTTCTGATCTCTAGGAACAACACTTTTACCCCTTATGCCCGATGCACACTGTATGATTTTGGGCTGTCCCAGATGAAAGTTGAGCAATCGTGTTGATTTCTGTGGCTGTGGCTCCTAAACGGTGGCTTCAAAGACGGTCATTGGTCTTGAGACCAAATATAGCCTGCGATCATTTTCTGACAGTGTCAGAAATTTAGCATGATCATCTCACAGTGTGTTTGATGCTACAATCTACGTCTACTGACTAGCCAACAAAATTGCAACATGAAATGGCTGATCAAGACGACATGGCGCTAAAACTTAAAAACTACTTTCCTCAAGCTCCATTTGCAAGATTTGCATGCCAAGTTGGGCTCTTTTCCATATTCTCCTCTTTCTTTTATAATCTGACCTTTTCTCTAAAATCAGAGGGCTCTCATTGGTTTATTGGAATGACCAACAAAAGATGTTGCTCCAGAAACATGACATTTTACTGAAGCAGTTGTTGAAATCTGTCTGTTTCAGTCTGTCTTTCTATCTCAGACGTTTTCACATTAAGTTCTAGAGTCATCAGTTAAGGCCCGTTCACACCAAGAAGGATAACTAAAATAACTATATTAGTGTCCGCACCAGCGGACAGTATCGTTCTGTTTTGTCGTCTGCCGCTTTAAATGCTGGACCTCTTTAAAGCAGGATGGATTCTGATTGGCTGTCAATGTTTTTGTCGTTCATCAGCTGGAAAAAAAAATCGTTCTGAAAGTTATTACGACGATATTGTTTCTCTGTGCCGTTATAGTTGTGGTGTGGCTATATCTTTATCGTTATCATCCTGGGTGTGAACTGGTGACAAGTCTTTAAACTCAGGTTGAATATTAAACTTCTGAGCTGTTTAATTCAGACTGGGCTTAAGAACTTAAGTATTAAGTCTTCTTTGATTTCCAGATTATTGGTCTTTAATTTTAGGGACAGACTAATTTTCTTTAAGCATGTGGGAGTGATTTCTTGTTGGATAAAAAGTGTCGAGCTCGAAATGGTCTTTATCTCAATCATTATATATAGATATACTGTATATATATGCCCTCTTTTCAAATCATATCTTCTCACTTTTCTGGGCCAGGAGTGTAAGAGTTAATCAAGCTATAGGCTGAAATATTACAAATATTCTTTGCACACAATCCTACATCTCTCGTGTCTCGTTTTCTCCTCTGTTCCTTTCTTTTTTTCAGTTTATTTCTACTTTCTATCCTCTTTCCTCCTCACTTGTTTCTCACTTTTTCTCTAAAATAAAAAAAATCGTAAAGTGCCAACTAAGGATTTTTAGAAAACATCTGGACCATGGTAACACCTCTGGTAACATCCACCAGTGTTGTAGCCGAGACAAGCTCAATTTGAGTCGAAACATGAGTATGTTGTGCCCAAGCCAAGACTGAGACCAGAAGAGGTTTGAGTCCAATCAAGACCAAGTCCAAATGTCCCCGAGTCCGTGACAAGACTCAACGTGAACAGTGACATCTACATCATGTAAAACACTAAACAAGAACAGTGTTCATCAGAGGAAATCCTTGAATGAAGGCATTGCTGTCTAGAAACACATTACTGCACATCTAAATTGACAAAAGAGCTGGATGTTCCACCAGGTGGAAAAATACTACTGGGAAAATATCCGGCGGACAGATGAAATTAAAGCTGAGAGTTCTGGAAAGCACAACACACCAACATCAAAACCTCATCCCAAGTGTGAAGTATGTTGGAGGAACCATCATAGTTTAGGTTGCTTTGCTGCCTCAGAACCTGGAAAGCTTGCTATCATTGACAGAAAATGAATTCCCATGTTTATCAGAACATTTTGATGGAGAACGTAAAGTGATTTGTCTCAGCTCAACAGACATTGAGTAGATACAACAAGACAATTACCCAAAGCACAGGGGAAATTCAGCAATAGCTTCAGCAGAAGACAGCACTCCTCCTATAGCAGCCCAGAGTCCTGACCTCAACCTGATTGAGATGGTTTGGCATGACCTCAAGAGAGCAATTCACACCAGACATCCCAAGAATATTGCAGAGCTGGAACAGTTTTGTTTAGAGGAGTGGTGCAAAATTCCTCCTGACCATTGAGCAGGATTGATCTACAATTGCAGGAAGCTTTGGTTTCTTCGGCTATGTCTGTGCAATGATTACCGGAGACTGCTGAGCAATTGTTTGCTACTTCATTTCAGAATTTGCTGCCCCAAAAAAACTTGAGTAGTTGGCTGTTTCAGATGTTGTTCAGATGATCGTTTCCTATTCAAGCGGGCATTTCTCGGCCTAAATAAGCTGCAAAGTCGACCAGACTTTCAGTCAGAAGTCGAAAGTCTGCCTCTCTAGGACCGGGACGGTCGTGGTGTGAGAACGACAGTGAACCTGTTGCACTCAGACGAAGTTCTTTCAAAGGACCGTTTACCATTTCCAAACCACTTCAGAGCGAGAACCGTTTCTCTCACACCCTTTCTACATTTCAATTCGTCCTCAATCACAGAGTTTCGTACACACACGAGTGATTTACTCGGCATCATCTGCGTAGCCGGGAGGGCGTGTGTGT
Organism: Squalius cephalus; assembly: GCF_949319135.1. NCBI lineage: Eukaryota > Metazoa > Chordata > Actinopteri > Cypriniformes > Leuciscidae > Squalius > Squalius cephalus. The sequence goes on from NC_137139.1 coordinate 8,333,454, forward strand.
GTGAGAACGTCCTCTGTGGGTTTTTGAAGTGGCTTCTGAATCAGTATCTGCAGCATCCGTTCCAAACTGCGGGTTTCGTCTCTATCTTGCGTCCTCTGTTTATCTCTCCCCGTCTCCTCATCCTTCCCAAAATGCCTACACTGACGCCCCAATCCTGGCTGCATTCCCTCGGGAAAAGGGAGTTACCACGGCAGCCCCCACAGGAACATCCCGCTCCGTGTCAACCCACGCTGGCATCCGAATACACTCGCACACGCACGACCGCAGACTGCAAGAGCGTCCTGGAATTTTTTATTTTATCAGTGGTGATGGAGAACCAGTAGTGTGTACAGTGTGTGTGTGTATATATATACGTTTCTAATTATTCTCTTTATGAGTCTGCTGGTTTCCTGTTCCCCGTGTGTGTGTGTGTGTGTGTGGATGGTGACACTGGTCTCCACCCTGACTTCAGGAGTATCATTAACCTCTCACCACACAACCCGTCCAGTCAGACGGGACCGCCGTCACCACAGTAACAGGTAGTGTGGGATGCCTTCCTAAACCCTCGGAATGTGAAGTATGGCTGTCCACATTGAGTCCTGTGGGTCGGGAATCTAAGGAAAAGAGCGTGTTTAATGTGTGTTTGCATGGAAAAACAGGGAGCGGTACCAAGAAGGGAAACCCAGGCCCACAACCACAACGAGGAAGAGAAAAGGAGGCGATAAATCAAGAGGGGACATTAGTTGAAATAAAAGAGGGGAGAAGGGAATTTTGCTTTAACCTGAGAGCCGAAGCCCCTAGTGGCGGGATAAACAATGACAGGTTCATTTAGCAGACAGAATGTGTGTGAGGTTCACAGTGCTTATTCTACTATTATAAAACAGATAGTTACACATCTAACATCTGATTGGATGAGCCATGTTACTAAACTATAATGTTATATACTATGAACTATATTACTTGGTAGAAGAAGTGAATATTATTATTATTAACCAATTTAATTATTGATTTATCGTTTGCTCTTTGTCACATTGCTCTTTCTGCCATTTTAAAAATTAAGTGTCTATTTACAAGTTTAACAATTCAGAAAAAGAATAAATATTTTTAAGAAAAATATGATTTCTCTTTTAGAAACTTTCTTGTATCTATCATTGTCCCTTTTGTGTTTGCTGATCAAAAGGAGAGAGGACGTTCATCTAGATTAATTAGTTTATTTGTTTACTTTCATTAATAACAATTTTATTAATTTATTAAATATTGGTCTACATGACATTGTTCTTTCTTTCTACCATTTTGAATCCGATAAGTGTCATTTTACAGTGGTTAATTGGATAAAGTATTTCTATTTTCTAAAAATGTTTCAGAAACTTTTTTTTTTAATCTGTCACTTTTGATTTACTGATCTAAAAGAGAAATAATAATCACACTGATGTTAGTTAATCTGGTTACTTTTATTTGTTATATCATATTGATTTATAAAATCAATAAGCCACATAAGTCCCCTACTGTAAGTTACAGTGTTTTTTACAACAGTTATACATAAAATATAAGTAATTTATTAGTTACTGTAAATGTATGTAAAACCAATATTACATTTTTTGATAAGTAAAAGCAGAGAGAAACATTCACAGTAAATATTTTTATAGACAAAGTGACTGAAAGTAATTATTTTCAATAAGGACTGATGACTTCAGAACTTCAATGAGAACTTCACCAGAGGGTCGTTTTATGCAAATGAGCAGTGATGACATTTGGTGACTACCAATGGGAGTGCTGGCCTTGTGATACTGAAGATGAACAGTATAGGCTAGCGACTCGCCACAATTGAGTCCATTAGTGTCCGCCCCCTTTTTCAGCGGTGCTGGTCCCAAAAGTATTTTTTGTTTTCCCATTAATTTTTCCTATAGGGATTTTTTTTTTTTTTTTAAATGAGTCTTTGTTAAAGTGTTATAAGCCATGAACCAGGACTACTCATTTAAACATGTTGAATTATAAATATATTATTAAACATGTATGAATATATATATAAAGTTGTTGGCAAAATAAGCATATGCACACAATTCATTATTTTGCGTAAAGATATCGTCTCGATTACAAAATTCTAGTGATTGTGGGAAGTGGGCGGAGCTAAAGAGATATGTGTGTGTGTGTGTGTGTGTGTGTGTGTGTGCATTAAGTGTGGTCAGACATAATAATAGCTGAATGAAAGCTATAGTTCTCGGGTCTCCTCATCAACTTTCTACTCCTCAGATCTTCCCAAACAAAAACATTGCTTCAAACATGTCTGCTAAGACAATTACATCAGCAGAGACATCAAGAACACACACTGCTAGTGTCCTTCATCCAAACCATTCTTAAGGCATTTTCTCCATGGCTCTACGTCAAGCCAAAGCAAACATTTATCCTGACGTTTTCCTATGGCTGTGTGATTTTACAGTGCCTCCAAGTCTAGCCAACTATCGGGGAAATTTGTGAATTTTTCTCACTCAGATCCATTTTCTTCTCATAAAGAGGTGGAAGCTTGATTACCGTCTTTTATGAACTAGGCAGATTTGAGTAAGTTACTTGAATTTTTCATGTTTTATCTCTCATGACTTGGGTTGCCAGGCCAAACACATGATCCCAGAGTCGGAATTCCATACTTTCATCCTTCTGCAAAAGAAAACATAGCGTATTGGAGCTCTGTCCCGCGTACCCTCATCAGGAAGCCCACGGGGAACACGCGGCCAGCCCGCCGCTCTGAGGATTATTAGTGGTTGCTGGAGAGCCCGACATTCCCGTTCTGAGGGGATTCCAACTACAAAGAGCAACAATTTAATTCCACTCTCTTGGTACGTCTCCAGTGAACGCAGGGCGGTTTATCCTAAACCTACAAACACATTTCATAACGTCCCCCCACAATAAGGGAAGACGTAGAGAGAGAGTGTGTTTAAAAATGTCAAATGGGAATTCCGAAAAAAAACAGCCAAATGGGGGAGAATGATAGAAACATGTTGATTGAATTTATATGACTTCGGTAAAGGCATAAAGGAGAAATAGACACATCAGCACAGCGTATGGTGCAAAACCTTCAGGTCTGTCAGCACACACATCACAAAACATCACAAAGTATATTAGCACTCCACCACAAACCTGTCCGCACTTCACACACACACGTGCATAAACGTATAGCCTTTCACACACCGGGCTGTCCTCGCTCTGCAGATGAATGTTGACAGAAAAACACACAGGGAATTATGGGAATTGCGTTTCAGTGAAAGAAAAGAGCAGTGCATATGAACAGAATAATTTTGTTTTTGTCCATTTTCCAATTGGAGAATGAATGGAGGGCATGTATTTATGAAGAGTAAAAATGACAGGAAATTATATGAGAATAAATAGAATTAAATCTACACAGAAAAGTTACATTTAAATGTATTTGACATTATGATTTATTTTCTTTCCTTGATTATGGCCACTTTTGACTTAATCTTGACAAAGAAAAACTTTCATAAAAAGCATGGTTTGGGATTTTGGTATAATGTGTGCTGTGGTGGATTGATATTGTGTGTCACTGATATGTGATGCCAATTACTTACTCACATATGTGCATGTGTGCTTGCAAACATCGAGCCCTTGGACCTGTGCATGTGTGGATACATGCATACACACGCTACCCAAACACACACACGTTAAAACACACAAACTATTTTGAGTATTACACACATTCTTTTTCACAGAAAGAAACTTGATCCTGCCCTGAACTACATCTAATATCCATTCATCCATCTGACATTCATACACACACACACAGACACATATGCGCAAACTGGATTTAGTCCGCAGTGACCCTGTTTCAAAAGAATCTTTCTTTCATGTTCTTTGTTTCATCACAGTTTTCAGACCAAATATTATGACATTTTCTTTTGGGACTAAAATATACTAATAGAGATGTTATAGCACAGACACATATAAATGTTTCACAGTGCCTTGTTTGGCATTTATTTTGTAGCAGCGCAATGGTGAAGAAGCTCTCTGTGCAATGCATGATGTTCTTCATCAGATCATTGATCGAGACATTAGTTAGGAGAAGGCGATGCAGAATGAATCTTACAGTGGAGGAGCATTTACAAGATGTATTGGAAGAAGAAGGCACCAGATGCTAGAGACCTTGAAACAGCTGATGAGCAGCAGTCTTCTGATGAAGAGGGCCCAGCTGATGAGCAGCAGTCTTCTGATGAAGAGGGCCCAGCTGATGATTACATTCTGGTCGAAAGATGGAACTTTGTCCTGGTCTTCATCCCCACCTATGAGGCAAGGTAGTTTTTCTTCTGAGATTAATCCTGCATAGCCTCCTCCTCACTTGTATCTCGATCAATGATCTGATGAAGAACATCACACGCATACGTGTCTCTGTCTGTGTGTGGGGGTGTGTTTGTGTGTGTGTAATGTCAGATGGATGAATGGATATTAGATGTAGTTCAGGGCAGGATCAAGTTTCTCTCGGTGAAAAAGAATGTGTGTAATACTCAAAATAGTTTGTGTTTTTTAACGTGTGTGTTGTTTGGGCAGCGTGTGTATGCATGTATCCACACATGCACAGGTCCAAGGGCTCCATGTTTGCTAGCACACATGCACATATGTGTACATAAACATAATGAACATGCTCCTGAAAACTACATTTTTCTCTTATTTTCAGTCTCTCCCATTCACTTTCAATGGCCCAGTGGAACACCACAAGTGTAACTCTGTGCCATTTTGTACAAAATAAACGTTTTTCAAAACAAACTTCCTGGTGAAACATTAAAGTAGACTAGTGTGATCAATTTTTTTTCCCCCATATTTTATTTAATACTGTGAAAATTATTCATAAATAATGTTTTTTTTATTCAAAAGATATACTCTCAGATAAATGAGGCCTACTATTAATAAGATGCAAATAGAAATATAAATCCAGTCCTAATTGAAAGAGAACAAGTTGACAAAAAGATTTAATCCAATATTGGGTGATAATAGAGTATAATGAGAGATTTATCAGCTATTTTTTGTAGGCCGGTCATTTTTGACCGGGAACACCACAAGTGTGACTATGTGCCATTTTTTACAAAATAAAAGCATTTCAAAACAAACACCCTGATTAAACATTAAAGCACACTAGTGTGATAAACAGAGCAATTTTTCTTCATATTTTATTGTGAAAATTATTCATAAATAATGCTTTTTTTTTACTCAAAAAATGAGATGCCTACTCTCAGATAAATGAGGCCTACGATTAATCAGATGCAAATAGAAATATAAAACCAGTCCTAATTGAAAGAGAACAAGTTGACAAAAAGATTGAATCCAATATTGGGTGATAATAGAGTATAATGAGAGATTTATAAGCTATTTTTTGTAGGCCGGTCATTTTTGACCGGGAAAATCAAAAGTGTAACAAGGTGACAACAGCTGTTCTGGCAGAAATGTTTCTGATTTTCTTCATAACCAAATGTAATCTCTTATGGAAACCTCTATTGTTCCCTATAATTGTATTAGTAATAGTATTGGGGACGGTGATTATTATTTTATTTTTTTTGTAATAATAAAAAAAAAAGAAATAGTACACATCAATTCCAAATGTATTAAGAACATAAAATTCAAAGTAGAATTTCCCATTTTTATAAATGTATTATTGATGTTAAAATGCTTGGAGACAATTAAAAAAAGTTTTTTTTATTTATTTTTTATTATTATTATTATTATTATTATTATTATTATACAGGACAGTGAATTTCCCTTTATTGGAGAAGTTTTCTAATACGGAATGATGTCTGAGTGGCATCATCTTATTTCCCAGACAAAAACTTTCATCAAAGATGTGATGCCCATCTAAAAAACTCAAACCAAATGGATCTGTCTAAGCCATTTATCCCATGAAACAGGGAACGTTTTGTCAAAAACAAAAGGGTTTTGTTGTGTGAGAGCTGGTTGTGATAAAGGAGAGATGTCTCCATGAAAAATGCCACGTCTGGCTACCATACAATCTTTATGGCGATGTAAGAGGTAGATGTGGTTATCCACCCAATCCAAACATACAGATTATTTGTTCATTTTCATTATTATTGATACATTTTTGAATATTGGTGTCTTTAATAATATTGCTGTGGCTGAGACACATTTGTACAAACACTGAATGTAAAATCTGAAGAGGTGACATTTATTCTCATTTTATGTGTTTGAGGCAATGTGTTCCCCAGGGTTCGCTCCTGGGTCCCTTTAAATTCTCATTTCTGTCTGTTTTTATTTTCTCACACAGACAAGGAGTTTGAAACAATCTACATTGTTAAAAGCGCTATATAAATGAGGATGACTTGACTTGACTTGAGTGTCACTCCTTGTTGCTATAACTCTGCGTAACGTTGACGGATGGATTCAAAGATAATACCCTCTAGTGTATGTGTACATGTGTGTTTCTGAAAAGGGGGGAAACAGAGTACTTGTCTGAGACCCCTCAATTAGTCACACTGAACCTGCTGGACCACACACATGCATTTGGATACACACACTCATTCGACAAAATCAATGGCCTTGGTGTCAGTGCATACTTGGTGCTGCACTAATATACCACAACACATATCTGTCAGACAGGAAACCACAACTCATGTGGCCATCGGAGTTTGCGCACACACACACTCATTTCTCATTTTCTATTGTGTGTGTGGCTAGAACTGTCTGTGTCTCAAGGCTACACTGCTCAAGCTGAGCCAAACACACTCACACATACGCATACAAGGATGCGGTCTCTTTACCTACAGTAAACAGCTTGCTTTATAACGTACATCTGCTCAAACACATGGAAGGACAGGTGATTCTGAACGAGCGGAAACATCTCTCAATGCTTCTCTTCTCCTGTTGAGCATGTGGTGATAAAACGTTTCAGTTCAAGTTGTCAGAATACAGAATTTTTTTTTTTTTAATATATATTCAGCTTTGCAGTGTTTGGGCTGTCTGAAGCTTTGTACTGTATACAGTAATGGTTACAATATGAAGTATGCAGTCTCAAACACTCCAACTCAAACCAACCCCTGGTTAGGTTAACTCATCACAGGGCCTCCACCATGACTCATAGAAGACCGCATCTCTCACACACTTACAACCCAACCTGATAAAAACCTCTTTCAGCATCTGACACAACCACATCAGTGTGATTTCAGGCTGGATCTGGGCCGCATCAGGACATCGGGCTGAAAGAGACTCTGTCCACTGGGACAAAGATGACAATGAGTGTGTAAATCTCAGGTTCATTCTGTGGTTTGTAACTGCTGGGAATGCTGGGAAATCAGCAGGATGAAGCATTATGTGAATCACTAAGGCTGAATAAAAGAATCTTTGTTGTACATTTTATTGTTCTCTTTCATCTTTTCTGGGTTTTATCTTCTTTTTATCACTGTTCTCATTAGTCACTGCTCAGATTGGAACCTGACATAAGTCTGCATGCATATGGAAGACAGAGACTTTGTTAGGAACTAAATACTAGCATACTGCACAGTATGGGTTTTTAATTCAAGATAACTGTACAGTGTATATAGTATCACAATAGTTACTTCATTTGATTATTATTTATTTTCTTTCTTATTGTAAGCTAACCAAAATATCGTTCATAGTGAATCCAGTAACATTTGAATTAAAAACAAAAATAGTTGGCATTTATAATCCAATTATGTGTAAACGGTGAATATATGGTTAATATCTACTAAAATTGTATACAGCTTATAAATAAAATGATATCAATATTACTTAAAAAAACAACAACAAAAAAACGTTTCCTTGCAAATACACAAAAATAAAAATTAAGTTCTAAAATTCCTAACAATAAAATAAATAGAAAAAAAGTAAAATTTTATAATTAAATATAAATTTTATTAAAACTTAAACACATCAAAATGAAATTTGAAAACCTTATCGCATTTCAAATGGAAGATCAAGTGATCACATTTCAATGTGGGATACAGTATGTCATGCATTGTGCTCTGTCGTAAACTGAACATTTTGGCAAATGCAGTAGGATATTTGATATTGCAGAGTTATAGCAACAAGGAGTGATAAAAAGTGGCTGTATGTCTGAGAAAATAAAAAAATACTGAAAGAAAGGGAGAACTTAATAGGACCCAGGAGCGAACTCTGAGGAACACACCGCCTCAAACACATAAAAAAATGCATACTGTCCACTCCATTCATAATGCATACTACATTCTTTCAATAATAGTATATAGCCTGACATTCCAAAGAGGAGAGAGAGAGAGAGAGAGAGAGAGAGAGATCTGTGTATGCATATCTGTGTATGTTTTATATGTATGTGGGTCGCCTGTATATATCTCTTTTTCAAACATAGGAACTTCTTCAAACTTCTCCTTCATCACCCGCTCATCTGCTCTCTGAACTGCTCCATTGAGCCATGCGGTGTTTAGTGTGATAGGATCTCACTACACACACATACACAAACATTCACTCGCTCTCACACACGCTAAATCCATCTGCAGCTCAATAAAACTGTTTTCTTGTTTACCCAGAGGAAATATTATGGCTCAGAAGTTGCTCTTTCTTTGCTCAGGGGACTTCATTGAAATCTCACATATGTTTCTTTGAAGTATTAACATTGTCTCTGATGTTCCTTTTAAAATCCAATTGGGGGAAATACAAATAAACACAAATTAATCAATTGTTGACACACAGTAAGAGTATGGAGCTATACAACTAACATGGACAGCAACTCTTGGAAGAATTTGAGAAGAAATGTTTGTGTTCATATTAATATCTTTTTATTGTAGACTTTGGTATCTGGCCAAATCTGAGCATCTCTTCTGGAACTCGCATGTGATTCAATTTGCTCTCCATTGTCTTATTGTTGTCTAGGAGAAACAAGTGAGATATTGAAGTGATCATATTTGTTGTTTTTCTTTCCGAGTGCTCAGGAAAGCAGAATCTGACATGCTTCAGTTGCTGTTTTGCCTCAGTGATATGGGTTACGCTACAGTCATCATGTAGGTTTTAGATTGTGTTAATGTTACGTTTATGTTGTATTTGCGTTGGCAGGGGCAACATTAATGCGGTACCGCACATTTCCGTTCTTGAGCAAAAAAGGAAACATTTTTGTGATTTATAATAGTGACAGAAGATGTTTCATTTCCACGAAACCCTTATTTTCTTTCTCACTGTGAATGTTATTTTCAACAGTAACTAAAGCATGTTTCAAATGAAGTTATGGGGCTTCCTCTCCAGTCCGCTGAAAAGTCATAATTTATACGCAGACAATGAATGTATTGCTTCACGCTTTTTTCTTTTGCTTCTTTTTATGTGCACCCCGAGACCTCAGTAAGTCATCAGCACTGAACACTGGGGAGAACATTTGCTCAGGATTACTGTTCGTTTAACAGATTTGTTAAATACTTTCTCATCTTCAAAGGGCCGCAGTTGCTCCGGTAGCCCCACGTACCCATGATGCCTCACTCTGAGAGTCCTGTGTCTCCTAACTGTAATTTATATTGACGTCATCGCATTTTTAAAAACAACTGGTAACTTGAGAGATCTTCTGTAAAGTTCTGGCTTTCATTCACCCACCTGTTTGGAGTCAGAGATGGACAGAGAGGGTTGTTTGGGGTTGTGCTTTAGATAAAAAGTGTTTTTACTTGCATAAGTACACACTCTCACTCTCACATACACACACACACACACACACAACACACACTGTCAGGTTTGAGGTGTAATCTTAATTCTGTTTAGTGAGGCACATTGAGTTTCATTAGAAACATATTGAGAAGAGAAAAGGAACTGAATTCATGAACTTATCTGAGGTTTAGAGGAGAGAGAGGTTTTCCCATCACCCATCTATCCATCCATCCAGCCCTCCTTCAATCCAACCATCCAAAAGTCATCTGTCCATCCATTCATCCATCCATCTGACTATTTGTCCATCCATCCATCCATCCATCCATCCATCAAACATTCATGAAGTCACAGTCATCTATCCATCGATTTGTCCCTCCATTTTATCAATCACTCCATTTATCCATCCACCAGTCATCTGTCAGTCAATCTATGTCAGATGTTAAACCAACATCCATCCATTCTTCCATTCATCCATCTATCTGAGCATCAATCCATCCATCTATCCAATCACCCATCCATCCATCTAGCCATCCATCCATCAATCAATCCAAGCATCCAAAAGTCAACTGTCTATACATTCATCCATCCGTTCGACTATTTGTCCATCCATTCAACATTCATCCATTCATCCATCCAATATTCATCCACCCATCTGTCTAACATCCCCCATCCATCCAACTTCCATCTATCCATTCATCTATATGACCATCCATCTGTCTATCAATCTTTCTATTCATCTATCCAATATCCATCCATTCGTCCATCCTTCCATCTATCTGTCCTTTTATCCATCAATGCATCAACCTGTTTTCATCTCTCCATTAATTACTGAGGTCTGAAATCATTTAGATGGAGGAAATAGGAAAAGAGAGAGACTGGGAGATAAGAGGAGAGGATGGAACACTGCAGGTGTTGCAGGAAAGAAAATCATAGTGGAATTCCCAGATGGTGAGCGGGAATCAGTGAAGGATGAATAACCCAGTGACTGACAGCCACTCAAAGTGGAGTGAGACATCACTCACACACAGCAGCAGAGAAAGCAAACCTGTGAGTGAGTGTTTTATTAGCATGTGAGCTTATGTCAGAGAGCAGAAAAGGAGGCCAATGTGCGTCTGTGTTTCTCTAGCTCTTCATATTTATTTTTGTTGCATTCAGATTCAGTGAATGATGTGTAGCGGTCCCTGGATCATGTGTGTAGTCGTAAATGTGTGTGAACAGTAGGCAGGTTTGGGGTGTACACACATAATTATATGTTAACGTAAATAATTCTGACTAACACTGACAATGTTTTGCGTGTAGACGCTTGTTTTGCCTTATAGCGATGCAGTTCTCACTATTTATTGGTGTGCGTGAGCCAGATCTTATAAAAATGCTTGTTTGAATGTCAGTTGCAGTTCTCATGAGGAATGTATAATCACACGGGGAAATCCAGAGAGCTTCTGTACATTCCTTTAGCTTGCACTGCAGGTCCAGACATACATTCCAAACAGAGAAACTTCACTATTATCTCCTTATTTTCTCCATCAGTGTCAACAGGTTGAGTTATCCCAGAACTACAGACCAGGACCATGTGGATAGGATGAATTGGGCCATGCGTGTTGTGTTTGCATGGATCAGGCCTAACTGTGTTTGAAAAGAATGGAGTGGAGGACACCTATTCCCTGTGGAGATACTCCACCATTCCCAATGAGGGTATTAGCGCCTTACCTTAACCATTGGGGTCAGCAGGTTGAGTTATCCCAGAACCCTCGTTCCTCAATGGGGCTCAAACGGCAGCACGCAGTAGATCTGAGGGGGCCACGGTTTCATGCAATGTTTATCATCTAACTAGGGTCAAAATGTCACCATCTCAACTCAAAGAGATCAACCCTGCTCGGCGCTGATTTGCCCCATAGGCCGGTAGAGAACAAATTTCCCGCTGGGTACAAAGTTGCCCTCTCATAAGCGTTTGAAAGCACGGCCCGCTGCATGGATGCAGGACATGTGTCGGCCAGATGTCCCGAACGCCTCGGCCTCCTTCAAAGAAACAATTAGGGACAATTATCGAAACATATAAATTAATTTCGTCCAGAATTACAAAAAGTGTTGCATGGGGAGATGCAGGGAGTAGGGTAGGAAGGTTAAAAGGGCTACAGGAACAGGTGGTTGCAATCTCTACCAAAGTCTCAACGGTGTTCAAGAAGCAATGGAGGGGAGAAAGCAGAGGACGAGAGAAACCTGACAAGCTGTTTGTTCAAGCACTTGTTTGTGTGGACAAGTGCTACCACTCGCAGAAAACACACATGCTAATAGCCAGCGCTGCTTAAATGGTCGTCATTGGATTTAATGGTGGCTTATTTTCCAAATGCAACTATTAAACCAAACCCCTTGTGTGCATGATAAAGGGACACCGAGCTCTGCAAACAAACACTCATCAACAACAACCACAGTTCATGGTCCCTAATATGTATGCGTGAGAGCGAGGGGGTTTCTGGAGGTCTTAAGGACAGAAATGAGATTTGTGCTGGTTCTAGATGAGAAGCACATTGGACCATGTGGATGGGATGGATTGGGCCATTCGTGGTGTGTATAGATCAGGCCTAATTGTGTTTGAAAAGTGGGGAGCACTAGATTCGCTGTCCAATGGAGAGTCAATAGTCTTTGAAAACACATGCCAACATGTGTTCCTGTGTAGGACCTGCTGAAAAGACCTGTATAGCTGTGAGGTTCACCCAGAAATAAAGCTGGCCAATCCATATGGTATTTTTAGTGAAGTATATATGGCCGATGCTTTTACTTAATCTTTAATCAAGATATACTTAAGAAAAGTATAATGTAATATTCTAAGTATACTTGGCTTATAGTTGTTCACTCCTTTTAGCCTATTAAATACTTTTTTTCACACACATTGGCTTCTTTTAGGTAGTACTCCAGCATATGTTTTACATCATTTTTGATAAACTTATACATGTTTATGTTTAGAGTAACAAGTCAGCTTTGGGGAGGAATAGCTTGGAGTTAATAGGGTGGACCTGTGTGCTATTAGCTCACAAAGAACCAGATAAACATTTGGCTGATTTTATTGACAACTCTTCCATAGTATGAATAAACTGTAAGTACGATATTAAGATCATGATGTTAAGAAAGCGTACAACTACACTTTCCGTATTAAAACGATTAAACAAGTAGCTTACTGAGAGTACACTACAAAGTGTACTTTCGTAAACTAAAAAGAGAGCTAGGGGTATAGCTAGTAAATTGACAGAAAACTGTACTTCACTTGCAGTGTAGTTAACACTGTATTTGCAAGGGAAAAGGAAAAACTTCGATGTAAACTAGTTGTGTACCCAAAGTCTGCTACCATTATACTTAAAGTACCTTTAAAAGTATACTTTTATAAATTAAAAAGTGGGACAATTTAGTCCCAAGAAGTATTTAAATAGAATACTTGTAAAGTAAGTGTCCTATTTCAATACACACACACACACACACACACACACACACACACACACATGCACGCACACACATACTTCAAGTACATTGTATTGAGGAAACTTAAGTAAAGTTCAAGTATATTTTCCAAATATATAGTAAGTGTACTAAAATCAGAGTACACACTACATAATTGGAAAATATACTTGAACTTTACTTTAGTTTCCTCAATACAATGTACTTGAAGTATACGTGTGTGTGTGTGTGTGTGTTTGTGTGTGCGTGTGTGTGCGTGTGTGGTCCTATTGGTAATCTTAGAATCTTAGTGGACGATTTACCCAACACGGTACATTGAACACGAAAGTGAAGAGGTGAGCAGAGCAAAAGAAGAGAGCGATTATTTTCAGTTTGATCAATTTAATTAAAGATTATTGCTTGTTTTAAGTAAGTAAGTAAGTAAGTACTTGTTTTGGTGGATAGTATCATCTACCACTGCATGCACACATTGCTTTTCAAACTATCTGCTAAGTCTCTCCTTTAATGTAAGTGTATGGCATTTTTGTCTGTTTGCCATGTAAAAATCACAACCTAGCAAATTGTTTGAAAAGCATTGCCAAACCCTACCCCAAACCTAAAGCTAAAAGAAAATTTTAGAATTGGTTGGTAAAAATTTCTAGGTAAGTCCTGAGGAAATTTTTCAGTCAATTTGTCTGCAGAATACGGCTAGGTTTGGCAGACACATTAACACATATGAAGCAAATACAAACCTACAAACATATCAAACTGTGCATATGGTACTAACACAGGTGACTCTAATAATCACACGCGTCCATTCCCAGGGCATGGTGGGTAATGGTGATGTATGATGTGTGAAGTGTTTTATCTGTGACCGTGACAACAATGTGATGGTTTTGTGTTATCTGCTCTAGAGAACCGTAGACATGTGCTAAAGACTCGACCTGCCTTATTGAACTCCTGATAAAAGAACCCAGACACTTCATACTGGGCAACACACATTAATCACACTCACATCAAATCCAGCATATGCATCCTCAACTCAAGTAGGCTACTTGTTTTCCTTCATGCACAAAGAATCTCTCACAAACTGAATCCTGAAAAGTTTAGCGCAGTACACATGCAAATGCACAGATAAGCAGACTACATCTGTCATTCCTCAGAGCAATAAAGAACTGTGGGACTAGGATGGAAGAATAAAGAGATGGTGGGAGTTGAAATGAGAAAATATTAGAGAACAAATTCAGGACAGATAAAAGGAGAGGTGTCCCTTGCCTGAAGCACACTCCATCCAAATATCATATCGTTGTATTCTCAAGCGTGTCAAGTATGTAAGCTTATAGGGCAATAATGTAAAATGTCTTCTACTGTGATCAAATTTTCTCTATTAGATTAACTACTATCAGGGCAACAATTTGAGGAGAATCTTGCCCGGGTTACACTTTATTTTAAAGGTGCTGTATGCAACTTGTTTACACTACTAAAGCATACAAATACCATAATATGTTTGCAGATATTTAGGAAACATGCTGAGTTCACATACTCTTTTCTCTTTTCACAACTACAGCCAGTTATTTTACTTTGGTCGGTGCAATACTGCACGTTGCCAATTTACCAGTTTTCATTGTCAATTGCGCTCGTTCCTGTTGTGTGTCCTAAAACTGGCCGATCTCCGATATTTTGAATTTGGACTGCAGTACCTATTTCGACCACTAGCTGTCATTCTTACAGACTGCACCTTTAGTTACATTGTACTATTGTATTAGTAATATTAATGTACTTACTATAGAGTTACGGTTAGGATTTGGTTTAGGGTTAGCTGTAATTATGCATAACTTACTGTTATTACTGTAGTAAGTACATGTAGTAACATGTAACTGCGTCACCGTGAAATAAAGTGTTGCCTCAAACCCGATTTCAAGGGAAAGCGTAACTATTTTACGACATGACAATTTCAAATAAAAAAGTAAGATTCTTAGGCTATGCCTACATTAATCTGGATACATTTGAAAACGCCATTTTCATTTAAAAACGTTCTCCGTCCACACTAGCGTTTGCAGGCGTTTTCCAAAAGTTTGTCATCCACACTGAAACATCGGAAAACGCTAAATCCACCTTATAGTGAATGCGTAAAACTTCACAAAAGCTCAATGAGATGATACAGATGGAAAAATAAATAATAAAGTTATGACGCAATTCTTCTGGCAGGATAATTTTATTTAGCACAATATCTCGGCATCACTGATGCGTCCAGGTCGCACTCACTCTCCATTATATGTTTGGTCTGAAACACTAAAACTGCTCATGTTTTGCCGCAGATGCGAGTAAATTTTGTGTCATCTTTGCAGGACTGTGATATGAAGAGTGTGCAAAGTAACATATTTTAGCAACAGTGTGAAAGTGAACAGCTCATAACAGGCACAATACCGGTATAAACATGAATATCTATTGGTACAATATGCGTCGTGACTAAAATTACTGACTAAACTTATTGGTTTTAAATACCTCGTTTTGACAGTCCACGCTGCAGTGCGAAAATGCCGTTTTCAAATTTATCCACTTTGGAGAGCATTTTCAGAAAGCTTCGTTTTCATTAAAACTACACTATGTAAGATTTTCTCCCATCTAGCGGTGAAATTGTATATGACTACCAACTGAATATTACTTTCTAGCGAAAGGCAAAGCTTGAATTTCCCAGTATGTCCCTCTTTGGCTAATGTATTTTCAAGATGGAGGCACAAGATGGCTGCCGCCATTTGAGCGACTCACTCGTATGTATTCTGAATGGCAGATTCTACGCTTACAAGAATACTTGATTAGTTGGTGGAAGTAATTACACATAAATGAGCACATATAATTTTGAAAGATAATTTTGAAAGAACGAAGTGTTTTTTGCTAAGAATCAACTTAAAAAATGACACAGTGTAGCTTTAATAAAAATGCTTTCTCAGTGTGGACAAAAGGCCAAAACAGAGAGAAAAAGATGCGACGAACCGGTCTCCTATCACTCACGGAGGAGCGGAAGCATAAAAGGAGGAGCGAAGACAGTGAAGAACGAGAGAGGACAGGCCTGGACTTGTGTTTTGTTTGTTTTATTGTATGTGACAGCAGTCGTCCGTGAAGGGCTGCTGTCTTTACTTTCATTTTGTATTTGTTTATTTTATTATTAAAGTTGTGAATGTTCGCCGGTTCCCGCCTCCTTCTTCCCACAACAACGAACTGTGTTACAACGTATTAGTGTGGATAAGGCCTTAGAAAGCATAACCATGAACATAACTGTCACTGAGTCTGAGCAGAAGGCAGGGAAATGTACAAATGAGATCATGGGAATCCATGCTAATTTTTAACAAAAACAGTTCCAAACTATAATGAGATTATATTGTTTATGTCATTGTCCACAGTTGCACTACTTCCGACAACAGGACAAATGGATTTGACGAGCACAACTTTTGTGCCCCATGTATCTATGACGCATCTAAGACTTTTTGTCTCCACTCCACTTGAATAAAACCGCAATTTGAAAAGAACACACATTTGAAGCAGAGGTGCCTAGTAATGAATATATATTTTTTTATGTTAACTAATGTTACTTGTATGTTATACTGGAGATATTTTTGGAGAAGAGGTAGACCAGTGTTTAGAGCAGCCCATGAGTTTCTCATCTCCAACGAATGAACTTTAATCTTCTCGCAGATGTTCTACGAGGAGTCATATTTTTTTTGCTATAGTCCCTGAACCCTGGCCAGGAAAACCCTGGTGACCCCGCAGAGGGTTTAGTAGACGACTGAGCAGGTGTCAACCCAGAAGAGTTTAAGGGTCAGGCCTCATTTCAGGGTGGGACCTCATAATGTGGGCCATAGAGCTCAACCCTGACTCTCATTGCACATATGAGTCTTTGGAGAAAAAAAAATCACTCTGATTCACAGTCCCAGCTCACAAGACTTTTCTTCAGCGACTTCCTATTGAAAAGAAGAAGTGGTTAGTTGGTCTCCCAGCCGGGCCAGGTTTGTTAGGGCCAGTTGGTCTGTTTTCCTTGCAGAAAAATCCAGCATTGCTAGTCACCATCATAAGGTATGTTTGGCATGGGATTCTGGTCTCGAGGGGTGTGTTTCCCGAAAGCATCGTTAGCCAACTATGGTCGCAAGTTCTATTGCTATCAGTAGTTCAACGAGTCGGTGTTCCCCAAACCATCGTTCCAATGAACATTCGCAAACAGCATCGCAAAGTTGTGTGGTTGGGACGGCAGCTCTCGAGCTGTGGTTAGAAGCAGAGTTTCTTGTTTGCATGACATGTGGACTCAATAAATCCTTATCTTGAGACAAATAAGCAAGCTGACATTCAGTTTGTTTAGTTTTAGTTTGTCAAGAGATTTAAAGCACCGTTTTTGAAGAGTGCGCATGTGTGAACGTGCTCTAGTAGGCTACGTAAGAACGAGCCTATGATTGAATCTGGAAATGAAGCAAAATAACTGAGATACATGAGAAATAGTCCTCAGATACCATGTCCGTAATTTATAGCAAAACATCGAGCATTAATTAGATCTCAAACAGATTCATTAAAAAAAAGTTATTACTCCACCACCTGCGTGACATGATTAACCAACATGGTTGAACGACCAATTTGCAACAATACGGTTTCGGGAAACAGACGTAACTAGCTAGTTTATTTCTTCAACGATGCATTGTACTATGGCAGTGAAGCAGCGAGTTAAGAGGCTGTAGGGGAAACTCACCCCTGCATTAGAAACTAGGATCAGCCAGATCAGCATAAACCAGCCTGGACAGCCTGTTTATACTGTATTTTTCAAGAACGTTGCCAGTTTCAGAGAGGTACAAACACTTGTCAGCTGGTCAGGGAGAACAACCAACCAACAAACCAGGTAAAACCTAACCTGGCCAAGCTGTGAGTTTAGCAAAACCAGCTTAAACAAGTTAAAGGGTTAGTTCACCCAAAAATGAAAATTCTGTCAGTAATTACTCACCCTCATGTTGTTCCAACCGCGTAAGACCTTCGTTCATCTTCGGAACACAAATTAAGATATTTTTGATGAAATCTGAGCTATGTCTCACTCCTCCATAGGCTGCTATGTGACCGAAACTTGCTGGCCCAGAAAAGTCATCAAAGAGATCGTTAATATAGTCCAAGTGACTCCAGTGGCTCAATCTTAAGTATATCAAGCGACGAGAATACTTTTTGTGCGCAAAAACAAACAAAAATAACGACTTTATTCCACTTTTCATTTCCTTCTCTCTGGGCCTCTAGTTGCTTCGCGTAGTCTTTTTGTGCAGCGCGTCTGTGTTACACGTCACCACGTAGGCTCACTATTGGCCGACGCCGGTCATGTGTGTGATGCGTGATGACGTGCAACACAGACGCGCAGCGCAAAAACACTACGAGGCCCAGAGAGAAGGAAATGAAAAGTGGAATAAAGTCGTTATTTTTGTTTGTTTTTGCGCACAAAAAGTATTCTCATCGCTTTATAAACTTAAGATCGAGCCACTGGAGTCACTTGGACTATATTAACGATCTCTTTAATAACTTTTCTGGGCCAGCAAGTTTCGGTCACATAGCAGCCTATGGAGGAGTGAGACATAGCTCTGATTTCATCAAAAATATCTTAATTTGTGTTCCGAAGATGAACGAAGGTCTTACGGGGTTGGAACAACATGAGGGTGAGTAATTACTGACAGAATTTTCATTTTTGGGTGAACTAACCCTTTAAGACCAGCAAAGACTGGATTGAGCTGTTTTTTTCCCCAGCAGAGTTTAGTGTTCAAACATTTTTTTCTCTTTAAATGTTAGCACTGCAAATGCTGCTTCGTGGTTTAAGTAGCACGTTGAGTTTTCTTTTTAGCATCTAAACTGCAGATATTGTGAAGGCCTGAGAAAATGTGAAAATATAATTCCTCTCTGGAGAACAATAAAGGTCTCTTTCTCTTTTCTCCATCATACGTTCTTACATTTCTTCTCAATTTCAACTCCAGAACACTTTCCACACACACACACACGCATGCATGCAAGCACACGTAACTGGCGGCTCTGGGGAGGTGCAGCTGCAGATTGTAAAAATAAACGCAGCGTGTTTTAAGAACTGGGAGATTAGCTCTCTTTTATAGGCGGCTCTTTCATGTGCGACTCCCCGAGTGCTGGCCGTGGAAAGAGAGAACAGGTTGGAAACGGAGAAAGGAAGGTGTGTGAAGTTTGTCCGGAGTGAGGCACGCTGCCGGAATGTGGAGAAGTCTGGTTCTTTCTTTTCTGTTTGATGTGCAAAGAAACAGTAATTGAACAAAAAAAAAATCTATGCAAAAGGCACGTAGCCAGATGTTTTCCTGAGAAATCTGTGAGTGAGAGCGTGAATAGTGTGTGATGGTTAGTTATTAAGGTGAACTGGACTACTGAACTTTGTCTTATTGAGTGTTTAGCAGTGAACCACATCAGGCCTTTCATTTTCTTTTTCTTTTCTTGACAGGACTGTCATCAAACCATTTTAAGCACCTGAATTTAATCACAACAAATAGAGAGAACATGTTCTTATTCAAAGTCCATATTTTAAAAAGACAGTAACTGAATCTACTCATTTACTTTGAATTATTTTTGTAAAAGGGACAGTACACTAGCACAGAATTATGAAGCTAACTGAACGGCACACAGGTATCAACAATTAGCATACAAAACTCAATCAGCATACATCATTTAAAAGAACACATACTTTGATCATTAGTAAACAAGAAATTTATTAATTTATCCAAGCTGTAGTGCATTCTGGGAATATAAGCACCAATATAAGAAATATAAGATATATGTAAACATGTACTGCAAAGTACAGAGTACTATAATACAGTATGGCCACTCTGTAAGAGATATGGAAACTGATCTGAAATGTGAGTTAACTATTTGAGTCAGTGTGCTTTGAAATAATACAAAGACAAGGAAATTAGAAATAATCATTAGTTACTAGCAATAACAAGCATAGAGTTTAGCCAGTGTGGTCCATTTAACAAACAAATGAATACTTCTGTTTAATAAACTGGTCAAAAATACTCATGAATCATCATTTCTCGTGGACATGTTCTGTAACTCCATCTTGGCAAGTGCAGACTGTATTTTAGGCAGCGAGATTACAGCAGTCCTTTGTTGAAGACTGTTTTGATAAGGACCACCATCATCAAATTCAGCTTGATTTTATAAGGGGGGATTCCCACCAGAACAGAAACCTGAGCATCTTGCCATGCGCCCCTATCACATCTCATATTCTTATGATCAGTTCAGGGTGAGATGATCTTTTCCATATCGGATGTATGAACCAAGAAGATAAAACACACTGACAGATCATATCTGGAATATGGAAATGTTGCTGTGGGGATGTGCTGTATATATCAGACTTCAGAAAATACAAAAATGTCAACATCAAGGAGACACAAGTTCAAGTGAAACTGATTTCCTGATCCTTTACTCCCCATTAATGCCTCTAAATGTAAATAAAAAATAACTACAGTAATTAACTAACTAACTAAATATACGGACGGACGGAAAGATAGATAAAAACAGTTACACTTTATTTTAAGGTGTCTTTAATTAACAACATGTACTTACTGTAGGGTCAGGATTTGGATTGGGGTTAGTTGCACTGTTACTACTATAGTAAGTACATGTAACGTGTAATATAAGGTTACAATAAAAACTATAGTTTTCAAAGTTAATCTGAGGTGAATTGAGGTTAATGTGTTTAGATCTTTTGGGGATACATAGAGAACCTGTCCAATATTTATTTTTACACTTTAGAAAAGGGGTAGGGATATTTAACAGCATATGCATGCTGTTCTTTTCCATACAATTCAAGCATACAATGATATATAGTCATGTATTCATGCTCCAAAGTGTCATTTTTGGGAAATTATTCCTTTAACACTCAATTCATGGCACATGAACATAATTGATGTGAGTAACATCCAGAGCAGAACCAAGAAAATAGAGCCCACCTTCTGTTCATTGTTCCAGATCCTGAGCTTTAATGCTCTATCAATAATAACTGTCCTAAAAAACACTTCCACTGTCAAGAAGGTGCCCAAAAATCAGGCCGATTTTAATTACAACAACATGTATGCTAAATGTTTTGGGAATAGATGGTTTTGTGGGCTATAATGTGAAGCCTGCCGGAGTCGTGTGATTCAAATGTGAAATTCTAATTCAAATGTGACCATTTTGTGAACCTTCTCATAATTCCCATTCTGTTCTGACCGAAAAATACATCGGCGATGACCTACAGCCAATGAGAGAGCAAGAAACAAGACAGCGGGAAGTTCAGGGAGGAAATCTGTATTTTAATAGATATATTTAAAATTATATCAAACGGAAACAAAGCACAAACATTTGCTTGACCAGCAGCAACAGCAGCACATTGCACAATTATTTATTTATCCCCAACTCTCTTTGCAGAACACACAATCCGTGCTCCCTCGTCTCCCCAACCATTTCCTCCTGCATAATATGTTTTTTTCTCCTTTTTGCTGCAATCAGCACAAAGACAATTTGGATCGCAAATCTTCTCGCATGCTATCATTTTTAATAACAATTTCGGTCTCACGCACGAGTGATCTTGCGTTATTTCCTTATCACTTCTTGCGTGTGTTTGGTTGTGAAACGTAGTTTGCGGACCAGACAGAAGTTGATGGTTTTCTTTTGTAAAGTCATGCAGTGTGAAACCCCCTGTCGCCGATCCATGATGCAGTGTGAGCATACCAGCAACTGAATGTTACCCCAGATAGCCGTGCAGTGTGAAAAGAACAGTGACCCGACTACTTTGAAAATCGCGCAGTGTGAACTCGGCATAAGGTGCAGTGAAATAGAGGCAGAGGCTCTGGCAAGCATGCTTAAATGAACTTGGTTAAAGCTGGATGCACTGTATTGATTTTGGCCATGATTTGGCCATCTGAGACAAATTTTGTGAATCCTAAAAGATTCCTCTGATCCAGGGCCAAAGTCTGAAGTCTTTGATTGCTAGTTTGACATGTTAGCCGACAGCTGATTAATTACCACTGTGAACAAATTTGAGTCAGTCAGCCTATGACAACCAGCAAATCAAATACCAATAGAAATGCAGAACCTGATAACGCAATAAGAGACAACAACAAACGTCTCGGTAACATATGTAACTCTTGATCGACATGATGTAACTCTTGATCGACAACAATGACATGAGCACATGGCCCAAAATGAAGGCTTATGAAGGAGGGAACGTGAGACGTTACGTCGGCATGTCGATGTAACGTCTAACGCAACCGACTGAAAGGGAAACCACCACTTGCTCCACACAGACGTCCAGTGTTGGGGAAAGTTACTTGTAAAAAAGTAATGCATTACAATATTACATTACTCCCTTAAAAAGTACTAATTGCGTTACTTAGTTACTTTTTTATAAAAGTAATGAGTTACGTTACTTTTGCGTTACTTTTTTTCACCTGGGCTGGGCTTGTTTTTTATATATATACTGTATATATATATATAAAAAAAAAAGTTATATTTTTGGGCAAATTTAAAGACCCTTTCTCACAGACCCAAATAAACCTCAGGCTGAAGGAAATGCAAAATCACGCGATGACAGTAGAGGGAACAGCTCAAGCAAACATTTCAGATGTGGTGCCATTCTCGATAATGGAAGAATAGGATGCAGGAGAAAAAAGTTTAACAGTTACTTTACAAATGATAATAATAATAATAATAATAAAAACTTATAGTAATTCTTGCTTATGGTTTAACTGAATCATCGAAAGTCCGAAGCAAGTACATTGGTCAATAAAGTGAGATTAAATGCATAAAAATTACTGTTATATTTAACATATTTAGTTATTAGAGGTTTGCATAGTATTCTGATTCTGCATTTCACTGATTTTATTCATTTTGAGGAATATTTAATCTTTTTTGTGCAAGTGAGATAATGCGTGAGTAAATGCGTGCTCACATTTAGTCTAGAATTACAATAACCATCACGTTTACACACAACGCCTCTGCACTTCGATTTGTCTCAACATGGGGACAAGAGAGCTGTCAGTCAATAAATGGGAAAACAAAGTAACTTGCGTTACTTATTTGACAAAGTAACTCAGATATTTTGTTGTAAATTTGAAAAGTAATGCTAGTTACTTGAAAAAGTAATCTGATTACGTAACTCAAGTTACTTGTAGTGAGTTACCCCCAACACTGCACACGTCTACATTTTTTTTTTTTCAGCCATGATCTAAATTAACGCTAGAGATTGTTTTTGTTTGCTAACCAAAATTTCTATCCTGCATGTAAATCACAGTAACTGAACATTTTAAGGATTGATGACGTAAAACACCAGACAAGTCTTCTTGCGTGCATCTGTTTTTAACGCAACTTAACTGTCGTACCGTCTGACATTAATGACAACTGAGATCATTACAAGGATTACACCGGGGATCATGTTCGTACAGTCTGACAAGCAACAGTCGTAAAGCACCCGGATTAAAGGTGTGTGACTCTATGAAGCAAACCTTCTGTAACCTACCTAGAGGCAATTTTGTTCAAAATAAAACATGATCTAAATTATAATACAGGCAACTGGTTGATGTAACGCTCTAAAACGTAATCCAAAATATAATTTGCTAGTTTAGGCTGTTTAATATGCTTTAAAATAACTTCGAATTAACGTAGTTATTAACCATTAACGTAGAATGTGGTCACAGGTGTGCGTTTATCTGCAACAGTCTCATCCAATCAAAATTTATAGTCAAAGCTATCCATTTTACAACAATGTATATAGTACTATAAATTACCCAAACGCCATGATCAGACTCTATCTGTAAATGTCATCCATTTGTCAGAGTCTTTAGGACACGAGTGAGGTGGCTCTTGGCATCCGGGTGCAAGTGATTGGGTTGCATTATAAAAGTGTAGTGAGGGGCCATCTGTGTTTATGAGTGTAACTGGACTGTGGAAAAGAGCTTGTGCTGTCTATAAATGTATAAAATCGGTGATTTCATGTCTTTTTATGAGTGGCAGAAACACAAAGGGAACAGCTGTAGGTTCTTTAGCTTGGGCAGTTGAGTAGCCTGTAAAATATCCGAAACGCTGCCATAAAGGTGAAGGATGCAATCACTCAAGGGCTGGACCAGAAAGTGAAAGAACAAATAACATTTTTACTCTTTTCACATGCCCAGGTGTTATATTCTACAAGTGACTCAATAGATAATTAAGAGATTTATAAAAAAAAAAAAAAAATGCTGAGTGACCTATTTGAAATGTCTGATATTACCTGATATCTGTGTATATAATGGAATGTGCATAAGCTTAGTCTTGGCGGACTAGATCTGCTACTGTCACGGGAGCTGGTTGCAGCAAAAAAGAAGACGAATTAATGATACACACCTGAACTGAAACTTAAATCAACTTGAAAACAGGAGGAGGACAGAAACAATAAACACACTGACAGCAAAAACACTAGACCAGAAAACAAACTCAAAACATGACGCTGGATGAGTGAAGGCCGAAACATGCACATAAATGCGGTGAACAGAATGTGAGCTGCTCAAAGAAAGTAGGGAGAACTCAGTAGCAGATTTAGGCAGGTGGTGGGCTAGGAAAATTCTCATGGCGTGCTGCACTGAGCTGATTCAGGATGGAAATGAATAGGTTAAATACAGAGAACAAACAGATCGATTGGCCAAAGTAAAGACGCTTTAAGAGAACCAATCATCTGCTCAGAAATGTTTCATGACTGAACGATGTATTCATGCGAGAACAAAAAAAAAAAAAAAACACCTTTGAGTCATTCATTAAAAATTGTTGATTTTATATTAGTGGAGCGGCTAAGTGCTTATGTTTGGCAGAATCGTTCAGTTTATGATACAAGCGTGAAAATTGGCATGAGCAGTCTCCATGGGTCACTTGACGAAAATTGTCCGAGCCACTTGAAATTTCAAGATGGCGGCAATTTTTCAAGATGGCTGACACCTTAGTGGAGCAGTTAAGTGATATAGTGGTTTATTTGGTGATACAAGCATGAAAATTGGCATGAGCAGTCTCTGTGGGTCACTTGACAATAAGCCACCTACAGCTACTTGAAATTTCAAGATGGCGGCCATTTTTCAAGATGGCCACCACCTTAGTGGAGCAATTAGGCTTAAGAAATCATTTAGTTGGTGATACAAGCATGAAAATTGCCATGAACCTAATTGCTCCACTAAGGTGGTGGCCATCTTGAAAAATGGCCGCCATCTTGAAAAATGGCCGCCATCTTGAAATGTCAAGTAGCTGTGGGTGGCTTATTGTCTAGTGACCATCAGAGACTGCTCATGCCAATTTTCATGCTTGTATCACCAAATAAACCACTATATCACTTAACTGCTCCACTAAGGTGTCGGCCATCTTGAAAAATGAAAAATCTTGAAATTTCAAGTGGCTCGGACAATTTTCTTGTCAAGTGACCCATGGAGACTGCTCATGCCAATTTTCACGCTTGTATCATAAACTGAACGATTATATCACTTAGCCGCTCCACTATATATGCAGATTTAGCAAAAAATATCATTCTACTGTATATACACAAATACCTTGTGTGTGTTTTGCAATTTGATATTGTTGGTCTTGTTTTTTTGGAAACAGTCGTAATAATTCAACCCCATATTGAAAACATCCAACCAAGATTCCAAGAAAAGAGATAAAAATGTTAATAAATAGCGCTACACCTCATTCCATTTTGAACAGTATTGATAATAATGATTCAATATAATTAAAAATGTGTGCAAATTTTGGCATCTTCATCCCTGGATAGCATTAAAAGAGCTTGGGAGGAAGACCTTGATGTACCACTCTCCAAAGACACATGGAACTGTGTTCTTAAACAGGTCCACTCATCATCAATATGTGCTCGGCATTCGCTTATACAGTTTAAAGTAGTACACAGAGCTCATATATCCAAAGTTAAACTAGCTCAAATGTTTCCTGGTACTAACCCTATGTGCAATAGATGTCAATGTGCTGAGGGAACGTTAATTCACATGTTCTGGACATGCCCCAAATTAGAGCATTACTGGCAATCCATATTTCTCACCCTTTCTGCGGTCCTTCAGCATAGATTAGAGCCAGAACCTCTGGTGGCATTATTTGGAGTCGCTCCAGAGGAGGTTTGGTTGTCAGCATCAATGTGTAAGGTCCTTGCTTTCTCTTCCCTGATCGCATGTAGAGCAATATTATTAAAGTGGAAAGACCCCTTGCCACCCACTCACACTCAATGGATCAAAGATATGATGTCTTGTCTCTGCCTCGAAAAAATTAGGTATTCGCTAAGAGGATTTTTTTAAGTTGTGGCGCTCTTTTATTGAATATGTTGATAAGTCTGTTTAAATAATGCCACTATATGGACACTTTATTAATTTTTTTATTATTATTATGTATTATTATTATTTTTATTTTATTTTTTTATGTATGTATTTGTTGTATTTGGTTGGAGGTTAATGTTTATTAGCATGTTTGAATGTATACTCGGTTCTTACAATTCCATTTTGATTTAATGGACAGTATGGACGCTATTCTAAGGGGTGGGGGACTGTGAATGTGATTTGTATTGTTAAAAACAATAAAAACAAACTTTGAATGAAAAAGGTGTGCGAATTTAGGCTTATTAGAGTAGAGATTCACATAATAATGAATATACCATTAAGAAACGTCAAACACACCAGCTGGTGGACAAACCATTTCACAAAAATTAACCACCATGTCCACAAGCATTAGATAAGCTTAAATATCATTCAGCTTTAGCATAATGGATATACCTCAGTCTGGTGGTTTGGTAAACATCAGTTCACAATCTGTTGAGAAGAACAGAGAGCATCTTATCTTCTTATCTTTCCATATTTTGATTATTAGCTGATTGGTAAAATCCACCCACTGGAAACCCCATGAAAACCAGTGACTTGCTCCAAAAAAAATAGAGGTTAGTGACATTTCCTAACAATCCCATCAGAGCACCAACATGAGCACACTAAATCTAGACTAATTGCTGACAAAGTGCCACTTCAAATTGTGTGTGTCGGACCCTGAGTTCTGACAGGCTTCACCGGCTCTTCATCGCCATGAGACACGCATCAGCAGTAAGCAGTCAGGTAAGACACGTCTCTCAGCTAACTAGCCAATTAGAAACAAACACCTGCACTCATGAGCATGTTAGTGAGTGGTATGTATGTGTGTGTGTGTGTTAGCGATGTGTGGGGCTCTAGGGAGAAGGCCAGGGGCTGCCAGACATGTTCTGTAAAACTTCCCTCTATTCACGTTCTGTAAAAACACTTAATCCTGTCACCACTTCCAACCAAATCAGAAAAGAGCAAGAAATCTGGACTGCATCTGAAATGTGTTCACATCAGAGGAGTCTGTTTCAGAATACATGGTGCATGATGGTAAATTAGACTACACAGAATACTTTTCCATGGATGAAAGGGAAATTTAAATTAAATTTAGTGGCTAACTAGCCACTATAAAGCCATCAACTGTAAAAATACAGTTATATAAAAATCCTAAAAATATTTAACAATGTTGCAGACTTCTGATCCAGCTGAAATAAAATGCACTTAAACCAGCCAATCAATTTTTTAGGTTGATAGGTGTGTTAGAGCAGGCTCTGAATTGAATCACAATGTGTACATGATGCTCCAATACAGTAAAATATATTAGGATTGATTTTGCCTATATGTTCATAGTTTAACATCCTTTTAACATGCCATTACCCAAAATCAGCGTCTGAAGTCACTAATGCTCCTGTGTCTGAATGGCATCAAATCCCCACATTCATGGACCAACATCTATAGAGGAGTATTTCTCAACCAGGGGTCACTCCTCTTCCAGGAGGCACACCAATAGTACACATTTTGGATGAGCCATCCATTTCAGGCCTTGGAACAGACGGCGTTGCTTCTCAAACGGAAGGCTGCATCCTACTGAGGCTGGGTCCTTCCTAGTCCAGTCTTTTGGAGGCTTGTAGGCTAGTGTTTCCAAACCCTGTTCCTGGAGGCACACCAACACTACACATTTTCCAACTCTTCCTAATCAATCACACCTGAATCAACTCATCAGCTCGTTGGTTGAGAGTCCAAGACCAAGCATATATGGGTCAGATAAGGGAGATATCCAAAATGTGCACTGTTGGTGTGCCTCCAGGAGCAGGGTTGGGAAACACTGGGAAACATTTCGTTCACTGCACGGAAATCCTATTTAAACTTAATTTAGGAAAAATACTTTGTATTACAAATATTTACATTAACTGGATTTCTTTTAATACAGTGCACTGAATGCCAACCGTATGTGGTCTCCCAGTGGCTTACATTATTGGCAGTTAAGTATTAAGGGATTTGAATATGTGCAAAGGATTGTGGGTGATTTAAGGCCGCAAAGGATACATCCAATGCATCCTTCAAAACAGGCCAAACGAAGGACGTGAAACGAAGGCTGCCTTCCAAAGATCCTTCAAATTGAGATGGCCTTCGGTGACGTTTGATAACGTGGCATCCCAGATTTGCTGAGAAGCACCCATGGTTTTATTATTTGGAGATACCAAGGTCTGTGGCTCTACCATTGGAGAAAGAGTAACTGCCAACTTGGATCACATGTTTCTTGATAACCAATCACATTACAGCCTTCACGTGAAGCTGACGCGAAAAAGTATTTAAGGATTTTTTGTTAAAATACATTCTCTCAACCCAGTTAATTTCCCATTGATTACTGTTAGTATGCCATTCATGGGTTTATCCCCCCCAAAAGTTTAAACATTAAGCCCCCCAGGCACCTTTAAAACATTGAAAGTGGTCCGCTCAGATCCGTAAATCTCTTTCCAGCTCAACCTATAGTGAGAGTTTGGGGTGTCTGTGGCTTCTGTAGCAGGTGAAGCCAGAGGGTGTGTAGCCGGTGTGTGACCATGACGGATGCCGTGCATGGGAAAAGTGATCAATCTCCGGTTACAGAAGTGCAAGCTGAAAAAAACTGCATTTAAACCTTCAAAGATTAAACATGTCATGAACACATCAAAGCGAACGGGGTATTGCAATGCAATGCGCTACAATGGACACTTCAATACAACATTATCAGGCACCCGTTCAAAAAGACAAATGTTCCAGTTTATAATATTTACTTTGATGGGTCCAGTGTAGACAGCCGCAAACAATTGTGACTTGTAATGTCAAAAATGCGTCCAATGCAGGTACTTTTCATGGGTTCGTTATAAGACAGACACTCGAGTTCGCTCTAGACTCCTGGAGGCCATAGCCCTGCAGAGTTCAGCTTCATCCCTAATTAAACACACCTGATCCAGCTAATCAAGTCCTTCATTTGAAAACTACAGATACGCCTGTTGGAGCAGGGTTAGAACTAAACTCTGCAGGGCTATGGCCTCTGGGAACTGAGTTTAACTGAGTTCTATACAGAGTTTAAGTCTACTCAATTGCTTACTTATGACACATAGGCCTAGTATAATACTGCTAAAAGTATTCCTAATATGTAGGACCTTTTATTGAAAGTAGCCTACTTTTACCTGGTGAAACACGCCTACACAAAAGGAAGGCATTATGAGGAAGTGTTCTTTGTCCATGAACAAGCTTGAAAAAACAGATTTAGGATGTGTTCCACTTCAGTTTCAAACACACACTCACAAATGTCCCCAAGCACTTCCTTCTGGTGGAATCTCTGCCGCCATTTTCTACTTCAAGTGGATGGGGGAAGTTTATATGGACAGACACTTGATTTTGATTGAGGGACCAAGTTGAGTCATATACACTTCAGGCAGCCCCATATACCACAATGCAACATGACTGTGACATCACAGCAGATGAGGCTTAACTTACCCCCAACCAACACAACAGAGAGTTAGATGTCCATGAGCACCAATCAAGTGCAAATGTAGGCTATCCACTAGTTGTCTCAGTTGGCACATGAAGGTTTTAGAACACAAACCGTGACCTGAAAGGAAAAACTAATTGAGCGTGTTGACTGACATTGGTGTTTGTTGATGAGTGTCCCTTCAGCGGGCATCTGCCAGTCATGTTCATATCATCCTAGACGCCCATGGTCTAAAGCTGCTAGCATGAATCTGACAACATAACCTTTTCTACTCACTGTGGGTGCACATACACATCTATTTAGTCACTGTCATCTACAAACAGATGGAACTAAAATGAGAAACCTTCAGAGAATACTCAAAGTCCGTATCACAAGACAATTTTGAAATGTTCACGGTCTGAATCAGATCTCCTTATGTCCTGCAGCTCAGGAAACTGCCAAATCAAACTGGCACAGAGGCTGTCCCAGCATCCTTTGCTCTAAGAGTGTGGTGAAAGTTCAGACCTTCTCAGTAGTGTGTTAAGTGCGTGAGACCTTCTGTGAAGAATTGAAGGGTCTATCAATGTATCTTTGATGAATTATCAAGGCCCCTCAGAGACTCTTCCTGTTCCCCTTCACAGGGGGTTTCTTCATTCATCAAAGATTTTCTGCTGCCACACGCCGAGACGCAAACGATTATGGACATTTACCTGTAACGTAGGAAGGGATGCGGGGAAAAAGCACAGAAGGTTTTCATGGTAAACACCTTTGAACCACAGAAAAGCAGTGAATTGAGGACTAGCCTACACGCTGCAGGTCTGCAAAAAGCGTGGGGATTGGATTTCCTTCAGGAATCATTTAACTCTTCTGGAATGTTTCACGTCCAACACATGGCCCAAAGTGGGAGTCCTTAGAGAGAAAGGTTTTTATTTCACGGCCCGTGTGGATATGTGTGTTTTCTGGTGTGTGTGTTTCCTGGTGCACTTTTTCCTGTCTGTTCCCATTTCAGACACACAACTGTTAAAGTTGAATCCAGCTAAATCCATTTCAGTGGAATGATCATTAAAATCCAGTATCTGCTCAAGTTAAGGCCGTGGTTTCTAATGTTTGCTAGTTTTATATAAAGGCGTAGGTAAAGAAAACTCCTACCAATTTTATAGTCAAGGCTGCTTAACCAGTAGTTCAAATGATCTGACAATCAAAGTGTATGAACAAGCCATAGATATATACAGTATATATAAAATCCATGTAATTCCTTCAACCCTGCTGTACAAAATGTTAGCCAATTTGCTAACTTTCGCCAGACATAGCCACTGAATCAGACCACCCCCCATTGCTTCAACCACACGTCCTCTCCCCCAAACCCTCCGAAAACATTTGAGGAAATCCAATGTCAGCAAAATGAGTGTCAGTCAATGAAGTATAGTACCAAGATTGGCTAACTTGTGTGGGATGCGTTCAGATTTCTTATTTTTTTCTGTTTACAGAGCTCAGATGCTGTCACAGACCCAGGTGTGATTTCTCAGGACACCTATTTTAGGGATATATGTCAGGCAGTAGGAACACTTTATGCATGTTGTTCCAAAAGATTGCTTAGAGCAGCTCTATTTGTCTGCTAGTCAACACAAAGCCAGGGTCTCTCTCGCCCTGGTTAATTCTGAATGTTCAGCACTGTGCCGCAGATGCTGATGATGCGATAACCAGCAAAACTCCCATGAGCCTTACCATCTCAACCATGATGAAATGTTGTACCGCTTCTGTGTTTGAGGAAATGAGTCCCACACGTATATATTCTGCCTGCATCTCTGTATATTGGAAACACACTCTGTTCTCCACTGATCCTGCATTTACCTTCAAGTGAAATGTTCATAGTGCAAAGTTCATGATGTGACTGCCCAGTGACCGTAATTTGCCAAGATGAACATGTTCCTGAATCAACAACTTTGTTGGTCCTGGAGCATCTATTAGATTTTAAGGTTAGAACTGGGATTAACAAAATATTTTTAACCCATCATTTCCATCTGGTTTTAAGGGGTTTTAATGGTTTGAATTAGTGTTTGGTATAGGCCATGTAAGGAATATATTTGTTTGAAACAAATGTTGTTTCATGACCAACAAAAGATGTTGATCCAGACAGATCTTTTAGGCCAGCATAACATTCGCAAAGAGAAGTGTCAGAGGCAGTTGTTTAGTTTGGTATTTCTTTTTTCATCCTTTGACGAAAGAGGGTTAGATTTAGGCAAAAACAGTCGGAAATTGTGACACCCCTGATCAGATTCCGTTTTTTGAGTCAGTTAGTGGGACACCATGTGAGTCCCGGCTGAGCCAGGAGGCTTTTCTCAGTGGACTTTGCATGGGTCAGGGTTAGGGCTTCTCCCTGTTTTGGTATTTGTTTCCTCTGGGTGTTCTGGTTTTCCCTATGGTCCAAAGACATGAACAATTGTGAATTGGATGCATCCAAAGTGATTCCCTACCTATGACCCAAAATGCTGGGATAGGCTCCAGCATCCCTGATACTATTTAGGACAAGTGGTTTGGAAAACGGTTGGGACATTTACTTGGAAAACTTCCAAGTCTTTTCTTTTTATCTCTTGTGTAGTATTTGTTCTGATCAGTTAGCAAATGCATCAGTCAAGAGCCCTGAGATCCATGAATCCACTTTGAGTTATGGCCCATGTTGTGGATTAGTGCTGGAAGAATGTTATTTTTGCAACCTGTGTCATAAATGAAGTGAATGAGCCTTGGCCCTCCCTACTATCTGCTCTCATATCACCACCCAACCAGGGCAATAAATCAACCCATTTTAAGGCTGAATCAAAGGCGATTCTCATCCTTGAACAGTCATATTCTGCTGGTTTTAATCAAAACAAGATGTGACTGTACATTAACAGCAAAACACGGCTAATGAACTCGGACAGCTTTTTTTGCCTTCCCTGTCGAAAAGTGAATTATGAATCCAGTTAAAAACACAGTGCTGCACAGCTGCTTAATGCTGGACAATATTTTACAAAGTGTTAGATGTTGACTGAGAATATCTGAGTGCTACAATGATTGGGAATCAAAAAATCAAACAACTACAACTGTCTCTCACATGCAAGAGATAATTTGGTTGCACTTTATTTCGATGGTCCACTTTAGACATTCTTAAAACTATGAGTAACTTTGCAACATGTTAACTAACTCTTATTAATTTGCAGCCACATGTCAACTAACTCTCATTCTCATTGACATGTAGTTGCAAAGTTACTTATAGTGAGTAAAAGTCTAAAGTGGACTATCGAAATAAAGTGTAACCAATAATTTTACTCAATGTGAATTTCTCATTACAGAAGTTTTTTTTATGTAAGGGATAATCCACGGCTAGCCATGCATTAAAGGATTTTAATGCACGACGTAGAGGCGAAGAACCGCCCGACGCGAAGCGGAGGGTGGTTGCCTCTACGAAGTGCATTAAAATTCTTTAATGCATGGCTAGCCGTGGATTATCCCGCTTATACAGTACCTTGGTTATTTGCCAAGTTAAAAACAAGTTAAAGCTGTAACTGATGTTTACAGTGTATTTTTTTAACAGACGTGTAAAAATGACGGTTATTTTCTTAAGTTACGGCTCGTTAGTTCCAGCACTCCGTCCGCTTTAAATAAAGTAGAGCCATCGGATTGCTTTTATTTGAATGAATTATCACATTTATTTAAATTCATTATTAAACGAGAGAGACAGAGAACTGAAGGAGAAGGAACAGAGAGAGAGAGAGAGAGATGCGTGCGTGAGTTACCTGTGTGCGTCTCTTCTTTAAAGTCTAGCAGCTACAGTCCCCTCGTTGCTTAAGCATATAGCTAACTTAATGATTCTTTAATGGTTTAATGTCAAAATGATTGAGAAAATTAAACGATATGCAAAAATCATCCATTTAGCCTACCTAAATAAACGTTTTCATATGTGTCTCTCACTCTGCGTGCAAGTGTAACTGTGTAACTATGGTTACCAAAGTAGCGGATTAATTTTGAACTGTAATCAAACTGACTGGAACTACCTGTGCATTAAACGGTTTTACTGCACACCTTCCAGCCAATCAGAATCGAGTATTTAAACAGCCCATGGTATAAGTAAGGGATAATCCACGGCTAGCCATGCATTAAAGGATTTTAATGCACGACGTAGAGGCGAAGAACCGCCCGACGCGAAGCGGAATAATAATTTTATTATTATTTATGCTTTATTTCCTAAAGGTTCCTTAAGCATGATATGATTTTACATCAACAGCTCTGGTATATGTGCAGAATCTCTAAAAATTCAGAAGCATAAGACATCATGTAACTCAACAGACTTGACAGAGAGAGATAGAGCTGGGCTTATGTTAAAACTCAACATACTTGTGTATTTATGCACCATGTTCAGAGTTTCAGAGGATTATTCATAGATTAAGGGACACACACACTCACAGAGAGATGATTATAATTTGATGAGTGTAATTAAAGGCTAAATTTCTCCCAAAGGCAATCACAAGGGGTTAATTAACTTCACAAACACAAACGCGCACACACACACACACACACACACACACACACACACACACACACACACACACACACACACACAATGAGAGAGAAATAGATGTAATGCTTTAATTAACTGCATACATGATTTTGGATTTGTGATCATGTTGTATGTGAAGTTCTCACAGATGAACTGAGTTTTAATCTTACCAGTTATATCTGTTATTTTTATGTCTGACTAACTTGCCCTCTATGTCTCTGTATTCAATTCAGTATTACCCATTTTTCGTCAAAAGCGCTCGGAGTATAGAAAGCTTTGATTATAATGTACTTTATTGCAAAGTAGTTTAATTTGTGTTGTTGATTGTGTTCCACCCCAAAACCACATTTTCTTGATGAGAAATGCACAAAATTGAACCAGATTGGACAGTGGTGGTTATGTGTTTTACTGGAAGGAGTGTTTTCCATGCAATATTGCTGAAGTATCTGTAACAGACTGAATTTACGTCCATGAATTCCTCTTCATCATGTACAGTACTATGGATCACAAAAACCTAACCCTGACTTGCACCTGAGTTCAGATGATGGCTTTCGCACTATGAAAACATAACTTCATGGCCAATTGAAGCTGGGTCTGTGCCAAAACCACTAGTGTGGAAGCAACATCACCTTCTCACTCTCTGTCCTCAGGGGCATCCATTAGTTGAGGGCAGTGGTAAGTCACTGGTTTATTAGACTGTAAATCCTCCTCTCAGCCCTTTGTCAACCCCAGCATGTGTGAAACCCATCTCAGTTCTCACAGTGAAGAACAGAAACCACTTTTACTGGTCTTCACCCACCGGTTTGCTCTTTCCTTCGGAGGAGACGTTAAACCGAGGTCCTGACTCTCTGTGGTCACAAAAAATCCCTGGATGTCTTTCGAAAGAGTAGGGGTTTAAGCCCGGCATCCTGGCCAAATTTGCCCAGTGGCCTCTATCCATCATGGCCTCCTAATCATCCTCAAATACTCATTGGCTTCATCACTCTGTCTCCTCTCCACCAGTAAGCTGGTGTGTGGTGGGCGTTCTGGCGCAATATGGCCGCCGTCACATCATCCAGGTGATGCTGCACATTGGTGGTGGTTGAGGAGATTCCCCATTCTATGTAAAGCACTTTGAGTGCCGAGAAAATCACTATGTAAATGTAATGAATTATTATTTGTATTATTTATGGTTCCACTGATTTCACCCGAGGCAATGGATTAATTTCAGTTCATAATATTACAGAGCACAGTTCAGTTTTAGCATGCTCTAACCACTTTTAATTGAAGTTAATATCATATATGTTACCCTGGATCACAAAACCAGCCACAAGTAGCACGGGTATATTTGTGGCAATACCCAACAATACATTGTATGGGTCGAAATTATCGATTTTTCTTTTATGCCAAAAATCATTAGGTTATTAAGTAAAGATCATGTTCCATGAAGATATTTTGTAAATTTCCTACCATAAATATATAAAATATTATTTTTTTGTGAGTGAATGCAACACAATCGCAAACATAAATGGACAACTTTAAAGGCGATTTTCTCAATGTTTTGATTTTTTTGCACCCTCAGATTCCAGATTTTCAAATAGTTGAATCTCTGCCAAATATTGTCCCATCCTAACAAACCATACATCACTGGAAAGCTTATTTATTCAGCTTTCAGGTGATGTATAACTCTCAATTGTAAAAAATGTAACCATGTGACTGGTTTTGTGGTCTAGGGTCACACACACACACACACACACACACACACACACACACACACACACACACACACACACACACACACACACACACACACATACATACATACATACACATATATATATATATGCAGTATATAAGGTAAGGCCATTTTCCAAGTCAAATCACTCTGTCTGAGACAGACTTACACAAGTCTTACTGTACGTATTACGGGACATTCAAATGGCATGGAAATTGACATTTGGCTATTGCGTCATATCTCATTCAATTATTAAGTCCAGTATGATAAAATAAATATGAGATTGAAGAGCTGTCAGCATTTCGATTCTCCTCACTGACATCTGTGTCTTCACTCAAGTCGCAGTGAATTAGAGTCATAACTACCCTCACTGAGTCATAACATTCAATGTCAATAACTCTGTCAATGTTAGCCAGCAACTACAGCTGTGCTGCAATCATCTGACACCAGGACGGACCAGACATTACACATATCGCATGACGCCAGTCAATTTCACCACTGTAATAAGCAGACAATTTGACCTTTCCTAAACATGTGATCAATATTTAGCCATGAATTTTTCATTGGAATGCCTGTGAAAATAAATACTTAAATGGCACATGAAGACGTTTTAAAAGATTTTTCCGCCAATTTGCTTTTTTCTTAGTTGACAATGAAATCATGATTTTAGAGCTCATTACAGGTACCACTGCCATGTGTACCTGAATAATTATATTCAAAACAGTTTTTAAATATTTACATTTTTATATTTAATTTAAAACAGGTAGTGCTGAACTTAAAAAACAAAACACATATAATAAAACTTAATTTTAGAATTTTTCATCTCACCACATAGTCAACTAGTCATTTTGCAACAAAATCGATTATTTTATAAAACAAACATTATTATTATTATTATAAAAGGAAAATGCCACAATGTAAAATATATTAAAAACAAGTGAGACACAAAACAGAAACCTTTATATTTAAGTTTTAGTTAATTTAAATGAAGTAAAATGTCTCTGCCTCTGCCTCTGCCTCTACCACGCTGCACACACTTGACACAGTTTACCATGGTGCATTACGGTTCATTACTAATGCCAAGTCACGCACTCATCACTGTCGTCTTTATGAGGCGACTGGTTTTAGCTCTTTAGGTCTGCGTAGATGGTTCCACTGGCATATTTTTATTTGCAAAGTTATTAACGGTAATTTTCCCAGCTATCTTAACAGTCTGTTGACCTGGAATCATTCCATTCACAATCTCCGCTCCATCAACAATCTGACTCTAAATATCCCACGTATAACAACTGAATTTGGTAAGACTGCTTTTAGTTATTCTGCTCCTTGGTGTTGGAATTTGCTCCAAAAAGTTTTGAAGCTTTCTGTTTTTATCCCACTTGAACATTTTAAACAATTACTTACTGTAAATGCTCCAAATTTGAACAATGCACATGTTTTCAATGACCCCTTTATGTCTTTATTTTTATTTATTTATTTTTTATGTACTGTAAATCTATTTATTTTTATTTATTTTTTATGTACTGTAAATCTATTTATTTTTATTTATTTTTTATGTACTGTAAATTTGTTTGTTGTGTCTGTTTCTGTAATTGTTGCCCCAGGGCTCCCTTGTAAAAGAGATTTGAATATCTCAATGGAACATCACCTGGTAAAATAAAGGGTAAATAAAAAAAAAAAAAAAAAATTTAAACAGGGACACATTTATCAAATAATGTGACAAAGTTCAGTATCTGCGCATGTTTCTTGTTAATTAAATCAGTAGTAAGTCATGGGACTTCAAAGGGAACAGGTTCCTGAGAACAAGCCTTACACATAATGTAAATCATTGCAAGAAAGGACATGGCTGCTTTTACAATGGACACAGAAATATAATTGATAATGGATGTCTGCAGTTTCTCCAGACCCCTGATTAGAAGGACAGAGACACACACCGAGAGGCTTCATTACTCTTGCTGCTTCTGACAGACGGTAAAGAAGCACCTGAACCCAGTTTAATGGTGGAAATAGACGCAGGCACCCACAGCGAAACCCCTTTAACACGCACCTCTGAGTAACAGACACAAGACAGATGCAGCAGAGCAGGGAGGACAATACCCACAGCTTTTAGTGTGTGTGCGAGTGCGCTGCGGTCACAGGGTCATATAGGGAGCAGCAGAACGCAGATTTTTCCTACGAGACGGGAGGGCTAACAGAATGAATGCTTGGCACAGAGAGACGTGATGGAGCTGTGCTTGGCAGAGACTTCAAGCTATGAAGGACAGACCTTTACCTGACCCTTCACACATAGATTTCAGAATCCATCTTTCTTTGAACCATCTAAACTGATGTTCAATATCTGAAAGAACAAGATTTATTCTGTTCATCATGACTGGTGAACCTCGGTGTGGAATATACAAGATCTTTCATGATGTTCTTATTCTAGAGAGCATTTTTTGGACGAAACTTAACATACACCCATGCATTTTTTTTATTTTTTTTTATTTTTTATAATATTTTGGGTAAAACTAAAACTTTTTTTTATTCAAATTAATAAATTACAAATTTTGGAGTACACTACGTATATTGATTATATGACAATAGACATGGAAAGACATTTTAATTTTGATTTTGTCAAGTCTTTAAAGTGCCCCAATTATGCTATTTTAAAGGTTCCTATTTTTGTTTTGGAGGTCACCAACAGTACATACATCCAGTATAAAAAACAAAATTGGTCTACTCTGCTCTGATTGGTCAGATAACCCGGTCTGTTGTGATTGGTCTACTCTGCTCTGATTGGTCAGATAACCCGGTCTGTTGTGATTGGTCTACTCTGCTCTGATTGGTCAGATGGCCCAGTCTGTTGTGATTGGTCTACTCTGATCTGATTGATCAGATAACCCGGTCTGTTGTGATTGGTCTACTCTGCTCTGATTGGTCAGATAACCCGGTCTGTTGTGATTGGTCTACTCTGCTCTGATTGGTCAGATGGCTCAGTCTGTTGTGATTGGTCGACCGCTTACATTGTGTGTCAGAAACGAAACGGCCATTGCCAAATCTGAATTTCATCTCCGGATCTTCCTCAGCACAGTGATACGAAAAGTAACGATGGTGTCGGTTTTACTGTATCCAACCATAGATACAGTAGATACACAACCATAGACTGGGATTATGCATTATTTGTTGCATTGTTGTATAGGTATGTAACAGGAAGTGAGACTGAAATTGCAGACAACTAATTTCAGCAGTTCAGGGTTGAATCTTTCTTTTAGGAGACAATAATTTTATTTGTTTTGCATTTTTGATCTTTAAAACCTTGCAGACCAAATCACAAACAGCTGTATTACACACTTCATGAAAGGCTATTATTCAAAAAAGCATAATAGGGGAACTTCAAAATATTCAGTCACTCTCTACATCTGTATACGGATGGTGTTACAGATGCGGACGATATATGTACTTCCTGTTATCAATCTGTGCATTGTTCATTCCAGCTCCCAAATAGATCCTAAGGTCAAGGGTCAAACTGTGTAATGACAGGAAGTGAGATACGGTGAGATTGTGAGAACGGATGAGGACGCCGTAAACCAAGACAAACCGTCTGCTGTGCTTCAGGGTGTCTGGTCATAGGTTGGTTATCTCTGACTCTATACTTACTCTGTACAGAACTGTGCTATTTTAGATTGCTCTGTTTATGTACATTACTGTTCAAAAGTTTGGGGTCAGTACAATTTTTTAAAGAAAGAGATTAATACATTTATTCGGTGAGGATGCATTAAATAGACAGTAAAAGTTTTTTTATTTTAAGTAATTGTTGTTCTTTTGAATGTTCTATTCATCAAATAATCCTGACAAAAATAATATATATATATATATATATATATATATATATATATATATATATATATATATATATATATATATATATATATATATATTGATAATAATAAGAAATGTTTCTTGAGCAGCAAATCATCATATTTCACGTGTCTTCTGTGTGGTTTTGGTACTTTGAGTTTAGCTTCCTTGCGTTATTTGTTTCACCTGTTCCTTGTTTCCTCCCTCATTTGGCCTGTGCAAAATAAGTAATGTTTTAAAATGTTAGAATTGTAAAAAGCAATTTTATTAATAATAGTTCTCAATATTACTGGTTTTACTTCATCAGGGCTTCCTTGGCGGCCTGTGGGTTTTGGCCCGCCGAATACCTTGGTCCAAATCGGGCCAACATGGGGCTTGAGGAGTGGTTATGAACAAAGGTGTAGTCTGCTTCTCATTTCCCATGTTATCATACCAGGCTACCAGCTAACCTCAACATTTAAGACATTTGAAAAAGAAATCAGCTCAAAACTCACTTTTCAGACACCATGCAAGTGTTTGAAATAACTTCCGATTGCGATCCGATGGGGATTCTGATCACCGTATGATGCAGAAATATATTTATATGTGATGCTAAAGGCTACTTATGCTAACCATTGCCATAATAGATACACATGTTTATTGAAAATACCAGAGACTGTTTGAACAATGTAGACAAATCAGATATGATTATAATAATGTATTTATTTGGTTTCATGTTTCATCAATCTGTTCCCTGTGCCTTTGTTGATGGATACTGGACTAATGCGTCCGCATATATGTAATAATTAACATAAACCCCGGATAACTCATATAACTTAAAATGCTCAAACCTCCTCAGATCGCATAAATACATGGAGAATTAATTAGTGCCCACTCTTTTTAAAGAAATGTGACGCAAACATAATATTTGTTCAATATTTTTCTAAATGTGTAAGCCTTTGGACTTAAAAGTGTTTGGAGTTGTTCTGTCCATTCCTGTGATCACAAATGAATGGAAGCAGGTGCAGCTGAAGAGGGATATGTTCTCTTTCTATGTGAAATGGTGAATACCAGTTTGATTCAGCATTGATGTGCACTCCTGACACAAATTAATACATTACAGTCACTGTAACATTTTTTATTGTAAAACATTGGTCAAATATCGATGCTTGAATCTTAAGTCTTTAAGTAAAGGCCAAACGATTGCTTCTGTCATGCACATTTTAGATGTCCAATCTAGCTGGTTTCAGTCAGCTGGTGAAATGGTGGGGTTGTGTGACGTTGTTCTATGGAGGTATGTTAAGGGCGGGTCTTAGGGTAGCTCTGCGGGGCTTCTGGCCCGACAGTGGAAAAGCAGCTAATGAGCCAGAGCATGGATATGATGGCTTGCTCTGGCTTCATAGCGGGAGTGGGCTCTAGCTCAGGGTCTGTGACAGGTGCAGGCTAGGGCCCTTGTTCCATCATATCACTTTTGGTGTGAACAGACCTTAAAACATCAGAAAGTCATCACCTGAAAGTTCACCACACTCCACACCTGC
Organism: Squalius cephalus; assembly: GCF_949319135.1. Taxonomy (NCBI): domain Eukaryota; kingdom Metazoa; phylum Chordata; class Actinopteri; order Cypriniformes; family Leuciscidae; genus Squalius; species Squalius cephalus. The sequence goes on from NC_137139.1 coordinate 8,374,903, forward strand.
ACCCTTAATAATCATGTTGTCTGCAGTCTCCCAAGCTTTAAAAATCCATTTATGAGCTAATTATTCCTTTGATATGTCCATGAAACATGATGTCCACTATAAATAAACAGATGTGAAAGCTTTAGAAGCAAACAAACGTCATCAGTCTTCTATCTATTCTCTCTGCTCTCTCACATTTATTGTTTTAATAAAGCAGCAGATGAATTGTCTGACTGCGGTAAACTGTCTACATAAACACAAAAGGACTTTTATGAAGTCTTAAAATATGCATGGCATAGATATTACATCATTGAGAAAGATCAGAAAGATATTAAAACCTCCACAGGCAGAGGTCAAAACCTCTCATACACTCTGGGCTTTAAATATAAAAGATGCGGCCTATCCAAGTGTGTGTGTGTGTGTGTGTGGTCCTGCCCCACAGAAAGTAGTCTGTACTGTATAAAAAAACTAATTTACACATGATTTTAATCAAAAGTAAGACTATTTTAGTAAAAAAAAAAAACTCTTTGGCTGCATCCGAAATCGCATTCTTCTATATTGGAGACGAAAATCAGTATGTGACAAAATAAGTATGCCCGAATTCACATTACTCATAAAAGAGTAGGCAAAAGTCCCCAGATTACCTACTTCTTCCTGTGAGACTCTGAAGTGTGCATACGATGGAAACGTTACTATCCCATGAGGCCACAGGACAGGATTTATGAATGGCAGTAAAGCGACGAACTGACGCTGTTAGGTCATGTGATGTGGCAACATGGTGAATGTAGTGTCCAGATTACATTCATGCTACACACAGCCACACTATATAGAACTTACCTTTTTAGTGGTCATAAAGTAATGCATTATTCAAAATAATTAAAGAGTATTTGATTTCTGATGTAACTAGTCTTTTTTGGGTGGGTTTTGCACATAATTGAATTCTGCATCCTGTGTTTGACCTTGTTACCACAGGTTTTCATTGATGGTTTGGGTTGTTGCGCTTCATTGATGAGTCCTCTTGTGTATTTAAGCCCTGTGTTTTGTTCAGTTCACTTTTCTGTTTTTAATCACGTTATACTAGTTTTGCTGTTCATTTTTGAGTTTATAATAAATAAATCCACTACTGTCTAGATCCAGCTCTTTATTTTCCATGTGTGCTTGCAACTGTGCGTGACAGGAGTGGGATTTTTTTTTTCTATTTTGTTGACAATGAAAGTGGGGTGATAGCAAGAAATGTATAAATGCATTTTGATCACTAACTTTAATGAAACGCTGTGGTTCTATTCTGTCTCTGTCAATTTTTTTTCTCCTTTTTTTTGCAGCTTGACAGTCCCTGGTGGATAAATATGCTTTTCACCAGTTCACACTTACGAATGATTAGTAAAAGAGTATGCATATTTGGCGTGCTGTCCGGGGGAGGACTTCAAGCTCGGAATGTGGCCCGAACCCAGAGTATTCCCCAAAAAAGCCAATGAATTTGGGACAGCAGCTGGGAATTTATTAACTAACCCCCAAAAAATGTGTGCAACGAAGTTGGCAAAATGGTGTTTTCGGGGAGGACCCTGGTCGCTTGACCAGGAGGGCTCATTCAGCATCCGATGTGAGACTGCAGCTCATGGCATCGGACGGGCAAGCCCCGCCAGAAGCCGAACAGGGAGCGAGAGATTCCAACCGCCCAAACGGAAAGGCTCACACAGCATCAGACGGGAGGCTGCAGCTCGTAGCATCAGATGAGTAAGCCTCACCAGCCGAACAGGGGGGGCAAGCGATCCCAACAGCCGGACTGGAGGAGCCCATGTAACATCCAACAGGATCTGTTCTGTTGGTTAAAAATCGGATGGGTGAGTCCTGCCAGCAGTTAAACAGGGAGCAAGCGATTCCGACCGCCCTTACGGGAGGACTCAATGCAACATCCGACGGGAGCCTGCAGCTCTTAGCATCAGACGGGCAAGCCCTGCCGGGACAGGAGGGTTGAAGGTGATTCCACAGCCCGACCGGGAGGGCCCACACACATTTGACGGGATACTGCAGCTCACAGCATCGGATGGGTGAGCCCCACCAGCAGGGGTTTAGGGGAAACGTGATTCCAGCCATCTGTCGGGGAGGACCCGCGCAGCATCCGACGAGAGCCTGCAGCTCAAGGCATTGGACGGGCGAGCCCCACCGATCATCCAAATGGCATTAGCAAATTAGATTCACGACCGTAAAGGCCCACACAGCTACCTTCGTTAGCATCGGTAACGATAACCAACTGCTGGATAACATCACTATCAACAATCGTTACCCCCTTCCACTTATGACCACGGCTTTTGAGATACTGCAGGGGGCCACCGTCTTAACTAAACTGGACCTTCGAAATGCATACCATCTGGTCAGGATCTGGGAGGGGGATGAATGGAAGACAGCGTTTAATACCCCAACAGTTCAATGGAAGCTTTAGCTAAGTTCTGCCAGGAAGACTCAATCACTACGTCACTTATTACCTTCATCTCTATCCAATCACGTCTTTATACTTTTTGTATAAAAGATGGTACTTACTCATGTTTAAGTTCGCAGATGCCGACGCGACAACAACCTCCATCCTCCCCACCACCACCAGGATGGTCCTGTCCATACCTTCTAGGGGGGTCGGCTGCGCCCCTGCCTTTGTCTTCAGGCAGGAGATGCAGATCCGCTACCCTCGGATTACGAGCTATGGACGGGGCCTACGCCAAAGAACTTTACAATGCTTGCCGGGCTGCCAATAAATATATGCTTTGTTACATCACTTTATCTTCCGAGTCTTTCTGGTAGAACTACGACTAACAGGTAATGCCATTCGGCCTAGTTAACAATCTAGCTGTCTTCCAGGCTTTAATTAATAATGTTCTCAGAGAGATGCTGTAAGAAGTTGCCCTTGGTAGGGATTGAGCCCAGGTCTCTGGTGCTCTAAGTGTTGTAATACTCCCCAATACTTAAACCCAATAGCAGAAGATCCAAAGAGCCAGGAGACTTCAGTCTTCAAAAAATAAAAGTCATCTTTACTAGAGAAACAAAAGATACAAAATACAAATAAACTAGGAGAGCCGAGCTTTCATAAAACAGTGAAAACAAAAACAGACACAAGGGTCCAAAATATTCAACAAGAGATACACTTAACTCGAAGACAGGCAGCAGGATACACGGGATAAATTGCTCAAGACTGAACACAGTGGCAGGGAACAAACAGATTTATGAAGGGTCAAACACAGGTGTGGGAAATCAGGATTGACGAGCAGGTTTTAGAACATGGTTGCTGTCTACAGTGGCGCCTCCTTCAGGAGTGGAGAGACAAGTGTTCATGATACAAGCGCCATCCACAGTTCTGGAGGGAGCATGACATGGAGAGGTCAAGGAGAGCAACCCCTACTGGCCAGGATGAAAATAGCGCTCTGGAGACAAGATCATTCCACCAGCAGCCTGAATTTATGATAAAAAGTTGCAGGATAAAGTTGCAGGTGTGTTCTTACCACTGTTTGCACAAGAGACAAATAAAACCCGCCGAAGCGCAAGCTTTTCTGTATCGGATCAGGGGCGCGACCGCTTCCAGTCGTCAGAGAATTCATTGCCCGCATCAGTCGAGATAGTCATCCTCAGAACACCAAAAGTCCTGATAAAACTCAGGGGCAGTCAGAGGAATATTGTCGTCATCTCACAGACTCTTCTTGGCTTCCTCACTATCGACCCAACTCCCCGTGGCCTCCCCAAAAACAGCTAAAGCCGCCTCTGGATCAGCACCCAAAGACAGAAGCGGAACGTGTCTGGCTACTGGCAGGTTGGAGAGAGCCAGTTTAGTTTGGACAATCCCCAAACACGCCGGACAGTGCTCATGAGTATCCTTTTCTGACAGTAAATACCCACATGCACTAGGACAGAACCTTTCTTATGTTGGACATTTTCTTTGAAAAAGTTTATTAGACCTTTGTTTTCACTGAGCTACTTTTCTTTTTATGCTTTTGTTTCAACAAGAGTCAACATCGTGGTGTTTTCTTGTGAATGTGGTGTAATGGTGTTCTAGCAGTGCAGTCAAGAGCTGAAGATCAAGGGAAATGATGCTTGCGATCACATTTATATGCTGTGGGCAGGTACTGTAGGTTCACCCATGTTGGCATGGGTCATTTGTCTTTCAGACGTGAATAAAGGTGTCTTCAGCGAATGACACGTGAGCGTGATATGCCATAGTCATGTGTTGTACCAATGGGAACAGGAGAAAAAGTATGAGGCCATTTCCACAGAACGCGTTTTTACATTCCACTGCTCTGCTTTTCCATTATTTTCTATGTAAACAAGCGCTAGATGGTATTTTTGTCCCGCTCGGGAGTCTAAGAACTAAAAACGCGAGACGCGGACAGTGGAAAACGCAAGGTGTCGAGATGTGTTTTTTTAAAAGTTAAACTAATTTTAACTTGAACACTGCATTTTTAGAACATCGTTTCCTACACGAGACACTGTGAAAGATGCAAGACGTGAGAGCGACGGTCAAACACGTCCGTCTAGCGGCTTTATGTAGAAACGTAATGGAAAAAACGTATTCTGTGTTCACTGATACAGCCAACAACTGAACATTTAGATAGTTTATCATGTAGCTGAACCTGAGACATTCTTCTGTTTCCACTAGCTGCTCTATTGAGGAGGCAAACATGGCGGACTGTGTATCGCTCACTCAGAGGAGGAGCTAAGCTAACAGGTCAGATTCTGTCACCAGTCTTGGGCTGGGCCTGTTACATTGTGACATCACAATGACATCACAATGTATAGCAACTGCAAGCGGCTCATTTTGAGACACCATTTATGATTTATGGAGAATATAAAAATAAAAAAAAGGAGTGGGTGGATTTTTACCATTACAGGGTGCGCACACTGTCAAAACACATTTATGTTCAAACACCATGTAAAAAATAATTTTGCATAATAGGTCCCCTTTCAAAAAAACACTAAAAACTGAGATGAAAAATGACCTTCAGTAAGAAATTTACTTTTGCTGTGGTTAAATAAATGTTCAGTGATATCTTCCAAAGATTTTAGAACTTTGCCTATTTTTTTCTTTCTCTATATATTGTTGATGTGGCAATGTTTAAACCATGTGTGTTACAACTAGCCCTGTGTTAAGTTGTGCCCCGCTCTCCCCTATTTTACAACAATTGATTTGTATTACAAGTTTTCTGAAATGTTACTTTATGTTTAAAACGAGGTATTATCTAATTAAACATGTGCTAATTTGCATACATTTCCAAAGCAAAAATCTGAACAAAGGATGAAGCTTGGATTTTGTTGACATTATAGAGTTAATGTTTTTTACACAGGGAATTTTATATTTAATCTCTTTTTATCACTCCATAAATTATAAAATACTGCCAACAGCCAGAATTTGCTTTAATTATTATTAGGAATTAAATGTACTATAAATCAGGAAATTGCTATATGAACAAACTCTTATGTAAAAACCTTTACACATATAGAAGTGTAATAAAATAATCACTTGAAATTGCATTTTGGATGTTTCCTTTCCACTGGTCTAATAGAAGACATGTTACGGAAGCAAACTTGCCTTGAAATTGTCCAAATTTACCATGAATGTTTGTCAAAAAGACATTTTTATTTTCTTTTTCTTTGTTTCTCTCACTATTGCTGCTGCTGCTTCCGTGAGTTTCGACATACCCAGATTGTTTATTGCTTTATTGCTTCCCTTCAGAGCCAGACAGCACAGAGTATCTCTGTAGAGTTCCTCTCTGGTTCTTCAGGAACGAGTGTTTTGTCTTGCCGTCCGCTGCTGGAGTCTCTCCGTCAGGCCCATTGGTGTGTTCTCTTGCTGTGAGCATCGTTATCAGCTTCATTAATGGCCACTTGTTCTCCGTGAATTCAATTAGCGCTGCAGACTGGGCCGAACAGCAGGGGGGAGACAGAGGGTCAATAAACACACACACACACACGAGACCCCCTGATGCTCAATGTATGCAGCTGTATGTGAAAGTCCCTCTCAAACACCATGATGCTTTTGTGTCTCACTGTCTCCCATTACTTCTGTCTAGAGAGAGAGGCTCATGGGAATGAGTGATGAGCGTGAATCGTCAGACGCTTTGATCAGATTCAAAAATAAAGACACACTTCATTAGTCTCGACATACCTTGGCTCATTATTGAATTATTGCAGATTTGCATTTCCGTGTTGGCAGTTCCCATGCTTTTTGATGCCGTTTGAGCAATATATAATCTGTTTTTTTTTTGTGTGCAAATGAGATGCGTAAAGAGCACTTTTGCAGAAAAAATACCTTTGTCCAGTGTATTAACGTTGACACTGTGAGTGTCATCTACCCTTGTGAAAAAGATGTACATGTAGGACCCATTAGAGTTACTTTTAAAAAGAATACATACTATGCAAATACAATTCTTAAAAAGAATACACTTAAGTGCGAACTGAATGAAATGTAAAACACTTCAATTTCAAATTCAATTAGTTGTTTTGTCTCTTGATTTTCAAAAAAATCAACATTACATGAACTACTGATTCAAAATTTAATATGGGTATAGTTTTGTGTATTTTTTTCAACCAACAACATTAGATAAATTCAGAATGATAGAATAGAAAGATTATTTTGCACGAGAAAAAAATATAATTCTCCCAGACACAGTATAATTTAATAATGCAACAGGGCTGGAAATAACATTCTTAAAAGTTCTCCACAGAAAGCAGTGGAGGTGTCTCTGAATGTGTGTGTTTGAATGATGAATGAGTGTGTGTAATGTGAGGCATTAGTGGGCCGCTGGCTCGCCTGCAGGGGTTTCATCATGGTCAATGGCTGCGTCCGTCTCTCTTAATGTGAGATTGAATTAGATTGTACAGGGTCAGAATTAGATAGTCCGAGACTCCACAGACATTGTGTGTGAGAGAGAAAGCGAGTTTGCTTAGCTATACTGTGGGGATACATTTGTCCCAAGAAGTTAACAAGATCTGACAATTTTCAAAGAAAACAATCCATAAATTAAATACATAATAATATTAAAGCTCCACTTGCTTTCTCATGACGTTTTTCCTGTTATACGTTTTACTGGAAGTTCTTCTCACAGTCAGTGGGTCTTGGTGCAGCATGACTGATCCACTGTGGTGTGGTTATCAGTGATTCATAACCACAGATTCATCATATACTCTCAGATTCATCCACGCAGACGCATGCATGACGTAAAACAGGGATGGTTACGTCTGTCCTGCAGAGTTTTGCTCCAACCCTGATAAAAGATTTCACCTGCCTGTAGTCGTAGTGATCCAGAAGACATTGATTAGCTTGTTCTGGTGAGCTGAACTCTGCAGGACTGCAGCACTGTCTCCAGGAACGATGTTGTCCATCCCTGATGTAAAAGAAGAGCCTCTCTGCAAAAACATGCAGTTTTATGTTTCAACCACAGATGGCGATAGTGAGGCCAAAGTATTGTAGTGGAGCTTTATGCTTTTCTTTTAGGGCTATGTTGTGTTCTTGAGATAATCTGATATCCTAATAATTAATTAGCTTTATATAAAAAACAATACAAATCAATGGTTCACTATATACTAATTTACATAGCTAGCTAAATGTGTGTACAGTATGTGTTTGAGAAAGAGACACGATAATGGGTTGGTCACTGTGTGGTGTATTTCTGAGTTCTGTTTTGCTGTAGTGATATTCTATAATAATGTGAGAATTGTCTCAATAAGAGATTGCACACACACACACACACACACACACACACACACATACATCCAGCTCACCTCAGAACAAATGGAAATACTTTCACAATTCACAGTAGAGTTGTGAAAAATGATATGGAAGTTTGTATTTTTATTTCAGGCGCAGATGCCAAAGTAAAGAATGGGAGTGTTTAGGTTAAAGAGTTGAGTCCAAATCTGAGGGTGTGACTGTCGGCATGGATCAGAGACACTAAGACTCAAAAAACACCCGTCACCATCAGATGAGTAATGTCCGGTACACATTGTAGGATTTTGGGCTGTCCCAGATGAAAGATTTCTGTGGCTGTGGCTCCTAAACGGTGGCTCTACGCCGCACAGTGAGAGAGATTTGAAGACGGTCTTGAGACCAAATATAACCTGCGATCATTTTCTGACAGTGTCAGAACTTTAACATGATCATCTCACAGTGTGTTTGATGCTACGACCTATACGTCTACTGACTAGCCAATAAAAATACAACGTGAAACGCCGTATTGATCAAGACAACATGGCGCTAAAACTTTAAACTACTTTCCTCAAGCTCCATTTGCAAAATTAGCATCCCAAGTTGGGCTCTTTTCCCTAACCATGACCGTGTCCATATTATCCTCTTTTGGTTCCTCTTCTTTTTTCAGCGCACATAAATTGCCAAAGTGTGATTCATCTTGCTCTATTTGTTCACCACTAGCACATGCTGATGATGTTTTATTCTTCTATACTAACTTGCGTCGTATCCTACGATAGGTGTCATCATCAGTCTACATACATGTCGTACCCAAGGTTATTAGATCCACATCGTACAGTGGGATTTATAGTGATCTTATAGGATTGCAGAAATCACACAGTCTGCAGCAGGCATAAGAAACTGACGCAGCTGAGGATCATGATCATCAATACACACTGACTCTGTTAAAGTAGAACACGTTCCTTCTTAGTGCACATTCGTGTTTTTACCTCCCGTCTGTGCAAAGCTCACCACCACTACGCTAGGATGTTGTTTGGAGGTTATCAGGGTGTTGCGATGTGGTTGCTAGGGTGTTATGAGTGGTTGCCAAGTTTTAGGGTTGCTAGTGCATTTCAGTGTGGTTGCTAGGGTGTTGCTATGTGGTAACTAATATATTGTTACAGTACAGTATGTGGTTGGTAAGGTGTTCTAAGTCAGTGGTTCTCAACTCCAGTCCTCGGGACCCGTTGCTCTGCACATTTTGTATGTCTCTCTTATCTGACACACTCAGTTCAGTTCATGGAGTCTCTCTTAACGAGCTGATGATCTGATTCAGGTGTGTTAAATAAGGGAGACATACAAAATGTGCAGAGCAGCGGGTCCCGAGGACTGGAGTTGAGAACCACTGTTCTAAGTGTTTTAATGTTCATATGTGTTTGCTAGCATGATCTGGGTCATTACTAGAGGACAACGAGGTAGTTGCTAGGAGTGTTTTGTAGAGTGTTGTTCTGTTGCTAGGGTGTTGTGGGCGTTTCTACATTGCTATTTGGTTGATAAGGCGTTCTGAGTAAATACAGCAGACGAGCTGACAGGAGTTCCACAGCCAAATCACCAGACTTCTTCTATTGTAGCTTATTTAACTGAAACATAAAACAAACCGGTAACACTTTACAATAAGGTTCATTAGTCAAGTACATTAGTTAACATTACCTAATAATGAACTGCAATTACACAGCATTTGTTCATCTTTGTTAATGTTAATTTCAACATTTACTAATACTTTATTCAAATCTTGTTAACATTAGTTAATGCACTGTGAACTAATATGAACAAACAATGAACAGCTTTATTTTTATTAACTAACATTAACAAAGATTAACAAAAACAGTAATAAATGTATTGCTTATTGTTAGTTCATGTTAGTTAATACATTAACTAATGTTTAATAAAGGAACCTTATTGTAAAGTGTTACCAACAAACCAATGTATTCAACAATGAATGTACTTTAAGGAATCAGTTTATTTTGAATGCACTCTATGTAGATACACTCTGCTCCAGTACAGCCATGTGTTTCATTTTAAACACAACCACAAGATCACGGAAAGCTCAAACAGGGAGTAATTTACAGAGAAGTTACTGTAAAACACACACACACTCATTCGCACTGCATCTGAAAGCTTTAATAACAGACACAGAGAGGTCATGGACGTTAGTGTAATGAATTAGTGGTGAGATGTGTATATGGTGTGGAGTGAGACTGTACCACTGCCTTCCCTCTCTTTCTGAATCACACACATACACACACACACACACACACACACACACTGTGAGTTACGGTGGTCCCTGAGGTCTGTGATCTCTGCTTCCCAAGTGTCGTGCTGTTGTCGGTGTCTGGTCGCGGAGGAATCTGAGGAATCGCTTGTATCTCTCCTGAACTCCCATGAATCACAGGGAGTAACAGGGTCAAGCTGAGGTCACGGCCCTTCGGCTTACAGGAAAGATACATTTTACGGGCGCATTCTGAAGTCACCTGTGGAGACGTCAGTACGGCTCGTGGGAGATGAAGTTTATGAGTTTCAGGACTGTGACGATGCTGATTTCACTCGACGTGCTCCTAAAGCACTAAAAACATGCAAGCAGGTGGTCAGATCTGACTGAGAAGACTGTTCACCCGTTCTTTCATTCTCTACAGTATTCACCCTCATGATGTTCCTAATCTGTATGATTTTCTTCTGTGGAAGATGAAAAGAGAAATTATAAAAATGAATCGTTTGATCCTATGCAACATTCCAGGAATGGGATGAATGGGATTTCTGTGATAAACACTCTTTTTTTAAAGTATACTTCTGTGTAAAAGACTACAGCTTGTTGTGTATAAAGACTAGATAATACTATTGTGTAACAGCTGAGCTAATGTCAAAGTTCAAAAACATGAAAATTTAGCAGCGTCACTGCTATTAGTTACTACCTTACACTGGTTAGACAGCAGAGTGTAGGTACTGTCACCCGATAATGAATGCTTTCTATTCTCTGGTCTAGTTAAAGGGAGCTTAGCAAATGTTTGCATTCCTCCCTCTATGCTTCCCTAAACCGTGGGCTGTGTCGTGTGAATCTAAATGGACACAACCCTGCAGCAGATGTACCAATGCATTGTGGGTAACGTCACACCCAGCCCACAGGCCATGCATGAGGATGGGAGAGATATGCTGTATCTGTAATTAACAGCACATATAGCACTAAAATAGTTGTGTTCCTGTTCTCTTAGTAGAGGCTGTGCGGAAATTCACATGAGGACAGAGACGGGAAGCTTTCGTTCTTCACTGGCATGGTTGAGTTAATTTTGTTTTTACATGCCAATCAGGTGGACCAAATATCAGGGTCAGGGTCGACAAAATATGTAGTTTGATGCAAATTAAAACATAGCTCTAGGGGATAGCTGTTCTAAAACCTATTGAGCTTATGCAGGCAGCATTTTAGGAGCGTCCCAATTCGCACACTTATGCACTATTCTATTATGTTTTGATATATAAATAGTTGTAATTAGTGTGTTCTCTCTAAAAATTCAAAAAAGAAAACATAAAAATCAAATATCAGACTCTGATGTGGCATGGCAAAATAACCTTATAAAATTGTGTACATAGTACACAGCATACGATAAGTGCTTAGTGTATATAATATAGTGTATAAACCTTTGTTTGCAGAAAGCTGCCCTACTTGTGCCTGAGACTGAACATTAGCTTAGCAACATGCTAATGTTAAACTTCTATTTTTTTCTAATTTTCTATTATGTTATATTTTCTAATTATAATCTAAAAAAAAAAATTATAATCTAAGATAAATTTACTTGAGTAGCAATATTACATAAGATATATTTATTTATTGTTCTACTGTATTTGTTATTGGGTTTTTTTTCTTACTGAACAACAATATTTTTCACTTGCTTTTAAAGCTACACTGTGTCATTTTTTTAAGCTGATTCTTTGCAAAAAAACACTTTGTTCTTTCAAAATGATATGTGCTCATTAATGTGTAATTACTTCCACCAACTAATCAAGTATTCTCGTAAGCGTAGAATCTGCCATTCAGAATACATACGAGCGAGTCACTCGTCTGGCGGCAGCCATGTTGCGCCTCCATCTTGAAAATACATTAGCCAAAGAGGGACATACCTGGAAATTCAAGCTTCGTCTTTCACGTTTTTACACTCAGTGGCACTGTGACGAATGAGAGGGGGAGATTACTCGCGACTGCCGGCAGATTTGAAATAATACAGCCACCGTCCTGAGTTAAAACGCCCTCGGAATGGGAGGGGCTAGAAATTAATATTCAGTTGGTAGTCATAAACAATTTCACCGCTAGATGGGAGAAAATCCTACACGGTGTAGCTTTAAATTGATAGTTCTCCCAACAATCAAAATGCAAAATGGTGTTGTTTTAAAGCCCTTTAACCTTTCTTTTTCGGAAAGCAAAAGGAAAGATAAAATCAGAACAGTCTTGGGTTTCCCTGTCTTGTGTTGTGGACTCTTATTTTGAAGTGTATTCCTTGTTCCCATTGTTCCTGTGTTCCACATCCTGTGTTTGCCTTGGCTGTTTCTCAATTCCAAGAATGCACAGAATGGACTTGCGTTCTCGTGTAGACCGGTCTTGCCAGGCGACCTTGAAAGAACGAACTCGGAAGGACGTGAGGATACCGAAAGAATCCTTTGAGAATTGAGATGTGCTCCGATCTTGTTGCTCGACTGACCATCACAGCAAATTATAAGTAGCGGCAAACGCACAATAAATACAACAAAACATCACAAACAAATCTCATGACCTATTAAAACATTTCTATCATGTTATCATAGACATTATTTTCATATAATTAGCCGTGACCGCATCCATTTTCTCCTCTTTTGCTTCCTTTTTTTTCAGCACATATAAAAACCACAACTGCCAAAGTGCGATTCATCTTGCTCTATTTGTTCACCACTAGCACATGCTGATGATGTTTTATTCTGCTATTGTCACTTACGCTGTATCCTACGATTCAATAGGTGTCATCATCGTACAGTCTACATACATGTAACCAAGTTTATTAAATCAATGTCGTACAGTGTGATCTGTAATGACCTTATAGGATTGCTGAAATCATACAGTCTGTTGCAGGCATTAGGGAAAGCTAAGGGCAATCTTAAGGGGGAAATTACACTCAAGGTGCTTTATGCAATCAAACATGTAGATGTTTGAAATGTGGCAGGATAAGTGATTTTGCCCTCCTGTTGGCCCTGTATGGGTGTATGAGTGTATGTATGGGTGAATGGGTGTATGAGTGTATGGGTGTATCGGTGCATGGGTGAATGGGTGTATGAGTGTATGGGTGTATGGGTGTATGGGTTCTCCCCTTCCTGGAATTTTCATTTCCGTTCTTGTTTCTTCTAAGGTATGTTCTTCTCTCTGACTGTGTAATGAAGTGAATAGTTCTAGTAATATGCTCTATTTATAGTTTAGTTAGAGCGGATCTGGTGGTGCTGGCATTGTGGCAAGTTTGTGGCGGAGTTCGCTTTCAGGTACGTTGATACTTGCACTAAATCTTGATCGCTTGCGTTTGGGGTATTTATTATGTTATGTTCAGCAGTAAGAACACGTTAGCAGGTGTGTGTGAACGCTGGCCGGTAGACAGAGCCGCAGCACCTGTTGTGAGTAACCATGCAGCTTTGCGTTTGGTGGTTGTTCTACCTAAATCGTAAGTACGCCTCTCCCTCGTTCACATTTGGGGTTCAGTGCTTTTAGTTTGACTTGTGTCTTTTTGTTGAAGGTAAATGGGGAATTAGCACTATCTCTAAGCCCTAGCTGAAGACGCTACATGTGACACTGCTGCTGTTTTGCTTCCCGGCTACATTTTCTTTTGTTTGTTTTGCACACGAACATCTGTGCTGCTGGTTTAGAGCTGGGTTACTTTTGCGGGTCGCTTGGACTGATTGCTTACGAGCATTGTGTCCGCAAGGCTGCCAACAGTTTTATTTTGTGCTGGGTTGTTTTCAATATCTTGGTTTGGCAGTGGGTTTATTTTGTTGTTAATTAATTTTGTTTTGTGTTATTCTTTGTGGTTAATTTTTCTGTTGATGTGGTTTTGATCTATTTTGCAGCTTTATCCCCCTTCATCCCCTGTCCTGTTATTCTGGTGCCACTTAGGCGCTGATTATCAGCCTTTGCTGCAGAGGGTGCCGTCAGGGGGCCTGAGTGTTATAGCCGCCATAACATTGTTTCTATAAACTTCACTTCGGTTCTCTCTTTTTCAATATTTAGTGTAATTTTCTTTTTTGTTAATGTGTGTCTCTCTTCTTTCTATAGGAGCCAGTGAGGACTCGGTGTGGAACAAGGGAAGCTAGCTGCTTCATTCGGTAGTGTGTGCTGATGACTTCCTCACGGTGTGGGTGCGTGGTGTCTGATTTGTGACTTGAGGTGGGTTTGGACGACCTCCTGAGTTGCAGCCGGCCTGCCTTGTTCCCACTAAGCCTGGCGCTGGAGAATTATTTGTCATGTTGGGAGATTCCTGAGAGCGAGAGAATTTTATTGGCGCTGGTGATTTTTATAATGTGTATTTTTGTATTGCTCCTCACGTTTCATGTTATCTGTCTTCAAATGGTAAAAGTTACATGTGTCCTTATTGGGAGTTATTTCCATGGCGCTCCACCAGGGTGGTGTAGTTGGATTAATTTAATAGTGACTCACTTGAGTATTGCCACAGAAACATGGACTTAAAATTGTTACAGTGTTACATTTCTCCTTAGTTTGGTTTCCAACAAGCCAACATGTGTTGATGCAAGTCACATTTGTGTAAAACAAATTTTGCTGATTGCTGTGTTCCAGGTTTATAGACAAACGCTCTAAACGAGCCCAGTTTGAAACTGTCCTTTTTTGCAGTGTGGAGACTCCCTTGAGGAGCACTACTTGTTTGCTTGAGTGCCAGCTTATCTAGAGCTCTTCAAATGAGGTTCCATCTCTTTTGGAAGCCTACATTTTTACTTCAATTTTGATCCGTACCGTCTGTTAAATGTGTCTTTTCTCCCACCCTCTTTCAGTGTTTTGATTTGACTTAGATACACAACTTCTCTCAAAGCCTTGTTATCATTCTCGTCAAATACATGACCTCTACCCTGACTAAAGTCCATATGTTGGTGTCTGAGGCTTAGACTAGAAGGATTGTGGGGAATATAGTTGCGTCTGCAACCGGCTCTGTTCGGTCAGAGGCTCGTCTGTGCGAGTGTTCAGAGAGTGTCTGCAGGTGAAGACGTGGTGAGTGCTGAAACGTAGGAATCCCTCACTGTAAATAACAAACTACTTTAGTGCACGCTCATAACGAGACCATCTGCACCCCCGTCGCCTCACATTCCTCCTCGCAAACTAACTCCATATTTCTGCCGAAGCCCATGAGAACCGAACCACCCTCCGACCCCAGACAGATCTGGGGTTTTGAGAATTACAGATGTAATATTGAACCTTGTTAGTTGACGGCAGAACCAATGTTATTTGATCAGTTTTTTTTAAAGGCTATTGAGTTTCCGTTGTGTTTCTCTGTATGGTTGAAGGCCTTCATGTTCCCTGCGTGTATGTGTGTCAGTCTATGGCTCATGGTTCTCTACATGAAGTGCTCTTAATAACTTCCTCCCATGAAGAAATGACCTTAAGTTGAGGCCTAACTCTTAACCCTAGCCCACATTATTTCACTCTGTTCTGTCTTTTTTTCTTCTTCCCTCCCTTAAAGTCCTTTCCCTCTATTGTGTTTATGTCTTTCTTGACATGGTACCCTGTGGCTTCCTGTAGTCGAGTCATTTCTTCCCTTTTTTTGTCTTAAGTTGTGGTCAGTCTCAAAAAGGGTCACATCTAAATATCTAACATAAACAGTCCTTTCCCCTCTATTTCTGCAGTTTATAAATCCATCATGGAAGTATTTGGGGACCCAGTGTGGGTTTTATGGAGGCTCCATTTTCTTGTGCACTCCCCAAATTTAATTTCAGCCCCTCTTCCTGTTTCAACCCCCTGGAAATGGTGCTTGTGGAACATACAGACAAACATGCACACATACAAAGATTTCTTGCTGTGATACTAGTGTCTTGCCATAGACAGTGTGTTATAACCACCATCATAAACCCGAAAGCAGAGCCACTCCTACAATGTAAAACAAATTTAAAAACAAAATGTTTGTTTTGCAAAAATTCGACAGTAAAAACGAGTTAACTGGTTAAAGTTATGTTACCTTGCCATTTACGCTGAAAAATGGTAAATGGTATAACAGCACATTATATGCAATTTTACTGTAAAATTTATGATAAAAAAAATCCCAGAAGTCTCTGCATAACACATCACAAATTAATATGAGTATTGGTCATGTTTTATGTACTGGCTACTTATGATGAACTCTGATTTATCATGTGGCTTTCTACCACCCAAGGACTTCCCAAAAATCGTAACACCAAGCTACCAAAATCTGCTATTATAAAGTAAATGACAGATTTTGGTAGCTTGGTGTTGCGATCCTTGGGTAGCATGCACTTCTAAACAAAAACACTGTCAGTTTATAAAATAAATATTCAGGGTTTTTTTTTTTCATTAAATTCTTCAAACGCAACATACCCTTAATATGGTTTTAATTGGTAATCAAATATTAGGTTTTCCAGTGTTTTTAATGTAATTTTGCTAATCATTTGTAATATCCCCTTAACCAGTATAAAACAGGTTCTCAAAGGTACACTACGTAACTTTTGGCCCTCTTGCAGTTAAAAAACAAACAAACAAAACTACATGCATTTGCGGAAGAACATTGTTTTGGTTGTGCTTCGGCTCTGCATGACTGTGCAGATTAATATGGTTATTCTGATGCTCATAAAACATTCACTACTAGGCTTAAGACATAACCAGTTTAGATGGAAAGGATCTCAAGCTGACTAGCTGAAGACGTTACTGTAGCTTTAACCATTAATAGTACGGTACTTTCTTGAAAATAAATTCCAGCACAGCACTACAACAACCCTAATGAACTGACCCTTCACTATAGACAATGCTTTACAATGAACTCTGTTAGAGAGCTACATATGGCAATTTATCTATTCGATAAAACACCTTACTCACATGTTGAGTAATAAAAACACCATCTCTGTGTCGCTTTTACAACATTTCCAATCCCTCAGTTCTTGCCATCTCCTAAAGCCAAGCCAATGTTGATTCTAGTTGCATTTCGCGCTCTGCCGTGTGTCGCAGACTCTCCTCTGTTCAGCGTTTGTTTAAAATGTGTGATTCCCCAAGGTTTGAGATTTAGCTGCTCCATGTCAACCTTACTCTCGTTGTGACAACTAACCTACGTCTCTCCCACACCAGACACGCGTCAAAGTAACCATGTACCTTTACTCTATTTACAGATATGATGAGACACGCATGGGTGAGTGACGTATATTTGCAATTTTCCACGAATACCATCTCATCAGGTCTAAAATAAAAACACTTATAATAGGCTTACCATAGTGAATCAGGGTAAGACAAAAACATGCTTTGGAAGTAGGACTGATGATGTATTGACTTGTATTGATTATTTGAATTATGTGTACCTTTAATGGCATCATCCAGGAAGTGACATCATCATCATTTCAGAGGGATAACAATATCACAAACATCAGTAAGTATCAACAATAGATTTGATGAATTCCGAGATGTATTATGATATTTACATTTATGCATTTAGCAGATGCTTTTTATTGGTTTAAGAGTGGGAAGTCATTAAGTGCTTGCGGAAGAGGTGCATCTTCTGCTTCTTAAAATATGTGATGTTTTCTGCAGTTTGGGTGTAGGTTGGCAGCTCATTCTACCAGTGAGGAACAGAGAGAATGAAACTCTTGGATAGTGACTTTTTGCCGTGTTGTGAGGGAAAAACAAGACATCGCTCATCCAGTGACCTGAGTGGTAAATTTAAGGGTAAATGTAGCTCTATATTTCCATCATATTAGGTATCCTGTTGATTTTTTGCTGTTGTAGTTGTA
The DNA here is from genome assembly GCF_949319135.1 of Squalius cephalus. NCBI lineage: Eukaryota > Metazoa > Chordata > Actinopteri > Cypriniformes > Leuciscidae > Squalius > Squalius cephalus. The sequence continues at coordinate 8,392,556 of NC_137139.1, forward strand.
ATTAATAAAGTTATGTGTATAAAGTTCCTGAGCTTTACTAAAGAGTCTGTTATGTTTTTATATCTTTAGATTACAACTATATCATTAGAATTCAGCTTTTTAGAGTTTACAAAGTTAAAAATGAGAAGTGGAAAGTGAAAAAATCTCTACGAGGTGGCAATAATACCTCCTCTCTTCACTCTCTCTGTCTCTTTCTCTAATTTGTCACAGCGTTGAGTGTTATGATGGGGGGTTGAGAGAGCGGCAGGGGAGGAAGAGGAAGGCAGAGGGTTAGATGGATAAATGCAAACCGAGCATTAATCCTAAAGGCGCATCAGGGAAGAAGACAAGGTCAGATTAACGCAGAGCAGCGCAGGCCAGCTCACGCAGAAAGCAGGTCTCATGCCAAGATTCCTATTGCTGCTTCATTGCTGAACATCCCCTCTCTCCACCACCCATCCATCAAACGCTGCACTCCATCATTCAGTGCCAGCTCTCTGCCCGGAGATCACACAACAGCAGAGTCATCTGTGAATTCAACCAGTGCTCTTAAATGATTGGGTCATGGGCAGCTGTTTTGCTTTCCGATCCCAGTTCACATACTACTACATATAGTTGATTAGTGCATCTTTAACTATGTTACAATGAACAGTATTTTGTATGACTGCATATTGTAATTTCCAAATGTCCACAGTTTTTTCATTTGGCTAACGCCATCATTGTTTCCCCCAAAATGAATAACAATGAACAAAAGATCAAACCAGACCAGCCTAATCAGTGGCCTGTTGCATGAAGTCGGTTTTAGTTGCTACCCAGGTAAGTTTGAGATCAGTTTGAGCAAACTCTAGTTTTTCAGGCTCAAGAAGGTTGATTGGTTTTTAGTGGGTTTCATCATCATGGTAACTTACGCTACACAGCTAACCTGCTCTGGGGCAGGCTTTAACCTTGGTTAGAGATCACAGACCAAAACGACCAATCAGCTGTGAGTAAAGTGACATGTATCTGATGCAATAAAGCTGCAGCTGGAGTGTTTATTCCTGCCTTGTAAATAGGTTTAGTTTCATTGTATTTTTTTCCTGACGATCTCTTCAGAAGAGAAGCGAATTGAAAAAACTGAATCAAACTGATGTTCTCCATGTTTAATGTGATTGGCTGTTTGCTGCACGCATCACACTTGATGGTGCACACACTTCAGAGTTAATCACAAACTCTGGATTAAACCTGAGTTGACAGAGAATGTTTATACTGAGAGTTGTGAGCTCATTGAACCTGATTTAAACCAGGTTGGATATGTATGGATTGGTCAACTCTAAACCTACTCAGAAACTCAGAGTTTGTTTAACTAGCTTAATGCAACACGCCTCGGGTACGTTTACCAAAAGCCTTGTTAGCCAACTATGGTCACAAGTTCCATTGAACTCTTTTGGTAACGAGATTGGGAGACCAGCATGATTTTATTAATAGGGAAGCTTTCACTGTGGAATATGTTCCTGTAGCTCAAGGCATTCCTGTAGCTCAGAAAGTAAATCATGCTGCTAGCAATGTCAAAGTCATGGGTTCAGTTCCCAGGGAATGCATGAATTGATAAGATGATAAACTTAAATGCAATGTAAGTTGCTTTGAATATATCTTTGATAAATTTTGAATGTGATGGCATTATTATGGATGGACTGATTAAAGCAGTACTGTAAAAATAGTGCATCTATGACTTATGAGACTGTAAGTCTTGCAGGACCATTGTGGTAATGAGCTCTGAGCTTCCTGACAAAGAACAGGGCCAGAAACCTCAAACATGAGGTCAATTCCCTTTTAATACCCTTCAGATCTGCCATAGCAGAGAGAGAGATGATAAAGTTTTTGGGATTGTGATGAGCTGAGACAGCAATAGAGAGAGGGGGGATTATGAGATCAAGCAGGAGAAGGGCTAATCCTGTCTGTTATTAGCAATGATAGAGCTATAAGTGACAACACATGCAAAGTTCTGGTACTCCACAAACTCAGAGCAACTACCGCAGTACTTAAACATCCAGAAAGACTGTGGGATGTCCAATCACAATATCGCCTCCTCGAGATGGGGATTAGACCTACAGAGAAGGAGCTCTGATCCTACGGCCTCTCTCTCCTCAATGTAAAGGGATCAAGTTAGCAGACCGCCAGTCAGTGATGTGTGCAAGACCATGGTGTTGCAGCAATGTAGCGCTTATTCTAAGATTTTCTGTCTCGTTGCGTGTTAGTGGGGCTCCCGTTTAACCATGTTGATCAGAACGTTTATCATTGAAAACTAGGGGAGCTAATTTGGACAAGTTATTAGGATAAGTGGGATGAATCCCTGCCTCAGGAAACAAGGCTAATTTTCCACTTCCAAGTGACCCACAAAAAACATGGACAAGATCCTGGTAGCAGGATAGAAGCCGAGGGGAGGGAGGGAGGGATAGAAAGCTGCTGATGGAAAAGAGGTGGACAAGGAATGAGGAAAAGTGTATTAGCATGATATTAGAGAACAGAGCTGAAAATATTGATTAAAAAAAGAGATGGACATAATGATAACTTGTAATTATGAAAATTTATGACTGTTAATGCTCACTCCTCTCTGCTTGTCAAGTTCTTCATTCCTCTTTTGTTCTTCGTATGTCATAATGTTCCACCAATCTCCACAATTTTGTTATTTCTGGGAAGGGTGCCCACTGTTTTTCCCAACCAAGCATTGGCCTCACATAACTCCCACAAATGGAACATGTTGAATTCCTTCAGAGCGATGAAGTGTGTGAAACAAGATGAGAAGCCCTGCGAAGATGACAAGGATAAGCCTTGTCCCTGAACCTCTTCCATCCTTGACTCACCTTGGGTCATCAGCTCTTTCCTCAACATCTATTCTGATCAAAGTCCTCCTTAACTGCAGATAAAAGATCAGTTTCTCTTGTAGGAATACCCTGTTGAAAAATAAGTATACATTTCCATGCTGCTTTGCATTGGTTTGGTGCTGGTCTACCAGTATAGTCATGCTGTATACACCAACAAAACTGGTTGATCCAGCAATGTGTGTGTGTGTGTGTGTGTGTGTGTGTGTGTGTGTGTGTGTGTGTGTGTGTGTGTGTGTGTGTGTGTATGTTTTTTTTTTTGTTGTTGTTGGTTAAGCTAGTTAAGGAGCCTTGTGGGAACATCAGCATCCCATAGTGGGGACTAGCACCAAAAACACAACATATCCAGGAGACCATCTATGTCTAGTAGTGTAGTTAAGGTTTGTATGTAAGTAGCAGTAACTCTCCCCAAATCAATACAGTAATGCAGGGGTCATCAACCCACGGCCCTGCAAAGTTTAGTTCCAGCCTGCATAAACAGACCTGCTTGTAATCATGAAGACCTTGATTACTTGGTTAAGGTGAGTTTTATTCAATTTGGAGCTAAGGAGTAGCATTAAATAATGGATGGAAGAGTTTCTCAACTCGTATTCTCATTGCACTCCTGACCCCAGCATGGTAATGGAGAATCATATGACTGTGGATAGATGAGGAGCTTTCAGATGGTTCAGAGGCCTTTCGGCTGTGTTTGGACTGGAAGCTTTGAAGTTTTTAGTGAGGAAAAAAGCAAGCTTCAGTTTTGGTCAAACTGTCACTTGAATTAGCCTAGCAGCTCTCAAAACGGCTCTGGTCTTAATTAAGAGATGGAAATGTTTCATCATGCCTTACTTGAAGTGTGAGTAAATTCTAACTCAAACCAAATCCTAAGATTTAGAGCTCTAATCCAGTCCTAGTCCAATTTTACTCAACAGATCAAACTGCGACCTAGAAGCTGTCTGTACAAACATTGTCACGTAAAGCACTACTAGTACTATTGCTGGTCAAAGTAAAGCAATGTATTATTGAACATTTTAAACAAAGTCTGAAGTGTTTGAATTTGAAACTATTCCAATCCATTAAACATTCAACACATCAGATTATAATTTACAAAGATGGTGATTCTGTCATCCACACCTCAACTCACCATGAAAGATCCATTTGGCATGATGCTGAAGATCAACCAAAAGCAGAAATCACTCTCCAACAGATGAAAGCAATGACATGCTAAAGATTTCTGCCGAACCCAGGGTGTAATGTCTTTTATTGGCCTTGTTTAACAAGCAGGGGAAGTGGTTTAACTCCCCACCCTAGTCACCCACAAACCCCCAAATTCAGCCCGTGCCAGACATGGGATTTCCCAGAGTTCAACAGGAGCTGTATCAATCTTCTGCCGGCCCCTGAGGACATGTGTTTATTCCATCCAGAGTGAGACCGGTTTGCAAGATGGCTCGTGTTTAGCACGCCACGATTCCCTCCTTCCTGCGTACAACTTTAGCACAAACTCATTGGCCAAACCACACACGCAAGTTTCAAGAATGCCACCAGCACAATTTCCTCTAATTGATATTTTTTAAAAGCAGGCCTTCACCCACAAAAGCAAATTCAATGAATCATGCATGTGACAGAACAGAGAGCCACTGAAGGCTTTATATTCCCATAAAGACTTCGCCCAAAACGGACACAGATGACAAACATCAAGAACTGGGGCATAAATCCATTATACAACACCCTTTTTGATGCAGATTACTATAGACACAATTAATATGTTCCATACCCATAGCTTTAGAAAAAAAAAAAAATGTTGCCGGTTAGCTATGGTAATCCCATTTGAATGAGCATAATAAGGATCTACTCACAAAAGATCTACTCTACTCAGAAAGTGGTATTGCATTTTGATTAGCCAGAAATGGTCTGTAAAATAAAAATAATTTACAGCACAGAAGGGTACTGTCATTGCACAATGCGCAACTGTCAAGAGTCTATGAGCTATTATCAAAGAGGCTAAGGAGCATTTTGGAAGCTTTGGTTTTGGGAATTTTTCAATTTGGTGTATTGATTTTAAAGTATGCATGTGAGATTGTGTGTTTTGTGTGTGTTTAGTATGGATTTGGTAAGTGCACATATAATTTCACCATGTAGGGTTCACAAGTTGTGTCATCCCAGCTAACCCTAAAGGTGCGTTCACGCCATGTTGTAATTACTTGTATTACACGATGAAAAACGTGTTCCTGTCCTTGTAGAGATTGTAACTACTGCTTGTAAGATGGGAATCTTCTGAGAGCTCCTACTTGTACCATGTGTCTGCAGCAAATTCATTTAGGTGTTTATAGTTTTGCCATAGAAATTCATAATTCCCAGTCAGAGGATGTGAACAGCTCTAAATAGAATGTCACGTGTTGTCATCTCAAGACTACGATAATTATGACATGGCATGAACGCAGCATAATCCTTCAGAGGTTCAGTTGGATTCACTTCTTGTTTTGAGTCTGAAGAACTGGGAATATGTTTTCTCTTCTTACTGATACTTGCTCTGCTCTCCTGACTGTCACATCTTAAAACCCTCTTATTTACTTCTCTCGATAAAGAGGGCACCATTAAAGGTAACCCACACATCCATTCCAGCCCTTCACAATGAAAACCTTTCCTGTGGGAAAATCCTCTCAAGTCACAGTGAATCTGCGTCTTCTGTTACATGATGGAATGCAACCTGTTTCTGGGTAAGAATAAAACAAAACTCCACAGGATGACTAAAGCAAGAAAAAGAAGAAATCCGGCTGACTTATTTGAAATACTCCATTTCTAAGAGTCTAAAAAACCCACAAACATTCCAAATGAAAATAAACTTAACCCTTGAAATGGGTACATCAGTGAAACCAGAACGAACACTCTACAAAACTACTCAACTTAAGCTCTTGTACCACAATAAAATAAACATTGGTTAATCTAGGTAAATGACAGACTTGACACCCAGAATAGAGTTAGGTAAAAGTACATTTGTGAATGTTGCTTGTGTTCTAGCTTACTGTTCTAGATCAAACGAGTTAAATATCCTTGCCCTGTCAGTTTTATGGTCTGCCAGGATAAATTTGTAATTAAAGTAACAGCACAACTCTACACAACAATTCACATTGTTTGAGGTATCATCATGGTTATAGCACAAACAATGCAAGTTATAGCCTAAGTTCAATACTACGATACTAGGGTTTTGTTTGGTGGAAATATTTAACATTGTAAGTTTGAAATTCTGGGTCTTAACCCAGGTCTCCACACACAACAGCTCTTGATGTTATTAACATTGCACAACCCTCTGTGCCACAGCTCTTTTGGAACATAAACCCTTGCACACACAACTAAAGCCTGCAGTTATAAGATAAAGTCTGCTCGAAAAGTACGATCGTTCACACCGGTGCGATTAGAACGTTCAGATCGCGTGAAAATCAACTTCTAAATTCAAATTTTCGCTGGCGCTGAGCCAGAGACAGACGCGCTCAGCGCTGTCATATATCATAACTACTCAGTGTTTTCAACCACATAAGGTTTATTTTAGGTTTCAGACATTTAAATACACCAGTACTAGCAAAACAATACATTTATAGTTTGTAAAATACACACTGATGTCTATGGAAGCGGCAATTACAATCCTTAAACATTGTGTAGGTAACTATAAAATTTACTCTATTCATCTCACACTTCACCAGACACTTACTTTAAAGTGACATGAAATCAAAATTGACCCTATTTACTTTGTTAGCGCATATTACTAGTCTTGTGGTGAACAATTAATCCGTGCAAGTTAATACACAGAAAAAAATTGTTTGCCGTGGTAATCTTTAATCAAAATCGGAAAAGTTACTTCCAGCCTGGAATGGCGTTCCTTCTCTGATGACGTCAGTTTGATGGCTTGGGTTGAAAACGCTTAACCACTCCCCTCAAACCGTTAGTCTGCTATGAGCGAGAGATGGAGAGGAGGAGCGCTAAAGTAAAACCCTGCCCTCTGTTCAATATTCCTTTTCACTGGGAAATGCGTCACAACACTGGAGAAAAGTCGTTTGCAACTTCCGGTTCACAGGGACTTTAATGTATTTCGGGAGAAGTGGATGAATTGACGTGTTGTAGGCCTAAATCTGACAGATACAATTCTCTGAACTGCGGTGCGTACTAACATGGCGCCCATTGTGCGTTATAGATCAACTAACATGAATCATGATTATTATAAAGGTTTCTTAAATGACAAAACACATTCACTTACATGTATTTAAGAATAAAAATATCAGCCAAGGACTGACTGACATGTAACGCAACCAATCACAGTTCGTTTTGTTCCACGTCATGTTTAGTGTGGAAATGTAAAGTCAATGTCCCTACAATAACAGACCGGCATGTATCTAATAAATTATTCATTCAAGAATGTTGTGCAAGTTTACTGCAACAATAGAGCCGCGAACTTCACATACTTTTGAAAATCCAGCCTTCAGCTGATCCTGAGCGCTCATTGCCACAGTTTTTAACATGACGGCGTTCTTCTTCCACGAGGGGTTTCGCGTCACAGCATTAATGGTGATGCGTTCTAAAATAACGCTCACTTTGTGCAAGACATGCAATAAGTCAGGAGAGGTGTGTATTTTACCAGAGAAGGCAAAACATTTGAAAATAATTGTTTAAATTTAAAGCTGGTTTGTAGCACACCAAGAATACAGACTACTTTGCTGTTACTAGCACTGTAGTGTTATTTAATGTTAAATTATTGTATTTGGGTTAGGTGGCTTAGGTTTTTATTGTGAATTTGTGTTGTGTTTTGATATTCAATTTTAAGAATTTTTTATTTGATTTATTTATTTATTTATTTTCAATAAAAAAGCTGTTCTTTAATGCCATTCACCATCGTTTTGAGGCTCGGTAAGTATCGGTTCAGGCACCGTTTAGGCACTGTACCGTTTTAAAAGTATCGATTTGGCACCGGCATCAAAAAAACAAACAAATGATACCCAACCCTAAATATGCCTAGAGTCAGCCCTTTACATTTGTTTGCTTCTCTTCTACTCTCGGTGCTCACATACTGTATTTTAATACAGCAGAATTCCCAATAAATCTGTTCTAATTTACATATTTTTCAATTTATTTTGTCAGACAACGACAAAAGCGCGGCCCATTAAGACTACGTGACTACATGTACACTACACTAAAATCCTGATTTTTCTCTCTGTTAGGGCCTGTCTAGGAAATTCCATCATCTGACAAAATCCCCACAGACATAAGATAAAGGATGGCTGTGCTGTGATTTCGGCTATATTTAAATGTACCTATTTACGAAATGATTACTCAGTGAAAAAGTTTGCAGCCAGATGCAGAAACGGGTGTATCTGCGTAGGGAAAACAAGACAGCGTACTCACAGGTCAGTTCTGGTGAGTCTTGTAAACTAGACCAAAAAGTTTGTCCAAAAAGTTTATAGATTTGTGTAGATTGTTTTGCTCACACAGTCTGTGCTCAGCTTTAGAATATTTGATAAATCAAAATCTCTCTGGTGTTCTCTGGTCTTCAAGCCTTTAACTGTATGCGTGTGATCCTTGCATGTCTGTTTAAAATATGACTCAGGTATTTCAGAAGGGGTCTTGCACCTGTCTTCTGCCCTCACCTTCACCCTTGTCCCCCCTGTTTGACCCTGTTAAAGTGTTAATCTCACTAATCCTAACCATTCCAATAAAACATCTGGCTTCATTCAAACCCTATTAGGAGTCACAGACAAGAGTTGGAATTGACAGAGCCATGTCCCTTCAACCTAACCCAGAGTCATAGCCTTGATACCAACACAGATTCACCTTCCCCCCCATTGAGGCCTGTCTTGACTCTGACACTAACCCTAACCCTCTCTCCACAGAGCTCTGGTTCAGCCTCATCATGGCCCGGTCGTGCCTGGAGTCAAGCTGATAAAACTGCCAGAGATCTCTCTCTGCTTGGCAGGACCATGTGGTTTAGGTTTGAGAGTTGCTATACACACGCAGTGAAAAATCTGTATGTTTTTTTCTTATTTGTTATGCATGTTTTTCCCACCAACATTCATTAGTTCTCCATCAAAGCCACATTTGGATAAGAGATATCCGTGCAGCATCATTGGTCTATTCTTGAGGAAGATAAGTGCAACAGCACTACGGGGTGGTGGTGTTTACCCAGTAATATTAGCTGATGTGAATGGCAGATGCTAGTCACAGCATTAGCTCTTACCATTTGTGCATTTATAAAGTCCATACTGGTCACTAGCTGTGTCCCAATTCAGAGGGATCATTCTTTGAAGGACGCAGACTTCAAAGGACACCATCGAAGTCCGCGAAGGTCAAACTGAGCATTGTTGACAGCTGCTGTTACCAGCAGTTACATTGTAGGCTACTGGACGTTCTTGAAAGTTATATTAAACTGTCTGAAAACAACACAGTAAGGGTGTGTTCACACTTGGCGTCTTTTTAGACAAGAAAAAATTGACAAGGGCGTTTTTTTAGTAAAAACAAAAGCTGGCAGCTTTCGGTTCCAAATAGCAGCCGAGGGCGTCTTTTGTTGCTATAACAACATATATATACAACATAACGTCCCCTGAGTGGTAGATAAGGTTAAAATTGTTGACAGCTACTGTTATCAGCTGGTTATGGTATTGATGTCATGGTTCGCAGGTTTGCCTGTTCATGTCTGTGTGTACTGTTCAGGTGCGGCTCGTTTATGTGTCCTATATGTAGTCTCGTGTTTGTCATGTTCATTGTCAGATCGTTGTTTGCTGCTCACGTCTCATCTTGCTGTCTGTTCAGTGTCTCTCTATCCAGTTCCAGTATCTCCAGATAATTCTGCCTCCAGTTCCTGAGATTCGGACTATTTGCCCGGGTTTATTTTCGGCTCGTCCTCGTTAGATGTTTTGGATGATTTGGATTTCAGCCCACTGCAGTCCCCGTGCTACCAAGGACCTATCGCCGACCTGCATTATCAACATCAGCCTGTCTTGTCTTGATCTTTTGCTGTTTACATAAATAAACATCACCTTTCATTCGCATTGAATCTTGTGTTTCGTGACGTAACAATTGATAACAATTGCTGAGCGAACGTTAATGTTAGCTAACTTTAACAGGTGAGATAGTTTTGTTAACGACAAGTAGTAGATTATTTCACTTACCTGAACATCCACGGATCCGCAATTCACCTTCGCCATTTTTTCTTGTTGTTATGGAAACGACAGGTCTTGCTTCTCGCTTGTAATTGGTCAGCTGTCAAAAAGGCACTTGACGTAGGGCGTTTTTTTCTCTCAGAAAAATTGTACTTTATTCAACTTGAAAAGACGCTCTGAGCTGCCGAAAAAGACTTCGGCGGTGGCGTTTAAAAATCGCTCAGGACTTGGTTTACATGGTTTACTCCATAGGATTACAACGTAAAACAGACACTGGCAGCTTAAAAAAAGAAGCCAAGTGTGAACATGCCCTAATGCCCGCATTTTCTCTCAAAAAGTCCAGTCGTTACCTCGTGAATCTTGGGATAGGCTAGGCTGCGAAGGTTCCACATGTTCTACCCTTCTTGGCCCAGGAAATGAAACACATTTCGATGCCACATTTGAAGGAGCCTTCGAACTGGGACAACGTTCATTGTGCTGCTTACATGCATTCGGCCATCGAATGCAGCCTTTGAAGGATGCAGCCTCTGAATCGGGACACAACAACTGTTGTATGTAGCTGACCACAAATCTGCTCAAAATTTTTAGCTCTGCTGCGAAGTAAAATAAACTCTTTAAATGGTTGTCTTTTAATTATTGTTACAAAAAAAGTTTGTGTAATATTTATATAGTTATAATGGTTGCTTTGCCCCTGTAAATTACCTCGCAGAGGCCTGCAAACCGATTTCGTCAGGCACACTAAAAATCATCAATTCAAGATGGTTTCACTGAGGTACCATCAGCAGATCTCAGAAAACACAGCATGACCATTTGAACTTGAACACTATTTTTGAGGGAAGATGATAAAAAACTGTCAATTCCCATCCTTCCGGCCATATCCTCTGAAAGAAATGGTCAACAGGGGAATAAAACTGGTTCTTAATGGGAAAGAGTGAAGGTGAAAGCCAAGAGGTTACACTAAATCTCATTGTGTTACATAGCAGGGGCAGGGCAGACAGCATGGTGTACTGACTGGACAGATGTAAGAAAAAGATACAGTCCGTTAGCATTGGGGGGTCTATCTCTCTTAAGTTTCTCTTCATTTATCAGGTAATTTGGACCATGCACAACCACAAGACCCGTAAGAGCTGCTGAGGGTTTGAGTCTAGCTTTGGTTACTGTGTGTCTTGCTCCCATTCCACCTCTGTCCTCATGACAACATCCTATAAAGGAAACAAGTCAAATTTAGTCAGAGTTGAGCTCTGGCTCTCTGATGCAGTAACTAGTGTCAGTAGCGTGTAAAAAGCACAGGAAGTCTCCTGGAGCCACCGTCACGCTGAGAGGCAAACTTCATGGGGGAAGAAAGAAAAAACAACCACGTCACTCCAACTACTGTTTTGATCACTCAGCTAGATGCTAGCGGCTAACAGCGCTAATACTTCAGGAAGAGAATTCATAAATAAAACCCCATGTGCCAAATTTGTAATATCCGGTTGTCTCTTTGCACAAGAGAGCAAGTGCGAAGTGTGAAGGGAAACATTAAAGAAAACCCCTGGAGGTCCCTAACAATGAAAACGGTCAGATATTAAAATGGAGGAGGGAATTTCATTCTTTCGTCTATATCCTAAACAATGTCAAAGCCTAGTCTATATGTTTTTTCAGTTTGGTAATCTTACATTCATGATGGATGATGTGATGAAATTTAAAATGAAGCGTGAGTTGTGATTGTTGGACTGTAATTATTGTTCATTTGACCTTGATCTCATTCATGAGGTTGCAGCTCATTTCCATGCCGAAACCCAAGAATATTGGGCCAAGTCATCAAAGATGTCAAACAGAGTACAACCAATAGTCATTAAACTCTCAAGGCTTTCCAAAAGTGGCACAAAAAAAAAAAAAAACCTTCTGGTTGAAACGTGGTCAAAAACAACTTAAACCAATAAGTTACTTAGTTTGCTAACAATGAACAAAGTATGGCAGAGATTTATGTTTCAGCACTGGGGACAGTTAAGGAATCCAAACACTCTTGGAAACTGTGGTTTTCTGTTTCTGATTTTATGAACAATTCAATATATTTTAATACATCACCATGGAGTGCTGCTCTGAGCAAGAGCCATTCAGATGATGAATACATACGAGTCAGTTTTCCAGGAATCAATACCGTCGTCTGGCATTGAAGGAAGGAGAATGAAGCATAATTCATAAATAGCATTTGGGAGATGATATGAGATATTAGCATCACATTTCCCAAGTTCTCGCTCCTTCTCTTTAATATGTTAGATGGCAAAGGATGCAACTGGAAATTCTGCTTAGCACAACAAATGTTTTTAATAAAATCTATACCTTCATTTGATCTCATTCAGAGGTTTAGTTTTTTTTCCCTGCTTCCTCTGTATGACTTTCTGTTCTCTTTATATACCTTTCTTTCTCTCTCCATAAAATTTATTTTCATGGGTGGATTAAGACTAATACTAATAAATACTAATAAAGGCTAATACCTAGAGTGTCCACCATTGCTTTTACATTAACTGTTATTATTATTTTTACAAACCTCAAAAATATGAATTACTATTAATAAACTAAACTAATAACATGATGTTACATCAACATTTTAATTTTAAATGTTAGATCAAGATAATAAAATCCTTTCAAATTCAGGTTACAACTTTTTGCAGTGTACTGTGATAAAATCTTTAGCTTAAACTGTTATAAATAAAACTATATATATACTGTATATAGTTTTATTTAGAAACAGTCAACAGTTGTGGACTGTTTGTTTCAAGATAAAAATATCAATTTGAACAAGATATCATCATTATAGCAACTTAAGTAAATCTGGACAATTGCAAATTGACTTCAACATGCCAAGGTCCAAGCCAATCATGACCAACTGCCCACTAAAACCAGTTTATACGTTTCTTTAGTTTTTGATATTGCAATGCAAATCTCAACCGTTTGCGACTTCAGACTCTATGGCCAGCAAAGATATAGTATTTTTTGAGTCATTTGTCCTTTCATTCGCTCATATTTTAATTGACTAAATTTCCCATTTCTTCCTGATTCACTCCCTTTAAAGAAAGGCCAAAAAAAAGTAGACAACTATGTATTGTTTTCCAAAACGAGACAGTGAGTGGATGATCTTGTTTCTGATAAACGTCTAATATTCTGTAGCTCCATATTTTTGTGAGATTTTGAACTGAAAATAGCTAAAAGCTAAAAACTATTGTATCTATCAGAATATTGTAACCATTGCAAATCACTTAAAACCATATTTTTATAGACACAAAAAATTGGGATATACATTATTAAGATGACAGCATGAAATATATTAGTACTTTATATATACTATATACTAACGTATATACTTTACATTAAACAACTAAATTTAATCATTAACTGAACGATTAACTGAATAATTACAAGGTATAAAATGGAGGTAGTTTAAAATTAATTTTGATTGAAATTAATATGTGATCAGTTCCTTTAAAAATAAACATTTTAAACAAACTAACTCGCTAAAATGAATCAGAATTTTCAATTCAGTTTAGAAATAATGACGAATAAAGAGAAATATTGGAGATAGCGTTTGATTGTTGCTTCAGGTCACTCTGTGATAAGGCTGTATGCATGATAATGATCTGACAAACCTGGGCTTGTTGGAGAAAATGTAAAAAAAAAAAAACTATAATACATGCTATGGTTATTGTAAAAAAAAAAAAAAAAAAAAAAACATCTTAAATGACCGTCAATGGAGGAAAAATGTCTTTCGCACACTGCAGTTACAGCATCTACCAGCAGGGGCTAACTGGACCATGCTAACCAGCTAGACCTTGACCTCTCGCTCAAAACCTCATAGTTCCTGACATAAACTGCCATTTGTGACAACTTCCCCACGTGACAACAACCCCATTATCCCTAACGTCATTTCTCTATCCATCTATATTATTTATCTGCAATCTTTCCACCACCCATCCACTGCCTCTCTATCTCTTCCACTTTCTCTCTGTCTCTCTCTGCAGAAATAGCATCGCCGCTTCCTCATTGATTTTGGCTCTGACCTTCCTGTAACCTGCTGTAAATCAATCACCCTCTGTTCCGTGTGGCCCGCAGGCCTGCCGTGCGGATGGAAGAAATAAAACGAGGAAGGGGAAAATAAAGGAGTCGTTATCCACTGACGTCCACAGGAACTGTTAACACAAGACAATGAGGTCACAGGACCTTACAAGGCAGAGGTTGAGCAGGTTTCCCATGGGTGAGGGTGTCCAAACAATGCCCAGTCTATAAACACACACCAGCTAGCTGATAAACCAATCTACGCCATGTCCTAGTCAAGATAATGTCTACTGATTGGATCCGTGGGCATTGTTTGCATGGCCTTCTCTCATTCAGTATTGTTCGTGGGGTTCAGTGGTTTAGAATAAAGGTGTGTTTATTGAGTCTCTGATGGTGGTTCATAATCAGAGGTGCATTGAGCCTGCATGAGTCTGTGTGAGCAGGTTATAGCATGTATGTCATGCTGCAATGCAGTAATACTGCTCTATGTAAATATGTTATTCTCATCGTTTTAGAATGCTGTTATAATGGAGGGGTTTCAAGCTCAGATTACATTTATCAGCACATTCACTGAATCGTTCTGGACATCAGTGTGAGCATTCAGCTAACTTAAACAGAGGAGAATGTAAAGAGAGAGAAAGACTTTGTAGTCTTTACAAAGTAGTTTCTGTCTGGGCCTGCTTATAAGAATTAGTCAAATTTAATTTCTGTCATCATTTACTCAATTTCACATTGGTCCAAATCTTACTTTCCTAACCTTTACTTTCATTCTTCAGCAGTGAACCATACAGCACGTAAAGCTCTGTCAAATCCTCTAAATAAGAATAAAAAAGCACAATGAAGTATCATATACTTTAAGTCATCCATAATTCAAAAATATATACTGTAATAAGTGTAGCTCTTGCTCTGCTGCGGAGAAAATCTGTGCGCACATCTTTGGCCAGCCAATAGCAGCGTTGCTGATCAATATTTCTACTATCGATACATATCCCCTTTTACAGCAACGCATGAATGCGCAGTTATCTCAGATAACTCAATCCAGCGATACTAATCATAAACCAGAGGTGTTCAAAGAACCTAATTAGCCAGATCATGATATGCATGATGATATCATATTGGATGTGTCATTTGATCTTGGATGTATTAAGTCACGTACGAAGAACGGACCCCTGAAAGAGTTTGATTTGTGTTGTTGACATGTTGTGAAGAGACAGTTTTCTGCACTGTGAAAGCAAATCCACTTTATTGCACTTCCAAATGATGAGGACTGGAAGTTGGAATTAATAAGGTGAAACCGACCCCATCATTACTG
Organism: Squalius cephalus; assembly: GCF_949319135.1. Taxonomy (NCBI): domain Eukaryota; kingdom Metazoa; phylum Chordata; class Actinopteri; order Cypriniformes; family Leuciscidae; genus Squalius; species Squalius cephalus. Next base: position 8,407,858 of record NC_137139.1, read on the forward strand.
TTCGTATCACAGTGTATCAAGTGCTGAGGAAGCTGAATTCAGAAACGGTATCTCAACTGACTGGGTCATCTGACCAATCAGAGCAGAGTAGACCAATCACAACAGACTGAGCCATCTGACCAATCAGAGCAGAGTAGACCAATCACAACAGACTGGGTCATCTGACCAATCAGAGCAGAGTAGACCAATCACAACAGACTGGGTCATCTGACCAATCAGAGCAGAGTAGACCAATCACAACAGACTGGGCCATCTGACCAATCAGATCAGAGTAAACCAATCACAACAGACTGAGCCATCTGACCAATCAGATCAGAGTAAACCAATCACAACAGACTGAGCCATCTGACCAATCAGAGCAGAGTAGACCAATCACAACAGACTGGGTCATCTGACCAATCAGAGCAGAGTAGACCAATCACAACAGACTGGGTCATCTGACCAATCAGAGCACAGTAGACCAATCACAACAGACTGGGCCATCTGACCAATCAGAGCAGAGTAGACCAATCTCAACAGACTGGGTCATCTGACCAATCAGAGCAGAGTATACCAATCACAACAGACTGAGCCATCTGACCAATCAGAGCAGTGTAGACAAATCACAACAGACTGAGACATCTAACCAATCAGAGCAGTGTAGACAAATCACAACAGACTGAGACATCTAACCAATCAGAGCAGTGTAGACAAATCACAACAGACTGAGCCATCTGACTAATCAGAGCAGAGTAGACCAGTCACAACAGACTGAGACATCTGACCAATCAGAGCAGAGTAGACCAAACACAACAGACTGAGCCATCTGACCAATCAGAGCAGAGTAGACCAATCACAACAGACTGAGACATCTAACCAATCAGAGCAGTGTAGACAAATCACAACAGACTGAGACATCTAACCAATCAGAGCAGTGTAGACAAATCACAACAGACTGAGCCATCTGACCAATCAGAGCAGAGTAGACCAGTCACAACAGACTGAGACATCTGACCAATCAGAGCAGAGTAGACCAAACACAACAGACTGAGCCATCTGACCAATCAGAGCAGATTAGACCAATCACAACAGACTGGGCCATCTGACCAATCAGAGCAGAGTAGACTAATCACAACAGACTGAGTCATCTGACCAATCAGAGCAGAGTAGACCAATCACAACAGACTGGGTCATCTGACCAATCAGAGCAGAGTAGACCAATCACAACAGACTGGGTCATCTGACCAATCAGAGCACAGTCAGCTCTCAGAAAGGAGGGTTTATTGAGACGGAATCCTTTATCAAAATTCAGACACTGTGAGAAAAGAGCTGATGGTGCAATTTATATTATGAGAAAATGAAAGTGTTTTTTTGTTTGTTTGTTTGTTTTTTTACCATGGATGCATGTAAACCTATTGTAGGAGACTCCAAAACAAAATTAGGAACCTTTAAAAATAGTGTAATAGGGGCACTTTAAAGTTGCAACTGCATAGTGTACTGTAAGCACATACTCTGTACAGGTCTGGTATAAGGGAGTTTAAGTTTTTGCTCAAGTGGCCGAATTGTCCACCCAATAGAGAACGTTTTATTATATAAAAATAAATAAATAGAGGGAACATTAACAAAACCTATACACACGTATACGCAAACACAAGACACTCTCCCTCTCTCGAACCCCAATTCAAGTGTATAATGCTTTGTCATTATGCCATATGCAGTTTGGATCTTATTTTTGGCTCTGAGACTCTAACACTAAAATTTGTGGCCTACATTTCTAAAACACACACGCACACACATCTGGTTTGCCGGTGTCTGGTTCTGGTGGTGCTGTGCCTCAGCGGGGTGCGGGCCGCGTGCTGCTCCTCTGTGCAGTGATGAATGAGTGTAGATTTGGAGAGCGCTTTGGAAAAGAGAGCCGGAGTCCTTTCACATCCACTCCAAACACTGAGAGAGCAGCAGGAGCCCGCAGAGAGGTTACAGTCCAAAGAGCTTCGCTCTGAGCAACCTATGAGAGACATCAAAAACAACAGCTCTCCCGCCCTCTCTCGTATGTCTACGTCTGTCTTCTGTTTTCATCGCTGTGTGATTTGAAGTTGTGTGTTTTCATCTGTGTTTTAAATGGAGTTTCCAGTGGAGAACGCCGGGTTTTAAAACCCTCTCTGAGTGCTTTAAGCATCAGTTTACCTCAGACTGATTGAGCTCATTTATATGTTGATATAAAAGGAAAACAATATTTATTCTAGAGTGCAGCAGTTCAGAGTACAGTGTCCTGGAAACTTCCTTCTGAGTCAGAAATGGATTTCATTGACTGGATGGTGAAAAGTGCCCGTTCCATAACGGATTCAAGCCAGACATGAATGTGAGTTCGGAGTCTAAAGGTCAAGAACATCTCCATGTATCTCAGTGGTCTTCAGTCATTATGTGTAACCTTAATGGCAATAAAGGGGTATATATATATATATATATATATATATATATTGTAATTTTCTCACCCTCATGCCATTCCAAACCAATAAGTGAATCTTTGAAACACAAAAGATATTTGAATGAAACTTGAGAGATCTATGTCCCTTTATTGAAAGTTACACCAAAACTCTTCAACGCTTCAAAAGTTCATAAAAACTCTGTGAAATTAATCCATATCCAAGTCTTTTGTAGAGACATGATCACTTTATATGATGAAAGGATTAAATTAGGCTTTTATTCACATTTAAAAACTGATCAATGCACATACAGTATATTGAGCAAATCAAACGTTCAGAACACATTTGCACTTCTGACCATATTTGATGTCCTGAAGTTATTCATTTTTTACCATTAAGGGACAGATTTACTAACAGCATACACTAGCGCAAACTCTATTTGGCATTAAAAAACTACTGTCAGGATTTACTAAAGACACACAGTGAAACATTAGCGTTGAAAATGTGTGGACAGTGTTATTTTTATGGCTGACCTTATTGCATATGCATTTGTAGGAGTTTCCCTTTCAGATGCAAATGTAATGAATCATGCAAGGTGATTTACTAAGGTTTGCGCCAGTCAATTTACTGGTATTTGCGCCATTATTTACCGCCTAAAACAAGCATCTCTTAAACCAGAAGCTAATTTGCACTGCTCTTGGTAGATTGTGTTGGTCATTAAAGGAGAACTCCGGTCAATTTTAACATTGAGCTCATTTTTTTGTACATTTGGAGTGCTGTCAATACAGAGAACAACGACAAAAATCGGTGTTGCCTACACCGAGTTATTCTATTTTTAAAATTTGCACCCTGTTGACTTCAATGGGGCAAGTTTTAAACCTGCTTTTAGCCTCTTAACATCCTTGATGTGTCATTACAAGTGCACAGAAAATGTGAGTGATTCCTTTGTGTTTAGTTACCTATGATCACGCGCGTGAACTCGGCAATCGACTACTTTGGACTCCAACCGAAAACAGGATGTAAACACAGGTATTTGCGCTGGCTTAAATAACATAATTTGTATACATATCTTTCACATCTACTGCAGTCAGACTCACTCGTGTTCACTCTGAAGGAATCACTCACATTTTCAGTGCACTTGTAATGACACATCAAGGATGTTAAGAGGCTAAAAGCAGGTTTAAAACTTGCCCCATTGAAGTCAACAGGGTGCAAATTTTAAAAATAGAATAACTCGGTGTAGGCAACACCGATTTTTGTCGTTGTTCTCTGTATTGACAGCACTCCAAATGTACAAAAAAAATGAGCTCAATGTTAAAATTGACCGGAGTTCTCCTTTAAGGAAATTATCCAGTCTGTGTTCTTCAATTTGTAAGTCGTCGGTAGATCACACACAGAACTTTCCACTCCCATTGGAACAATATCTCATCTACCAGGCATACAATAAATACATCTTAACACACAGACTTTTCAATTACTACTGCCTAGTTACCACTGTATTATTGTATAGCAGAGAACCCCACCAATAATAACACCCATAAATAGAGTAACTTTTCCATGCATTTTCTTTTTTAAACGTCTGTGCAAACACATGGTCGTAAATACTTAGACATTGTAAGCTTATATGTCTGGTGTATTACTCAATATGTCTGGAGGGACTGAACTCTTTGTACCTGAAAACCTGTTGTTTATCTGTTACGCATCCACCATAATCATAGGCTGTTTGTAAGATAAGCTTTCAGCTCCCAAGATTAATAGATAAACATGTTTAGGTGAGTTTCTAACTTCAAATTTCCAGGTCATCCTAAGATCGAATCAACAACTCCTGATCCTCAACCACTAAAGGGAATGTTTACCCAAAACTTTCATATTGTTTTGTTATACCCTCATTAAATATTTTTTCTCTTTGTCCACAAGTATTTATGCGTATGTGTTACCCTTTGGAGTGTTACAGTATCCGTGTGTGTGTGTGTGTGTGTGCCCTGAATCCACACAGTCACTGTCAAACTAGATTGGTGTGACAGTGGACCTTCAGCACAGATGCCTCACAGATATTAAATTACTCTGATTAATGGTGAGTGCTTGCCATTGATTTCTATCCGGTGCTAAGGGTTTCACATCTCTCGTCTCCAGAGAGAGATAAAAATATCTCAAGTTTAAAACGCCATCCTGTGTGTGTGTCAACGGTCAGCGAACCACAGTTTATAACTACCATATTACTGGGGATTCACCCAAATCATGGCAGGTATGTAGAATAAATGGATGAGCCACAAGGAGCCATGCGTTACAGAGATTTATCATGGCCGTAAAAGTTTATTGCTTTTATAGAATAATGGCAACAGCAATATAAGACACCACTGTTCAATACATAATTACATTCATCATTAACAATTACTATAGTTTTCACACTTTCTGAATAAAAGTCGTCACCATTATGCTAGAGAGTTGTAAGTTACCAGGATATTGCTATGCAGTTCTGCGGTGTTTTGAGTGTTTGTAAGCGCATTATGTTGTTACTAGAGTCGTTGCTTTGCCTCTACAATATTCTAATCTATAGATATGGCTCTGATCCCTCTTCAGTGTAAGTCTATGGGATTTACTTCAGTCAAGTAATACATTTTATTGGCCCCTCTTTATAGGCACTATTATGTGCATTAACCAATTCAACTAACATTCTTTTTTATAAGCCTACTTATATCGACAGGCCTTTCACAATTCTATTTAAAATAGCATGACAATGTGGGAATAATATAATATGAATCTGCTCCAGATTCGGAGAAAGCATTTTCAATCATTTTGAATGAATTTGTAATGGGAAAAAAGTAGCATGACCATCTCAAACCAGACCGAGAGGAACCCTCATTTCCACATCAGAACTGGTGGACGTCAAATAAACATCTCAAAGAGCAGAACATGTGCTTTACAGATTGAAGAAATTGAACCATTATGATGTTTCAGGTCCAGAAATTGTCTTTCTTTGTCCTCATTGTAGAACCAAATAGGATGGACCACGGACATCATAATAGTCCAATATCATCATCCAGACATTTCTGGAATAAAAGAATATATTAACATGAAGAGATTAATTCCTGGGAATGTTAAATGGAAGATCCTATGCCTCCCATTTGGGGTTAATTCATTTTCTTTGTCAAAAATCAAAAAGAATGAATGTGCCCATCCTGCATTTTTTTCCTGAAGATCTGCCCTGTCATTTTCAAATTCCTACAGAATATATACACGCACACTTCATTGCCCGCCACCTTCTACCCATAAACGGATGAATGCATGCAATCTTTCCAGAGTATTCATAGTTCCTCTGCTATCTGGAATGCAGGGGTCCCTCAGGCAAAGAAACGGTAAACCGCCAGCATCCGTTAATAATACGTTAAACCACCCAGTGCCTATAAATAATCCCGACCTGTCACGAACGCAAGCCCTAGGAAAAGCATCTGCCAAAGTATGAAGAACACTGTTAAACAAATCATCATGAAGCCTGTGATGGTATGAAAACATCTTCTGTTCAGAGTTTCAGAGAGCTGTCAGATCCGTGGGCAGGTCCAAACCCGGAGCATGTCCGATCTCTGGACTGTACTGAGGTTGTCAGATCATTAGTGTCACGTCTCATCAATCACTTCAAGAGAACGCAAGACTTGCCATCACTAATTATAATCAACAGATTTATTTCGAAATCATCTGCGACTGGGCGCAGACAGAGGACGAGAAAGAGAGCCAGAGGATGAATTAAAGGGCGCTGATTAAAGTCCCGCTGATGAATGTCCCTCCTGAAGCCATAAACAGCACATACTACAACTAGAAAGACTGACAAGGACACAAACTTTTACTAATAAAGACACCAGAGGAGAGAATGAGTCGAGAAGAGAAGAAATATTAGACGAGAGGAGAGCTAAGATTACATGAGAAAAGTAGAGAATGAGAAGAGAAGGCAAGAGGAAAAGAGAGAAAGGAGTAGGGAAAAGAAGAGATGAAATGAGAAAAGTCAAGATAACAAGAAGAAAGTAGAGGAATAGAAGTAAGATGAGATGGAGAGGAGAGGAGAGGAGAGGAGAAAATGAGAGGAGATGGAGAGGAAAGACAAGATGAGATGAGGAGAAGAGAAGTGAAGATGCAAGGAGAGAAAAGGAGACGAGATGAGGAGAAGAGAAGTGAAGATGCAAGGAGAGAAAAGGAGAGGAGACAAGATGAGGAGAAGAGAAGTGAGGATGCAAGGAGAGAAAAGGAGAGGAGATGAGATGAGGAGAAGAGAAGAGAAGTGAAGATGCAAGGAGAGAAGAGGAGAGGAGAGGAGACGAGATGAGAAGTGAAGTGAAGATGCAAGGAGAGAAAAGGAGACGAGATGAGGAGAAGAGAAGTGAAGATGCAAGGAGAGAAAAGGAGAGGAGACAAGATGAGGAGAAGAGAAGTGAGGATGCAAGGAGAGAAAAGGAGAGGAGATGAGATGAGGAGAAGAGAAGTGAAGATGCAAGGAGAGAAGAGGAGAGGAGAGGAGACGAGATGAGAAGTGAAGTGAAGATGCAAGGAGAGAAAAGGAGAGGAGACAAGATGAGAAGAGAAGAGAAGATGCAAGGATAGGAGAGGAGACGAGATGAGGAGAAGAGAAGTGAAGATGCAAGGAGAGAAGAGGAGAGGAGACGAGATGAGGAGAAGTGAAGAGGAGAGGAGAGGAGAGGAGAGGAGAGGAGAGGAGAGGAGAGGAGAGGAGAGGAGAGGTGAAGTGAAGTGAAGTGAAGATGCAAGGAGAGAAAAGGAGAGGAGACGAGATGAGGAGAAGGGAAGTGATGAAGAGAAGAGACGAGATGAGGAGAAGAGAAGTGAGGATGCAAGGAGGGAAAAGAGAAGATGAAAGGAAAAGAGAGGTGAGAGGAAAAGAGTAGATGAGCCAAGACAAAAATAGTAGAGAGGAACGAACAGGGAGACAAGAGATGAGGAGAAACAAGAGGATAAGGAGAGGAGAAAATTAGAAGAGGGTGGAATGTTCTCCTTTACATTGAAATAATGTTTGCCATGTCAGTACTCACCTCGAATAAATGTGTCTCTCAGTAAAATTTCTGATCAGTTCGTCTTTGATTTACAAATGATACATGTACCTGTCTGGTCTGATCTTATCCTCATGACCTCATCTTGCAGTGAATACCAAAGGCCCCTTGTTGCATTCAGTGTTATGTTTATTTATAAGAACAAGACCTCAGTGATGGATGATGATTTGAGAAGCTGCCAATGAGGAATAATGCTGGTACTATCTAATCTTACCCAGTGAAGACACTATTGAACATTCTGCAGGTGTGTGTGCAACATGAAGGAATTCAGGAGTGCAAACACAGCTGTTCAAACCAATCGCTGCTCAGGAATGTCTTTGTGTGGAATGGTTCAGGGTCGCTGATTCTGAGCTCATTGGTTCGAAGTTAATTATTAATGATGCCATTGGCTGAAATGTTCTCACCTGGATGTCAGTGCAGCACCTGTCTATACATGGATATCCCAACTCACATAAGACCCATCCTAAATAATAGGCCAAATTAGCCAAATCTTAGCATGTTGAAAGCTGTCCCGAGGGTAAACTATGTCTGTTGTTTATCCATGCTTTCTTTTGGGGTTACTTTTTCACACAGCACGGAAAAGCAGTTTGTGTCTTTTTTCTAAGGACTTTTTCAATTGTTGAAAAATGGTGAGCAATGCAAAGTAAAAGCTCCTACAGCTGTTTTTAATAATAAGATAATTAATTTAGCTAGATGCTCATGCTTACATACATTAAAAACTAAAACAGTGGGTGAAAAGGGGGCTGTAGTATTAAAACACCATTTTGTGATTTCATACTACAAAAAGGCATTTTATAGTCAAACTACTTTCCCACCAAAACACTCTCCAAAAAATGTCCAACTTTAGAGAATGATGCATTGAAACAAAAAAAAAAAAATATGAATTTTATGTTTTAAGAAATAATATTCTAAAAAGATCTATCACTATGGTATGTGTCACCCTGACTATAAGACGTTAGAACGGACAAAGACTGACTGAACAGAGGGAACTAAATACAGACACTGATGAACATAAACCAGGTGACACAGATGAACACTAATTAACAGAACACAGGTGATGAAGGTGATTGACAAGACACAGGTGATGAAGATGAACTAATGATTAACAGAGACGACAAGTCAGATGAAAAAAACTAAACAGAACACAGTGATATTACTCCCCCTCCCGGTAGGCGCGACCTCGCGCCGCAGAAGGACCAAGGCGGAGCAGGTGGCCAGGGCGGATCAGGCGGCCAGGGCGGAGCCGACAGAGGGAGGAGCCATGGTGGAGGCAGGGCAGACGACTCCAGGGGGCCGACTGATGGAGGCGAGGCAGGTGGTTGAGGAGACCAGGGTGGAGCCGTAGAGCCTACGAGACGGGGCGATGCTGAGGGACTGAGGGACTGGGAGGACATGGTGACATCGACAGCTCCAGTGACCGAGGCTCAGGCGGGGATCCAGAAGACCACGGCGGAGCCTGAGTGACTGAGGACCAAGGTGAAGACTGAGGGAGTGAGGAGCCCAACAGAGCTAGAGGGATGGACGAGGTGAAGCTAGAGGAGAGGAGTCCCGAGGCGAGGGCAGGGCGAGGAGTGACCAAGGCGGAACCAGCAGCGAAATAGTCTCTGGGCTGGACAGGATCATCGGCAAAAGTCTCTGGGCTGGACGGAACCAACAGTGAAGGCTCTGGGCTGGGCAGAACCAGCGGTGAAATAGTCTCTGGGCTAGACAGGACCAGCGGCAAAAAGGTCTCTGGGCTGGACGGGACCAGCGGCGAAGAAGGCTCTGGGCTAGATCGGACCAGCGGCGAAGAAAGCTCTGGGCTGGACTGGACCAGCGGCGAAGAAAGCGGCGAAGGAAGCTCTGGGCTGGACGGGACCAGCGGCGAAGGAAGCTCTGGGCTGGACGGGACCAGCGGCGAAGGAAGCTCTGTGGGTATGCCGTTAACAGTCTCAGGATCGGCAGGCATGACGTGAAGTGCAGGCTCAGCTGGACTGACGTGAAGTGCAGACTCAGCTGGACTGACGTGAGGAGAAGGCTCTGAGAAAAAGTCAATCAAGTCAACTTCTTCAGGACTTTGATTGGGGACAGAAACAGGAGACTCTGAACAGGTGGTCATGGCAAGACGAGACTCTGGGCTCTCGACGACTCCCACAGTGAGAGAGGATCCACATACCCACAAGGTGCGGTCGATGAACTCGACAAACGAGAGGTGAACATCTCCCAACAGCAGCATCTGGGCGAGTAGATCGTCCATCCCGCTCCAGAACTGCTGTTTGAGAGATTCCTCATCCCAACTCGCGTCCTGATACAGGTTGAGGTAAACCTCCACATAATCCTCCAGCGAGCGACCATTTTGAGATAGACAGTCCTCCACATTCATTTTAAATTAGTCCGTTCTTCTGTCAGGGTGTGGTGTAGGTTGAAAAAGACGATGAAGGCAGAAAGCTCCAATGCAAAGTTGTACTTACAAATATAACAGGTTACAAATAGGCAGGTAGGATACACTCACACCAAATAAAATAAAACATACCTATACGTTAGAACAGACAAAGACTGACTGAACAGAGGGAACTAAATACAGACACTGATGAACATAAACCAGGTGACACAGATGAACACTAATTAACAGAACACAGGTGATGAAGGTGATTGACAAGACACAGGTGATGAAGATGAACTAATGATTAACAGAGAAGACAAGTCCGATGAAAAAAACAAACTAAACAGAACACAACAGTGACAGTATGAATAGTAAGATATTACAGCTGTGGTTAAAATTATTTCAAATACATATGACTGAACAAGTGGGAAAATTTTAATGTTATTGGTCAATTGTGGACATTAATAAAATAACATACATCCTGTATGTGTTTATTTTGTGATAATGATTGTCTAACAGTAGATTATCCCTGACATATACTGTATGTTGTATTATACAGGCTTCACAGAAAGAGCATTATCAGTGATAAAATGTTTTTGAACACCAGTTTCATTGTGTGTTTCCATAACTGCTGCTTGTAGACACAGGAGAGTCACTTGAGCCTTTATGGTGCATTGTTTTAATTTTTAAAAGTGCCTCTTAGCACAAATCTAATGTTTCAAGGGAAAACAGGAGCCGAGCGAAGGAGTGATGACATCAGCAGTATAAACAACGATCGACGAGTGTCTCTCTCTCTGTGTGTGTGTGTCTCTGCAGGATGAGGTCTTGCACTGGCCGCGTTGCAGTGGTATCAGCTAACATTAATGACATCCTTAATCATTTATATGGGGGAAGTGAGAGGTCACATCCACTAATGTGAGTGTTTGCCAGAGAAAAGAAAATGAAAGGGACAGAGCGAAATGGGAAAAAAATTGGAGAGAAGGGGGGGGGGGGGGAAGCATCTAAAAACAATAGAACTAGCAGTAAAGATGAAACTACACAGTCCTCTCTTATTTATCTGATGGTACACAGTTTTTACTTTATACCTTACCAGTCCTTTTGCCACTTTATGTAGAGTTGAATGGGAACCAAACAATACACGGCATATTTCTGCAGAAAAAGTTAAAATGGCTGATGGGTTCTGTTTTATTCTAGCATTAAACTGTGTGTCAAATGTGTGTATCTTTATATAGTTGAGTGGCTAGTATGTGAAGAATTCCCAAGCCAACATCTCCATTAGCTCCTGCAGTCTTTAGGTTCAGAGCAGCCCAGAGCGGCTCACTGGCCCAGTCTCACCACATCTCTAGATCTACAGGAGTGGAAACTCGGGTGTGTGTGCCAGATCTCTCCTCAGCGCTGCACGTCTGCTAATTGAGTGGGTTAGCGGTGTCTAAGGGTCTCTCTACGCTGAGGCCAGAGCTCATAAAGATGGGTGCGGGTGGCCTGGGACAAGCCAACAGAAATCCAACGGCCGTCTTCCAGGCAGAGGAGAGCCGGTCTCAGGTTGCATGGAGATGTGCCAGAACCGGCACACACGCCCAGAGAGACCCGATAACTCACCGCACTGCGTTCTTAAGTGCTGGCCTCATGGAAGAAAAGTTTATTAAAATTAGTGCATGAAAGTTTGTGTTTGAAAGTGAGAATCTAGAGAAAGCCGTGCAAGTTTCATTATGGTTAATGTGTTTCTTTGCGCTAGATTTTCCTAGTCTTTCAACACAATCACACAAAGAAATGTCACTCTACTGATAAGGGTAGCAACCAAATTGTATTATATTTATATTGTCTATATATTACATTTAAATTTTATTTATATTATGTTTTCAAATTGTACTTTAACTTGAAAGTATCAACATAAATGAATATGTTTTTACAGTAAGTAACTTTTAAAATGAATGTGTTACAATATTGCGTTACTCCCTACAAAGTAACTAATTGTGTTGCTTATTTACTATTCATGGAAAGTAATGTGTTACATTACTTTTGCGTTACTTTTTATCACATGGGCTGGACTTGGATGTTTGTTTCTTAATAACAAATTTTTTTTTTTTGGAAAATGCAAATTCACACCTGAACAGTAGATAGTGCAGCTCAAACAAACCTTAGCTGTGCTGCTGTTCGGGATTGCAGAAGAATAGGATGCAGGAGAAGTTCAACACTCTTAAGTTAAAAAACAAAAACAAAAATAGTATATTTGTGTAATTTAACATATTTAACATAGTTTGCAGGTTTGCGTAAAATTCTAGGTTTGCATTGCACTGTTTTTATTGATTTTGAGGAATACTGAATTTGTTTTTTGAGCAAGTGAGATGAGTAAATGCATGCTCACATTTAGTCTAGAGATCTACAATAACTATCATGTTCACCAAGCAAACACGATTCTCTTAACATGTGGACAGGAGAGCTGTCAGTCAATACATGGGAAAAACAAAGTAACTTGTGTTACTTATTTGAAAAAGTTACTAGATATTTTGTTGTAAATTTAAAAGAAATGCATTATTTTACTATTTACTTGAACAAAATGTGTTACCCCCAACACTGCATATTAGTATTAAAAAAATACTGTAAAATGTATAACAATCTTGCAGGCTGTTTAATGGCAGGTTCCTGTACTGGAATCGATTAGCAGTGTGTGTTCAACTGTAGGATTTATTTCGTGGGTAGTATTGGTTGAAATATTCAGTAGTTTTTATATAAAATTATTTTATAAAATATTTCACATGCCAGTGTCCTTTGTTTCTTTCTTAAATCTGTTTATCACCTGCCACACATTTGTTTACGTCTTTGATAGACTCTCATTTTACATTGACCATTCATTTGAAGTATTTTTCTTGACACAGAAACGTTTAAGTAACAGCACAAGTGTCAACACCAACACTCGCTAACAAAAGTCAGGCTGTTAGCATGCCAAAGTCAGTGAAGACAGCAGAACATATCCCAGGAACCAAAGATCCGACCCATCATTTTCACCTGGCGGTCAGTCTGTCCATTTATTTAGCTGCTTCTTTCTTTCACACGCTGTAAAGACGTTTTGGGATTTCTCACGTCTATTCATTTGGAGAAATTAACATGTGCTTTGATAGGGGTTTTAGTACGGCCCTAAAGGATGAGGAAACGGCCATGTTGGGTCTTTGTAAGGACGGTAAATGCAGCTCTGTCTGTAAGACTCCACCAGCATTCAGAGCTTCACACAAAACCCTCTGACCTCTTTTGTCTACCCGGGACTACCAAGCCCAGTTGATTAGGGGCTTTTCTTTTTCTGCTCTGTTGTTTTTTCTTGTTTTAATTGACCGGTGGGACCAAGAGTAAGAAAAGGGCGTCAGGGTGTCAACCTCAGGCGCCTCGTTTTCAGTCCGCATTTTCTTTTCTCTCTTACTCTGGTGGGAATGTGACGCCCGCTCGCTCTGGTGGCTATATTCCAATGGGAATCCCAGCTATAGCGTTTAGGGTTTAACAGATGTCCGATCAGACCCCCCGCTCAGATTGTAACAATTAAACTCATTAGAGAGAAAAGCAGAACAGAGCCACTGCCCATTTGATGAAGGTCAGCATATGCGGTGAAATGATTTTGTAGTAAATGACTTAGCAATTAAACCTCTCTCAATTCATTCAGACGCATACTTTGTTCCTCGTTATCAGATATTGGTATCAAGCATCTTCAGCAGTATTCAGTATTCAAATGAACAGGATTCATTTTCCAAACGTCATTTAAGATATGTTTATTAACATAGGACATCTGTGATTTCATGTACTGATTGAGAAAGTGTTGGGTAGGGATCTCTAAATATTGCTGACTTAAAAAAAAAAACTGTTGCTAAAAAATAAAATACAACCAAGACCTTCCCATCTAGACGGAAGATTTTTTGTAAAGTATGTAATTTGCTCAGTAATTTTCTCCTCTGATATTAACATCAGTATTTTACCCAGTTAAAAACTTCATAGTGCATGCGTAAAATTCTACTTATCCCAGCTCCTCTATTCAAAGATAGCAATTTCCCACTTTGAATTGTGTCAAAGAAAAACTTTGAACCCTGGAAAATAAGAAGCACTTTTATATAGTAGCGCAATCTTTGCATGTGGAAAATTTCAAACTAGCCTTTTCAGGAAATCGATTATCTCTCCCTGAGTTTATATTAAACATTCCTCACCCAGTAAATCAAACTTAACTGGAGAATTGAATCCATTTTGTTCAGCATTGGGAGTGGATTCTCTTCTAAAGGCACTTGACATATCCAGATCTCGACATGACAAATGTTCAATCAGATGTTCTTCAACAGTTCTTTACAGCCTGCCAGTTCACGCTTGGCTGTTCTTTCAGGATTATGCTGATTCAGACTTCTTTCCAACTTGGTCAACCAAAAATAATAAATCTACATGATACTAATAAACACATAATACACAAATGCAGCTATAAATTTATCCCAGTGCTTCATCCAAACTCAGTGCAGCAGATATTTTAAACAATATTGTAATGCATCAACACACCATATTTATGTTAGTATGTCTTGTCTAATCTCCTGCGTTATATGCAGCCAGCAAAGCATTTTATCTATGAACTCATTTGAAAAAATCCACATCATTCTAATGTGGTGTAATTCTGTTTAAATATTCTTATGAATTATTCATCACTAGAAAACAGCAGTTTTGTCATATCAGAATCGGTTCCATTACACAGGCTGTGCAGTACAGACACCTGACCGCTGCCTCTGCCCGCTTGTGCATGGTAATAGATGGCGTAAGTACGGCAGTAAATGGCTTTAAGTGACTCTGTGCATCAGGGGGCATAGCTGGCTCTGTCTGTGGTCGTTTACGTGCGTTTTAACGAGGCATTCACTGCCCCCAAGAGACAGACCTGATGGAGAAAGGCCTGAACAGGACCATTGACTACGCCAACTGCAGCTCGGACTAAAATCAACAGCAGAATTACATGCTTTAGTGAGCGAGCCCCCAATAAAACAGCCCTTAGAGACCGCCGGCCTGGCCCTCCTCCCTGTGTGACTCTGTCCCTCCGACAGGGAAAAAGAACCCAGTGTTGAATTCGCTTTCTTCTTTGCATTCCTTTACTCAGAAACCATGGCAATGCAGCCATCATAACCTTGACCATCCAAAGAAAACAAAAGTCCACTCCAGTCAGAGAAACATAAAACTGCAACGTTTTCAGGAATAAGTCTCAATTAATGCCTCAAATTAATAGTTTATTATCCTTATCCATTGAACGTGAAGTCAATTAATGGAAGTCGGGAAAAATTGGACCATGCTTGAGTGGAGCAAGTCCACTGAGACCCACCATTTCAAACTCCTACTCTTTCTTCTTTGCTTACAGGTCCTTGTTAAGAACCTTGACCGATTCCTTTGGGAACATGTCCATTCTCCCTGATTAGGGTCCCTAACTATTCACGTATGGGTCTTATTTCATCTATAAGTGCGGTCCATTGTTCTCTCTGAAGCCTTTCCTGCAGCGAAGACTAATTTCACTGTTCCATTCGAATCTTGTACACTTGCCTTTGAACCCCTTCGTGGTGTCTTTAGGGGCCCTATTAAAGGCCCAAGTCAGACCGTCTCTAGGGTGATCGAAAAAATCTGGACCAATTACCTGTGACCCACCATACAAAACCGAGAAAGAATAAAAAAAGACATAAAAGAAGATACAGAGGGAAGGGTGAAAGAGAGAGAGAGAGTTAATATAAAGCATTTAAAACACCACCAGAGGCTTTCATGATGAAATATGACTCTTGAGTCGAGGTGCTGGGAACTTTGTCTCTGCTGCCTGTGAATGGATAGATGAATTATGTGGTCAGCACTGCATTAAGACTCGATCCGAAGAGAAAGAGGGGAGGGGGGGGGGGGGGGCACAGTCCTCAAGATGGATCCCCTGGTTTCCTAGTTTTCACACCCAGCAGTACAGTAATTGGCCAAGTTTGCTGCTGTTTGTCTGTTCCACCGGGACACCCCCAAACTGCGGTGCTATTGTGAACATTGAACCTAGCTGCACCAGAAGGCATTTTGAGCTGCCCAATGGACAAGCGCACAAGCAGATATCGTCTTTGATTGCTACATTGTTTTGAGGATTTGGGACCTTTATGAGACTTGGTGAAATAATAGTCTAACTGCACCAGGGGGCAATTACAAGGACCCCTGAAGCACCATCAGCACCAGTGAGCAACACTTCTGAACTTTTCCTCTTCGGTCGCCCTACAGGTTGGAAGTGGAATTGTCCATTAACACTGTCGTAAATAATTTCGCAGCCTACTGTCACACAAATTTGTAGTTTTCTTATGTCTCATTCGAACTACAGAAACGCGACCCGGTTTGGCAAACTTGCATAGTGTGGTTATAGCAGATATAGGGCTGCAAAGCGAATCCAGAAGTGCCTTTCACCCTGTTACGACTTGATGAACCACTGATACGATTTTGGAAACATTATTAGTGTTGCTTTAAGCTAGTGGCCCACAAGTAATGTTAACTTAGCTTTATTTGTATAATCATTAAAAAATGAAGGTAATTGGTTTGTCTCACCATGCCTGTCAGCATAAAAAAGGTTAACAGCCAAACTTTTTCCAAAGCAAAGGCACATATCTCAAACTTTTTTTTTTTTTCTTTGATTAGTGGGCCCACCCAGTCAATTCCAAGCTTTAGAGCCAATGACAAGTTCA